>NW_024412388.1:72754545-72869134 GCF_014898765.1 Herpailurus yagouaroundi
ATCCATTTTGAGTTTATTTTTGTGAATGGTGTGAGAAAGTGGTCTAGTTTCAACCTTCTGCATGTTGCTGTCCAGTTCTCCCAGCACCATTTGTTAAAGAGACTGTCTTTTTTCCATTGGATGTTCTTTCCTGCTTTGTCAAAGATGAGTTGGCCATACGTTTGTGGGTCTAGTTCTGGGGTTTCTATTCTATTCCATTGGTCTATGTGTCTGTTTTTGTGCCAATACCATGCTGTCTTGATGATGACAGCTTTGTAGTAGAGGCTAAAGTCTGGGATTGTGATGCTTCCTGCTTTGGTCTTCTTCTTCAAAATTACTTTGGCTATTCGGGGCCTTTTGTGGTTCCATATGAATTTTAGGATTGCTTGTTCTAGTTTCGAGAAGAATGCTGGTGCAATTTTGATTGGGATTGCATTGAATGTGTAGATAGCTTTGGGTAGTATTGACATTTTGACAATATTTATTCTTCCAATCCATGAGCAGGGAATGTCTTTCCATTTCTTTAAATCTTCTTCAATTACCTTCATAAGCTTTCTATAGTTTTCAGTATACAGATCCTTTACATCTTTGGTTAGATTTATTCCTAGGTATTTTATGCTTCTTGGTGCAATTGTGAATGGGATCAGTTTCTTTATTTGTCTTTCTGTTGCTTCATTGTTAGTGTATAAGAATGCAACTGATTTCTGTACATTGATTTTGTATCCTGCAACTTTGCTGAATTCATGTATCAGTTCTAGCAGACTTTTGGTGGAGTCTATCGGATTTTCCATGTATAATATCATGTCATCTGCAAAAAGCGTGTTTTCCTCTTTTCTGATTCCAGTTCCCTCTAGAGGACTGAAAACGTCAGGAGACTTCCAGATAAAAACTCCCACCAACACTGCGTGGGAGCTGGAACACATCACCAGTTGCCTTGATTCAAAGAGTTGAGTCCAAGCAGTCTTTCCATTGCTGGAATTCTGTTTGCATCAGGTGAACCTCTCTCTGTCTTTCAGAACACTCTTCAGGGAAATGCTCACTCTCACTCTTTTTTTTTTAAGTTTATTTTTATTTATTTTCAGAGGGAGAGAGAGAGAGAAAGCGAAGGGGGGGGGCAGGGAGAGAGGGAGTCAGAATCCCAGGCATGCTCTGTGCTATCAGCACAGAGCCCGACTCGGGGTTCAAACTCATGAACTGTGAGATCACGACCTGAGTTGAAGTCAAGAGTCGCATGCATAAGTGACTGAACCACCCAGGCACCCCAGGGAACTCTCACTCCTGCCCAACTTCAATAAGGCACTGGGCCCCCGAGTGAGCCACAGGGAAGGAAAGCACTCAGCCCTGTGGGACCCTGAGGATGTCTGGCCGGCACGGTGCTTGATTTCTTCCTTGTACTTCAGCCTCTCAGTCCTCCTCTTTGCCTCTCCTCTTCCACTCAGTTGGAAAAGGCAGGCACCTGCCTCCGTGTGAGTCTGTCACTGCTGTGACCACAAGGTAAGAATCCTCCATGAATTTGGAAGCCTTTTTTTTTTTTTAAGTAAAAATACTCCCAATGGAAGAGATGATTCAAGGATTTCACTGAAAGGCACTGAAGAATAGTATTCCCTGTTCAAAGAAAAAGATGGCTGAATAGATAAGAGAAGGCCACGTCTGCCCTATTTTCAGACCAATGAGCAGATACAGATTACATGACTCTCTCATTTCATGAAAAGAAACTGGAGAGTTGAGACGAGGTGATTCTTGAAAGAAGAAAGGTTATTAGATTCCTTACTATTAATCATTAAAATTTCTTAATTTTTTATTAACCAGCTTTAAAAAAATAATAAAATACATGCTTATGGCAAATAATTCAGTGTAGAAGGAAATGAGGTGAAAAGTACAATTCCTTTTCTCCACTCCACACCCTCCTCCCCATACCTTCCTGAGACCCACTCCTCAGCAGAAACCACTCTTAACAGTTTAATCCCCATTTTTCTAGAATTTTCTATGTGCATTCCAATCTCCTCTCATACTACCTTCCGCCTTATACAAGAGGCCTTCAAACTTGGGATCTTGTGATAGTCTACTTCCCCCTGGTCAGTTTAGCTCTTCTAGTCTTTGGAAAGCTGGCTCCTTCAGTGTTCTGCTAATGTCTGCTCAGAATTGTCACCTACCCAGAGAGATTTCCTGTGACTTCTCTAGTTAAACAGGAATCCTGTCACCACCGCCATCCTGCCCCAACAGTCTATGCTCACCACTGTCTACCCAACCCTTAGCACAAGGAAGGTATTTGAAAGATATGTGATGGATGCAAGCAGGCACACGTTAGGGGCACCTGTGTGCGCACGTACAGATTCTTCCCCAAAATACAAATGGGATGGTACGCATAACACAGAGAATCTTGCCACAAATGATGATGATGATAATAATAACATTTCTTAAGCACTTATGTTGCAAGGACTATTCTAAGCTTTTTACATGTATTCTTTCACGTGGTTCTTACAACCACCCCATAAGATAGGCACTAACACTATCTTAGAATAGAAGACTAAGAGATGGAGCCACAGGGAGGTAACTTCTTAAGGTCACACAGCTTGCAAATGACTGAGTCAGCACATATAAATTTACCTTCATTTAAAAATGACTGTTTAGCCTTAATTAATATATTTTTCAATTTTAATACACACAACATAAAATTTACCGTTTTGGCCATTTTAAAAAGGTCTATTTATTTATTTTGAAAGTAAGAGACAGCACCAGTGGGGGAGGGTCAGAGAGGGGGAGAGACAGAGAATCCCAAGCAGGCTCCATGCTGACAGCGCAGGGCCCGACTCGGGGCTCGATCCCATGAACCGTAAGATCATGACCTGAGCCAAAACCAACACTCAGATGCTTAACCGACTGAGCTACCCAAGTGCCCCCAGTCATTTTTAAGTATACAGTTCAGTTGCATTAAGTACATTCACCTTCTTGTGCAACTACCACCACCATCCATCTCCAGAACTTTTTTTCATCTTCCCAAACCGAAACTCTGGACCCATTAAACAAAAACTCTTCATCCCCTCCTCCTTTCAGCCCCTGGCAACCACCATTCTATTTTCTATCTCTATGAATTGGATTACTCTAAAGTTCCTCATTTCAGTGAAATCATACAGCACGTGTCCTTCTGTGGCTTATTTCACTTAGTATAATGGCTTCTTTAATTAATATTTTAATGAGTAATTTTCAACTCTATTTTAATGTTATACTCATACTCATTGTGTACAAAAAGGCACAAAAAGACATAGAGTAAAAAGCAAGTTCTCCTCCTACATCTACCACAGGGCAGCCGCTCTTCCCAGTATCCTTCCATACACAATTATGCGTACATGCATTTTGTACACCATGAATAGCATATTCTACATATTGCTGTTTTGCGTATTTCCCACTTAACTATATACCTTAGAGATAGTTTCACGTCACTGTACATAGACCTGCTTCTTAGTAAATTCTGTTTATTGAAATATAATGTACATACACAAAAGTGTATATACTGTAAGCTTACAGCTGGGTAAGTTTTTACAAACTGAGCACACCTGGATAACTAGCACCCTGATCAAGAAATGGAACATTACCAGTTCCCTGGAAATCCTTCTCCGGCTCCTTTCCAGACACTACTCATCCCCTCACCAAGGGTATCCACTTTTCTGGGTTCTAAACAGACTAGGTTCATCTGTTTATGGAGTTTTTATGAAAAGCATCAGACTGCACATACTCTTGTGTCTGGCTCATTCCATGCCCCCTTATGCTGGTGAGATTCATCCATGTCACTGAACTGCAGCTGACATGGAACAATATCCTTGAATAAGTTAAAGGCCTGCTGCTGCTGCCGAGACGGTCCCCGCTGCTTGGAGGTCTTGTGTGTGGTATGCCCAGTCTCTCTAGCTCTCCCTTACGACCCTTGAATTCCTCTCGGTGGCTTTGTAAATGCCTTAAAGAGTCCGCAACTAGCCAAAATTCACCTCCAGCTGAAGAAGTGATGAAAACCAGCAGCCTCGTGTTGAGGTCTGTGCAGAAAGTTGCATCGGAACGAGTGGAGGGGAGAAAGGCCCAGGAGCCCTGCCCTCTGATCAGCATCTCTGCAGCCACAGCTCGGTAAGGCATGCTTTTTGAGGCTTCCTTCACTCAGCCAAGAACTCAAATCTCGAATTCTCCGAACATGAGGAATCATGACAAAGCACTGGTTTGCATTCCCTTTGCAAATGTTACTTCTAAAGTGGAGTCAAAACTACTTCCAAGTAAAGAGCTAAGCAGCTTTAACTAATATCAGCAAAGGGCCTAAGAAAAGAGATGTAGCTAATGTATACCATCTGTTTGTTTGCACTCTTATGCCCTACAATTCAGGGCAAAATACCAGTTTGGGAAAGGAAATGTCACATACAAGGTAGGAACAACATACTAACGGGGCAAAGTTGGACACACTGTTCAGCTTGGGTTGCCCACTTACGAATTTGAAATCCCTGTCAAATCAGTCCTCCACCTCCCCCCATCCTTAGTTTGGCAATGACCTGAGTATCTATTTCCAGATATGAGCTGTTAAGCAGCAGAACCAATCGGCACATTCGCGTGGGGCCAATCATCACTGCCCTGAGTGGCTCAGGAGGCAACATGCAGGACTGCATTCTTGTGGTTCGCCTTTCCAGAAAGGCCTTTCCCAAGCACCACATGCTGCCTGCAGTGGGTCCAGCAGAAGAGGGGGAGGAAAGGATGTGCCCTATGGCAGACTCTGCTTTACCACAATAATACCATGCTTCTCCCTTTGGCTCATTGCGTTCCTTCTCCCCACAAAGGCCTTCTTCTGGAAGGCTTCACTGCATGGGCCTCCCAGAAGAGCTCGTCTCTACCTGACAACCTGTAACCAATTAGTGGCTGCAGGGTATCCCTATCTCATTTAGTCATTTTAGCAGCAAAAATTTACTCAAAACTCAAGATAAACCAGAAATCATCCCCTGGCTTTCACTTAGAACATGGAAGGAGAGAAGGAGAGAATAAGCATATAAAAGAAGAGTAAAGAGCTTATGGGAGAAGTTGAAAACAAACCTTATCCAAGTCCAGAAAGAATATTCCATTTAATTTCTTTGTAAAGATTTTCTTTGCTGAGTAAGAGTACTGTATAAGGCATGTTTCCAGTGACTTTTTAGTCTGGTACTTACTGAAAGGTGCTATATACCCACTGCAGACAAAGGGGAAAGGTACAAAGGAGGACCACATACTCCCTCAGCTAGTTAAGGACAAAGGACGGTCCGCCAGGGCCAGAGTCAACTTTTAGTCTAGATCACCAGGGGCTGCTGTTTCTCTGGCCCAGAGGCCAGGGGAGGCCACTCCCGAATAACTACCTACCACTCTGTTTGGCTGTATTCCACATTCCTTCCTGGAAACTTCTCTGAAAAAAGAGAATAGAGATGAGAAATGCCCACAGGGAAAGTTTTCTTAGGGGCCTACAAGCTCAACTGGCTGGAATCTGAAGAGGGCAAAAAATGGAATGTTCACCCCGAATGATTGAACAGAAGATAAGCAAACAGCAGGTGACAGAGCAAACACACAAGAAATATGATCTACCTACCCTAGGAAGGACTCTGGTTCTTGAATTCATCTTGAAATGGGAGGAGGTTCTTACTGACTCCGTGGTTTTGAACCCAAGTCTGAGCAAAAGCTGCACTCTTGATTCTAGAAAGAACAGTATAGAATGCAAGGGCCAAGGATTTTTAGAGCTGGTAGAGTCTGGAATCAGCTTCTTGGGAACAGAAGTTCCAAGAGTCAACAGTAGCTGGCAGCAGATAACCTCTCTAGGCTGGAGGATGGCACAATCCTGGACTGTCAGTGCCAGAAGCGATCTTAGAGATGGCTCCAGACTGAGTTCTTTGAGTTTCACGTGAGGAAACCTAGGTCCAGATGGGGTAAAAGGCTGGTCCAAAGTTACACACCTGGTTAATGGCACAGTTGGGAGCAGAACCGGTGAGCTGACTTTCATTCCCTTGCCTCAGCCGTTGTGTAACCCAAGACCAAAATAGTTGGGGGTCAGAAAGAAGGGGAAAAGGTATGAGCTTTGAGATCCATTAGTAATCCTACCATTAGACACACAGTGAACATCATTAGCCGGTTAAACTTGCTAATGTCTTTAATGTGAGAGGTGATATTTATTGCACTAAGGAAATGATGGTACAGTACCCATTTGCCAGACACTTTTTTCACGTTTAGGATTCTAGCAATAATACATATATAAAATGAGATTTACACATTTCCTGTCTAAACACATACCTTGACCATTCTATTATGTACACTGAGTGAACATATGTCCCTTAATTTTGTTAGAAAAAAACACTTCAATTGAATTATACACAGAATGATGACACAGTTTTACGGTGTGTAGTTTAAAAACAAAATTGGTTAAGTCCCCCTTCCCTTTTCCACCATTTATTCGTTTTTAAAAAAGTGACTTCAGTCATAATGAAGGTGTTAAGAAAGAGGCAAAGACAAAAGTCCATTCAATCAGCCCTACGCATGTCCTAACAGGGTGAGGAACAGTTTGCCCAACTGTGGAGTCCCCGGCTTGGGGCAAGGCCCCATGCCCATGAAAAGCATGGGTGAGTCACTGTATTTTAGATGCTTCTTTTTGAAGGCCCTTCGAGGAGCTGAGAGAAACTAGAACACTCAGGTTGAGGGAGGATACAGACTTTTTTCTCATCGTTTCCTAACATAGGTTAGAACTTCAACAGTCTAGAATGCTGAAAGAAACCTCTTGTATTCTATTCAAGGCTCATGAATGATATACTGTCATAGCCATTTAGAGTCTAGAAGGACTTTGGCAATCACCTAATCCAGTATCTTCATTTTCCAGATCAGAAAACAAGACGCCCAGTTAGATCCAGTAACTTGATAAAGGTTCGCGCAGGTTCTCAGCGTCTTCTGCCAACCTCTAGTGCGTGTACTCGAGAAAGGGGCTAGGGGTATGGTGTGGCAGGCAGCCTTTCAACAGGTCTGTGAATCTTCCAGAATGCATATGCAAAGTGCATGTGGAGCATTTTCCTGGCAGATTTTGATCTACATGAATTAAACCTGAATAGTTCAAGGAAGATTTTAAAACATTACAATTATAATCACCCTCCCTCCCAAAGGGTTCATTCAGGGTAGGTAGCAGGTGTGAGCACTTGGGAGACGAGTCTTCTGTTCTCTCAGAGGTGCTGAGGCCTATGCTGACCAGGGCTGACAACATGAAGGTGGGGGGCGGGGTTCAAAACCACATGTTGAGAGGGCTGCACTGTTCCACCCGACGGTGTCGCCAACTTGCTGAGACTCAGGAAGACCTTACTGCTTGCAGGGGGTGACCTTTTTAATTCCCTTGACAGCTGAGGTATACATTTTTCAGCAATTGTCCAGTCTGATGACAAATGTACACAAAACCAAGTTTGGCCAGCACGGAACACCCCTGGCTTCCCCAAAGCGCTCCAAACTTCAAAGGCCAAAAGATAGCTTGATGACTGAACCCATATCCTTGGGGCATAAATGCGACTGCCTCACCACTCCCTAATGGTGGCTACCATTTACTGAGCAGTTACTATGGTGCTCATGACTTGTTACCTTGTTGTCTCTCAGCAAGAGCAATGCACAGTAAGGGTAATGTTCTCTGTTTCAGAGACCCGGAAGAAAAAAAGGTCAGTCAGGGCCCAGTAACTTGCCCAAAGTCACCTGGCAAGCAAGTGGCAGATCCGATTAAACTTATGGCTGTCTGACTCTTTCCCTTGCTTCCTGGGTTACCACCCAAGCAGGTGGACCAGTATCCCAGTTATCATCAGGAGCCCTCCTTAATTCCAGTATTTGCCATGCATGCGTATGACTTCCTTCAATTTCTCTGCACATTTCCACCAAATAAAACCATATGCTCTTCCATAGCAACACTGCAACACAAACATGGTGTAATCTTTATCCACTGCAGTATACAGCTTGAAAAGTTATCAAAAAAAAAAAAAAGCAAAAAACGAAATAACCCCCAAAACAAAACAAAAAAAAAACCCTTCACCAGTACACAGTTGAACCGAATCCCACGGTGACAAATACAAACCTAAACACGGTTCTTTCCTTTAAATCTTTTCTTCTCTTTCCTTTGTAATGCTCTTAGAACACAAACTGAGTTGCAACACTTGTGACTAAGAAGGGGCCCGATTCAGTGATCCTTGGGCCCTGGGCGCGGGCCTCCTGCAGGACAATGGCCACTGCCCAATGCGGGAGCGCCAGTCCCCGTCCAGAATCTCCTGCGGCTGCCCCCTTGACCCACGCGGGGACCCTTGCGGAACCCAGAGTGGCTCTGGCGACCAGGCCAGGTCGTGTCCCCGCGACGCTCCCCGCAGGACAGCGTGTGACTGTGGGGAGGGGGCGGTTTCTGCCCTGCGGGACCAGGGGACGGGGCGGGCGGCCAGCCCTGCCATCCCCGCGCTCCCTCCGCACTCCCAGGGCGGTGCGTTCCATTCCATCCTCCGCCCGAGCCTCCTTCGGCACGTGAAATTTGGCAAGTGAAATTCGCCCCGTTTTACAAATGAAAGCCTCCACCCTCCCAGAAGACAGCAACTTGCCCTAAGTGACTGGCTGGAAAAAGAGAGCGGAGGGAATGTGAACCCAGGACTTGTGTTTCCTTTTACTCTACCTCGCGTGGCGCCTGGCTGCCAGGGTGCTGGGGAACCCATGTGTCTGTGGTGACCTGTGTGGTTACTCCCCCCCGGTTGCGCCTCCAGGGGACCCGCTGGGTTTGGAGGCATCCACTGGAGTGATCCAGGTAAAGGCGGTCTGTCTGCCGTCCCTGCTTTCCCCTCGGATTCTCTCTTCTCCCCAGAGCCCTGGCTTTTTTTTTTTTTTTTTAAGGCTTTCTAGGTCCTGACAAATGCAGAGGCCACAGAGACGGAGACACCTCAATCAACTAGTCAGGTGGGGTTGTGCCGTGATTTGCTCCTGTTCCTATAGGAGGTCCAGCACTTACTAGCTGAAGGGGGAAGGAATGCACCAGGTAAATGCCATTTTCCGGGTTGCACATTCAGGAACCAGAGAAGCTCGTTATGACCGGGTGCTAAAACCTGAAGAAATGTTCCTTGGCTGCTTCCTCACTGGACTCGTGCTGAAGTACCTGATGGTCTACTAAGGCGGTGGGTAGGAGGTTGAGGGACAGCCAAGTGGGGATAACAAGAACACCTGTCACTTCTGGAATACTTGGTAGGTGCTGGGTGCTCTGAGCAGCTCTTTATAATATTTCATCCTCACAGACCCAGGGGGCAGGTAGTATTATTCTGCTCTAACCCATGAGACATCCAAAGCTTTCAGAGGTAGTCTGTCCTGTCCAAGATCCTGCAGTGGCAGAGCCAGGTTCTGCCCAGGGCTTCAGACTCCAGAGCCTGTGCAGGAGTGACTTCCTCGTAGAAGGGGTGGGGACCACTCACCGGAGATACTCAAATAAGTGCACCAGGAGAGACCAGGTTATGCCTCGGACTCTCAGGCAGAACTTGAACCAGGTTTACGATAGGAAAAGGGTGGGAGGGGGGTGGATGAGGGTTGAGAGGAGAGGGAGTGGGAGTGTGTGGGGAGAGTGGGAACATCCCTGCTTCTTGTCCAAATCCAAAGAGAGGATCCAAGGTTCCAGTCAGGAAGGCTCTTTTTTTTAATCAATTGTTTTTTGTTTTCAGAACTAAGGTGGAAATGACCCAGTGAGGAAGGAAAATGAGCACAGGCTGCCCTAGTCACACAATTAAAACATATATGCTGGCCAAAGGTACATCACTCCCCCACCCCTCCTTCCAGAGAGAGAAAGGCCCTTTCTGACCTAGAAGCCTATTAAAGCATTCCACTGGGGAATACTCTGACCCTTCTGAAGGCACACTGTGAGAACTTTGTTCTTTAGAATGTAGTCACACAAAGGGTTTTGTGCAAATACCGAGCTATTATTCTATAAATGCAAAGAAGCATTAGGGATGGGATGTGAACAAAAGCTGGACAGAGGGTGCACGCCCAGATGCTGTCTTGGCCAGGTTGCAATTTGAATGATCTAATGTTTTCTGGCTCCTTCTTGCTTTGCTTTTCCAATTTGGTTTGAATATTTGCATTACTGTATTATTTTCCCTGTACAATTGCTGTTGTCTGTACACAATTAGGTCATCTTCATAGCTGGGTGAGGAGACGCTGAGATGAACTACAGACGTGAGATGAACTATATAGCTGGTAGCTGGTTCCCCGCTGGGATGTGCATTCACATCCCCATCCTTGTCGGTTCCAAAGACTCTACCTGCACCCAGGATCTGAAAGCTTTAATGTGGGTCATCCGACCAAGTGGAAAGAACCACAGCATCCCTTTGTAATGGGGGGTAAGCACATCCTGTTTCTATAATTTTCGGGTTGACTTGCTGATCTAATCATGCCATTCCTTGGGCCAAATCTAGCCCTGTATTGTAATATTCCAGACAAAAGAACAGACTATTTCCTGGTGGCCTGTGGCTTTTCTGGTATGTGGAGGGTTTGCTGAAGTTGACCCTGAGCAAAGGAGAAGGAAAGGGAAGTAACAGGGTGAAGAGGAGGGGCAAACTGCCCCTATAGGTGAAGCTAGAAATGCATATAGATGTTCAAGCCAGTGTAGAGGGTGAACGTTGACCTAGGACTTTGAAGAGAGATAGAAAGGCAACCCCAGAGGAATGGAGGCTTATTTTGCAGATGAAAGCTGATTTGGGCCATGTTCACAAAGTGCTCTGCAATTCCTCACCAGTATAAAATCTCACTGGTAGACATTCCACTAATTCAGCTTGCTCAGCTATCTGGAATTTGTGTTTCTTTGGGAAAGGCCAGTGCTACGTTTTATGTTTGTGCTCCCTTTAAATTTTTTTTTTTCAACGTTTATTTATTTTTGGGACAGAGAGAGACAGAGCATGAACGGGGGAGGGGCAGAGAGAGAGGGAGACACAGAATGGGAAACAGGCTCCAGGCTCCGAGCCATCAGCCCAGAGCCCGACGCGGGGCTCGAACTCCCGGACCGCGAGATCGTGACCTAGCTGAAGTCGGACACTCAACCGACTGCGCCACCCAGGCGCCCCTGTGCTCCCTTTAAAATAAGGTTGGGCTAAACAAAAGGAAAGGACGGGCTGTGATTAAAGCCACTGGGGAAGCCCCCTGCTCTTAAAGCGCTTCATAATCAGACTTGACCGTACTCAGCTCACTGAGTGCCCCATTCTGGCAGGACCATCTCTCTGGCTCAGCCTTCTCATTGTTTCCTGCTTGCTTCCTCTCTCCACTCCCTAGATCTGAATCTATGACATTGACCTCGTTTCTCCTCTCTTCTTTCCTTTTTATCCAAATAACTCACACATCATTTATGTACTAGATATTTGATCACCTTCTGTGTCAGATATGTTCTAGATGCTGGATTTTATAACCAGCGATTGAGGACTCTCTGCTCTTACAGAGCTCAGTCAAAGGGGAACCCCGCCGATAACGTGTGATGGGCAAGACCACTTCAAGCATTCAAGTGGCTGAATTGTGAGGCAGCTAAGACTCCAAGAGAGGGCAAACCTTACATCTGGGCTCTCACAGATGGCTGATGACAGGATTAGAACTGGAGAGATCATTTGAAGCCTGGCCTTCTGCCAGTACCTCCTTCCTGAGGCTGCCTAGAGCCCCACAGTCAGAGTCTTTTCTGGTTCTTTCTCATCCAGTTGCACATAGTTCATACTTACTCTTCTCCCAAGAGTAAGCTACTCCCATCTCAGAAGAGCTCACATTTGTCACGTAAGCCAGATATCTGCCCTAACTCCAAGAATTGACGTGCTGATAAATTGAGCTGATAGATATAAAAGTGCTTTGAGAACAGTATGGCAATTCAATTCTAAGTACTGAAGCTACTATCAAAGTAATACATTAGTTCAATTAATAAATCAGTAAAGGGATTAATCACTAATCAATACTAGGTTCTGTGGGGGTGACGCTATCTTCATGTATATAGTATTGCCCTTTCCCTAAAGGAATTTATGACAAGTTGATGGTACAAAGTTAAAGAGAAAACTAAGTAGGCATTTGCAGAGTGCTTACCATGTGGTTTTCCTTACAGTATCTCAAATAATCCTCACAATAGTCTATGATATAGGCATTATTTTCTTCAGTGTATGGATGGAACGCCCTCCCCCGAATCCTGTCTGTTCAAGCACAATATAGCATAGGAGCTAAAAGCCCTGGATCAGGACTCAAACTGCTTGAATTCATATCCAGGCACTGCCAATTACTGGGGACATGACTCAAAATCTTTATGCTTCAGTTGTAAAATCGAGATGCTAAGAATAGCACGTATTTGATGATTTCTTGTAAGGATAATGTGACCATACATTTAAGTACTTGCCACAGTGCCTGGTCCAGAGAAAGCCTGAGATAAAAGTTAGGTATTATTATTATCCAGCTCCAACACGTTTTTATCTGCAGACTTTCCAGAACCCCCATTAGAATTGGTCTCTCTTACCTCTATATCCTCATATCACTGTGGGCATGCCTCTCAGCATATTTTTATGTGTACCTGGTTATTAGTGTCTGGCACAGAAAAACCAATAAAAATGTTGACGGTTGGATGAATGGATGTTTCTGTCTCCCAGAACTATATCACAGTTCATAGAAGGCAGAGTATTGTGTTTCTAGCTATAAGACAGAACATCTGGATATCGTAGATAAAATATAACAAATATACCTTTAGATGTACAAACTCTCATGCAAATTAGGGAGGTCCTCACAACACACCACACACACACACACACACACACACACACACACACACACACACAACACGACTGGCATTCAAAGTGGTCAACTGCCACTGGATCTTTGCTGCTTTGGAAAGTCTATCTATCCAAGTGACTTTAAGGCTTGGTTTTGGGGGCTTTATGGGAGCCAGGAGACCAAAGTTAGTGTTCTCAAAAGAGGGAGTGTTGGAGTAGAGAATTCTGCATACAAGTGAGACTCACAGAGGGACAGATATGAAATAAAAGGATAGATGAGAAAAAAGCCTGCCTATGTACAATGAAAAATGAGAAACTTCATCTGTCTTGGCCTGGACTCGTAAGATTTTATTTTATTTTTTTAAAACAATCCTTAAATTTTTAAAAATGTTTTATTTACTCTTGACAGAGAGAGAGAGACAGAGCATGAGCGAGGGAGGGGCAGAGAGAGAGTGGGACACAGAATCCGAAGCAGGCTCCAGGCTTTGAGCTGTCAGCACAGAGCCCGACGCGGGGCTTGAACCCACAAGTAGTGAGATCATGACCTGAGCCGAAGTCGGACGCTCAACTGACTGAGCCACCCAGGTGCCCCGAACTCGTAAGATTTTAAAACACAGTCTTTCCTTCACACAAGTGGAGGACATGAATTTAGACTATCTCCATGGTCTGGGAGACTTCAGCTGTAAAATTAGTTTAAATTGTCCCCAGGTTTGTAGCATACCAGGGTAACTGGCACAAACAGATCTTCTGTGGAGGGATAGTTCCAAAGGTTTCACAGGAGTCTAACAGATAAAGTCCTACTGAACATGAGATTACAATTAAAATGAGAAACCACACTAAGAGGCAGGCTACCATGAGTGAAAGCCAGTAGAAATCACAATGAACAGAATTAGACATTATATAACAGTTACCATATACCAAATATAAATTGATTAAACTGTTTAAAGCAATAGAAAGGGGAAACGAAAGAAGAATAAACACAATCTAAAAAGACCAGGGGTGGGGCGACTGGGTGGCTCAGTTGGGTGTCTGACTTCGGCTCAGGTCATGATCTCACGGTTTGTGAGTTCGAGCCCCGCATCGGACTCTGTGCTGACAGCTCAGGGCCTAGAGCCTGCTTTGGATTCTGGATCTCCCTCTCTCTGACCCTCCCCTGCTTGTGCTCTGTCTCTCTCTCCCTCAGAAAGAAAATAAACATTAAAAAAATTTTTCTTTAAAGACCAGGGGCGCCTGGATGACTCAGTCGGTTAAGTGTCTGACTCTTGATTTTGGCTCAGGTCATGCTCTCACGGTTCATGGGATTGAGCCTCATGTTGCATTCTGCACTGACAGCACAGAGCCTGCTTGGGATTCTCTCTCTCCCCCTCTCTCTGCCCCTCCCCTGCTTGTGCTCTCTCTCTCAAAATAAATAAACATTAAAAAAATAAAAACAAAAAAGCCAGGCAGAATTGCGAAAAACACTAGCTACTTCTGAAAATAAAATGTAATTATTAAAATTAGAAACAGTAAATGAGTACAAGTAGAATAGACACCGATAGAGAGAGAATTAGAGAACTGGAAGATAAATCTAAAGACATTACTCAGGCTACAACAAAAAAAAGAGAAGGCAAAGAAATGGGAAATGAGATGTTAAAGAGGTCAGGAATAAAAAAAAATAGAATCTGAGAAAGGCAGTATTTAGAGAAAATAGCTAAAATATTTCCAGAATTAAAGAAAAGAAGTAGGCTTGTTTAATCATTGAATCTAAGGCATCTGGCAAGTGTCTGGTATCTAGTACATGCCCAATACATGTTTGTTAAGTTGAACAGACACATGTCAGTTTTTATTTAAAAAATTCACCAGAGATACAGTTGTGAACAAAATAGACAAAATTCTTGTCTTTATTGACCTTGCATTCTGGATGAAGAAGACAAATAATAAGTAAACAAATTAATACTTAAAATACTTTTTGATTCTAAGAAGTGAGATGAAGGAAGTAAATATATCTATTTAATAAATATTTTGAGATTGGATTTCATCGAAGAAGAGAGACCTCAATGATAAGTCAAGTGAAAGAACACATCCTAAACAAAGTATATAGCAAGTGCAAAGGCTCTGAGTGAGGAATAATGTGGCATTTTCAAGGAAGAGAAAGAAGCCAGTGTGTCGGGATCAGTGAGTAACATGGAGAATGGTATGAGATGTAATCTGAGAGGAGGGCAGGAGAATGGGAGTTTTTCCTTTTTTTCCCTGAGAGCAGCAGGAAGACACTGGAAGGTGTTAAGTGTAGGAGCAGTGTTGTCTGTCACCTTGGCTACTGTGTGGTGTGGGAATGGAGTGTAGTGGGGGCAAGAATGGAAGCAAGGAGCCTACTTAGTGATTTCAGTTGTCCAGGCAAAAGATGACAGAAACTTGGACCAGGATGATGGCCTTGTGTATGGAGAAAAGTGGTTGGATTTAGCTATTTTTTTGGAAGTAGAAACAGTGTATTTGAAGTGATGTTAAAGGTGAAGGAAAGAAAAGGAAGAATCAGGCAGGATTCCTATTTTTGGATTGAGCAACTAGGTGAAGAGTGGTGCCATTTTCCAAGATGGAGAAGAGTAGAAGAGTAACACTTGGGTGGGGGTGAGGTGGGAACACGAAGCAGGAGTTCTGTTTGGGGCATATTAAGCTTGAGATACCTATTACACCTCTAAGTAGACAGCTGTGTATGAGAATATGGAGTTCAGGAAAATGAGCCCCAAGCAAAGGACTGGTTGAATTTTGAGACATAGGTTTCCTTCAAGATCTTCCTATAACATAGGTTTGGACAGGGGTACACACTGGAGACTGACCACTTCCAGCTACAGACTCTGTGGGAATAGTCACTGTAGCTCCAGAGTTCAGGAGAATGTGCCTGCCCAGTGCCCAACCCAGAAGTAGAGCTTGGAGTGTTCCAGGCCCATCTAAACCAACTGCTTTTGGTAGGGACTACAGTTCTAAGCCAGTATGCTTTCTGAAAGATGCCAAAAGACTGAGTACAGAAAAGGCTCGGTGACAAACCCAGGCAGCTCTTGTGAGAGGGAAGGGTGGCAAAGTCATCATATAATCTGGCTCCCACCCACTCCCACCCACTAGCTCAGAGCATTGTATCTAAGAGATCCAAGGGAGTAGAGTCAAGACTATGACGCATCAGGAGGTACAAAGAAAAAGGAGATCCCAGCATGAGGTAATGACTGAAAAATGCCATAGCCCATTACATAAGCGAAAGTGAAACCTCTGAGGAACAAATAAACAAAGGGTATCATATTGATACAAAAATACAAGAAGCTCACTCTGTGGTTGCTGACACACATCATTGTGGAAACAAAACCATGTCCAAAGTGACTATGGTTCAACTTGGAACCACATGACAGGAGCTTTAGGAAGTTCCAAAATAATCAAGAATAACTTGAACAAAGTAGCATTCTTCCCCAGGCTTACGGTTTTGGGGGAAGGGACAAGCATCCCTCTGGAAAGGAGGGACAAGAATTCAAGGGGTCAAAGTGACTCAAGGTTCCACTTGAAAGAAGGAAACTACTGCAGCCTTGGAAGAGGACAGTTAAGAGGAAGAGGAATGTCCATAAGCTGATGGACATTAGTCAGGATTCAGCTTTGAAGTTCACGAGACTATAGACTATACTTTTTTTCTCAGCCAACGTCCTCACTATGTATGTATATGTATGTATATGTATATATCT
The DNA here is from genome assembly GCF_014898765.1 of Herpailurus yagouaroundi. NCBI lineage: Eukaryota > Metazoa > Chordata > Mammalia > Carnivora > Felidae > Herpailurus > Herpailurus yagouaroundi. Next base: position 72,770,963 of record NW_024412388.1, read on the forward strand.
ATACTCACTGAGAAATTTGTCTTTTTTCATTGCTCAGGAAAACCAAGACTATTACTTTAATTCTGAACTGGATCATGTGCACTGGCCATTAGGATCACTTTGCATTGGCCACTAGGAAACTCAGAACCAAATCTGCACCCCACCCTTACTTATTAAGTACATAAATCATTAGGTAGCATGTAGCTTGTGTGGCAGCCTCACTCCTGGCTCAATCTTGATTCTATATCCTTATTTTTCTTTCATTCCCCATTTTCTGATTAAAAAAAAAATAGTGTATTTCACATACAATGTGTTTTGGAATAAAGTACAATATAAATAAATAAACTTTCTGCCCAAACAAGGCAGCATGAAAAGCAGGCACCTGGTGGTATTATGACATCTCAGTGAGCCAAAGAGGTTCTAATTACTGTCTGTTAGACACTCACGTCAGAATCATTAAGTTCATTAGATAGACAGGAATCTTGCTTCAGCCATAAACAAGATGACAAATTAAACGTTCACGAACAAAAGAAGGAGGTATTCAAGGCAAGAAGGGCAGCGCCAATAAAAACCATCAAATGCGCAATTCCAATTCCTGTAGGGGTTGATTTCCACCCAGCCCAGGGTAAGGCCAGGAGCTCCTCTGGCCTGCCTGGGTGGTTCTCTTACAGAAACTTGGCTGTATCCTGGGTATGGTTGGTCCCTCAGCTTCTACCTACTAGGATCGACCACACTCTTGTCTAGACAAGTGGGTCAAAGTCTCTGGAAAGGTTACTTTGCTTGGTTTCTGATTATTTTTTTTTTTTTTTACATTTTAGTAGCTTTTATTCATTTTTCGTTCTTTTAAATTGCCAAAGTTACCCAACTTTAAGTTATAAAAGTAATGCAAAGGCAATGAACATTCAGGTAACACCAAAGATGTAAAATATAAAATCAAACTTCCCTTTCTCTCCCTCCTATTCCATTGCTTCCCTCCCCCAGTTCACCAAGCGTAACTGCCAGTAACTGTTCAGTATGGACACTTTTGGATCTTTTCTGTGCACATTCAGACATATTTACATATATATATACATACACTCATAAAGTCTATGTATAGCTTTATGTTTTTTAAAAGCATTTTTAAATTCACATTATTCTGTAACTTGTTTTTTGCAATCACTAAAATATTTGGGTTCTACTTCTATTACCTACCTACCTACCACATTCTTTGTATAATGGCTTCTGAATGAATCATGAAATCCTAGTAAAAATACACCATCATATATTCAGCCAATTAAGGAACATTTAGGTTGTTTCTAATATTTTGATAGTACACATTAATGTCATAGTAAACATTCTTATACTTGTATACTTTTGCTTTTTTTTTTTTTTTTTCTAAGAGGAGAACTGCCGGGTCAAGGATATGTACGTGTTAAATTTTGATAGGCAATGCCAAATTATCTTCCAGAAAGATAGACCAATCTGTGCTTCCAGCAACTATGAAAGAGTGCCCTTTGTTCACATTCTCATCAACAATGGATATTGCCAGTTTTTTAAATTTTGGCAGAACTGATTAACAAGAGCTTGATACTTATTTTGATTTGTGTTTGTCTGGTCAGTAGTGAGGCTGATCATCATTTTTAGTCTTTCCTTTTACTATGGCTACAATAAAAGACAAAGTTGAAGGTGTGGTTTTTGGTTTATTTTTTTTAGATAGAGATAACCAATCAAAACAGTGATATTTTGAGCTACTGATCCCTGTAAAGATCCACATATGAATGTTCCACGTTTCCATGTTAGGAAAGTTAGTCATAATTAAATTCCCAAGGTCAAATTGGACCAGATGTTTATTCTGGGATTCATGTAATGGCTTTGGCCAAAAGCATTACAAAATGTCAGAACTGTATTCTGATAATGTTCCCTTGTACCACCATTATCACACTGTTACATGTAACAGAAACAACTCTGTTCAAGTTATGGAAAAATAAATTTATTAGACGACTACTGGGAGCCCACCACTGAGCTAATTAATGGACGACTGGGCCCCAGGAATATCATAGTGGTTTCGTAGCTAGCATGGTATGGCTGGGAGGTCACCTCCATACAGCCAATGTTTCAAATTTCTTGATCTCTGTGCTCAAGAGACTAATTCTAGGGAGAAAGGATCTTATTGGCTTGACTTGGGCCTCAAGGGAGGAAAGCCTCTTCATTATAGTCCCAACAGACTGAATCTAACAGGAAAGAGATCCTTCTTCAAAAGGAAACTGCAGTACTGTAAGGAAGTGAAATGGATGCTAGTCAGCTGAACACCAAACAAACAAAACTATCCCCTACACTAAACTTTACAATTGCCGTTTCTTCCCTTCACCTTGTAAATCTGCCCAGTCTCCACGGTCACTACAGATAATCTGACAGACAGTATGCTCCTCACATCCAAAAGGGGAGCCCTTGGAGCAGAATAAAGGAGACCATCCTATTCCTCATACTTTGTGCAATGCTTGTTCAAGAACTGTCCCTTTTTCCAGCCCTGGGATTAAAATATTTAAGTCTTAGAATAAGAACAATTATCCTGAGAGGTTTTAATATTGATCTTCTATCATTCTCCCTTCTCCCTGGGTTATCCTTAAATATATACAAATTCTGTTTACTCATTTATTCATCCAGCAATCACTATTTATAGAGAGCAACCTTTTGTTAGACATTGTTCTACGTGCTGAGGGAACAGTAATGAAATGGAAAGACACGGTCTCTGTCCTGGTAACCGATGAGGGAAAGAGTAAGCAAGGTTGGAACGTGGACTCTGGGCTTTATCTGAAAAGCAACAGAAAGTTACTCAAAGGTTTTGGGCAGGCAAGAAACATCAGATTACATTTTAGACACACCGTTCTAAAATGGTATGTAGAGAGAATGGCCTGCAAGTGTTAAGACCAGAAGTCAAGACAACAGACAGAGGACCAAGGAAGCAGCTAGATAAGAAAAAGCAATAGCCTGGACTAGTTTGGTGGCCAAAGAGATAAAGAGATATGGACAGAATAAGTAAAGAGATATTTAGGAGGTAGAATGAACAGGATTAGGTGATTGAAGGGTTCTAAGAAAGGAAAGAGACAAAGATAACTCTTGTATTTCTGGTATGAGCAACTGGATGACTGATGATGACAATGGATAACCCAGGAGGAGGTGGCTGGAGGCAGGTGGAGAAAAGGACAAATTAGCTGTGGGTCACACTGAGTACATGTGTGATTCTCATGGCAAGTTAGCTATCTGGTTTGCAGCTCAGTAGATTCAGAATATGGAGTTACTGGTGAGCATTAAGTCAAGGAGTTAGAAGACGCTGCCCAAGGAGAGGGGGTAAATTAAACAGAGAGGGTCACCAACATTGAACTCATAGTTTAAATAAAGAAACCCTGGAGTATGCTGATTCAATTGTAACTTCTGTGTCCTGTGGAGGACCACATCAATTCTTTTCTGTTGCAGTTTATTCTACTGTGTGACAACAGCCACCTCCTTCATTTGAGGAGATTAATAACTTAGGCAACACTCCTGGTAGACCTGCCATTTGGCTCAGCTCAGTTCCAGCTTGTTTGGAGAGAGAAGTGTTCCTCATCATGCCATATCCTCACACAGATTGTCCAGGTAAGTAGCCCACCTTTGGTTCAAGGGCTTACAGATTTCCAGGGCCAACGGACCCAAGGCTATACAGGCTATGGGTTGGTGGTGGTGGGATGGTGGGATCCACCCTTGAGGACAGCCCAGCCCTGACTAGGCCCCGCCCTGCTACTCTTTTCTTTGGTCCTCACGGCAGATTTGAGGATTGAATTCCTTCCACACAGTGTGGTCCCAGTTACCCCTCTCCTGCCTCCCTCCCTTCCTCACTCCAGTGAGGGCTGGGCTATCCAGTCACTGGATATGGAAAAACTGTGCATTCCACCAGATCCTTTGTGTTTGTGTTTCTGTTTCTGTCTGAGGTACCAGCAAGACAAGAAGAGAAAAACACACAGGAGCACATTAGGCGGAGCTGGGATTCTGCTACACATTCAGATGACAGGTCACCTATAGACAGATGATTCAGGGATCAACCTGGAGTTCTTAATACAACCAAGAAGAGACTCAGAAAGCTGGGAATATGGGCAAAAGATCATCTTGAAAACCACACACAGTTGTGGTAAATAAATGCACAATTTAAAAAACGCATTTACAAAAATATAGGGGTCTCCAGTCTAGCCCTCGTGAATCCAAGGAATTGCTTGAACCTTGTTGGCCTAGCCTATGATCCCAGCTCTGACCGCTGTTGCCCATGAAGGCCTCAGTGAATTCCTCTTGGAGCCTCCAGACTTCCTTGGCTGGTAACTTGTTCCTCTTGGGACGGTTTCGCCTGAGTTGAGCGGCCTGGCCCCCAGCTGTGTGCCGGCCCTCTCTCCGGTAAGAGGAAACGCTTTCAGTTGAGTCCATTAACACAAACATTCAAAAGCAAACATTAAAAAGCCACAGATCATGTTCACATAAATAAAATAGGATTGAGGAAAGCTTCACCCCAAGAAACCAAAGGGGTGTTTAAAAAACTGCCCTTGCCTTCCAAGTAGGCAGGCAGCAAAGCCACAGCAATTCCAAAGGCTTGTGTGCTTGGTAGAGCTGGGTGGCTGAGGCCACAGACCTTTGAAGAGGAAATGCCATCCCTGGGACAGGCAGGCAGCCAGCCCCTGAGTCCTGAAAGTACCAGAGAAAAGCAGAAAGCAGTGAAGGGGAAGGAGAGGCACAGTGAAGAGGTAAAAAAGGGGAGGGAACAGAGCGAATAAATGGGGAGATTCTTCCCACTAGGGTCCCCACGCCCAGACCAAAGAGCCACTACACAGAGCAATTCACTGTGCCCCAGAGACGAAGCCGGGGCACGGACAGTCCTGAGCGGCGGGCACAACCCAGGGTGACTAAGGCTTTGAGGAGGGGAGTGTGTCGTCGCTGAGGGGTGGAGAGGGGTGGTGGTGTCTGGGCTGAGAGATGCCTTTGCTTTGAAAGCTTCAGAGGAAATTAACTTTACAAGGTACCTCCCTGTCTCCCAGAGTTATTAAAAGGAGGGAGCAAAGAAGAAATGGAAAAATGGTAATACCTCAGGAAGGGCTATGTGATCCTAACAGAAGGAAATGAGAGGAAGATTAAGTGACGAATGTGCAACCTCCCCTTTGGGGAGGAAGAGCTCTGAATGTGACCTTGTGCAAATGGAAAAGAAACACAACAATGTGGCAAAGGGAAAACCGTGCATGCGCGTGAACACACACACGCGCACACACACACACACACACACACACACACACCAGCTTTGAATATCGAGAGATAAATGACTAATACTGTAAAACCTCCAAGTAAAAAACTGTTAGTACCTTTGTCTCAAGAAGGCAGCACTGAATGCTACAGGAATGGCAGCGAGTGGGGGAGTTGGCGTAAATCAGGGGGTCACGAGAAGGTATAAATCTGGGAGCCTTTGCCAGTCTTAACAGTGGGGCCAATAGATGGAAAGCAGGCACTGACTGCTCTTTTGTTGTTGCTGAAGGAAAATAACCCACTACATCTAAAAACTCTTAAAAAAAAAAACAAAAAACAAGGAAGCCAACTGAAGCCATCTATTTCACAGGGTAGGAAGCCAGGTGTTTTCCTGCATGTTAAAAAACTGGGATTTAAATTTTTAAAACCCTCCTGCCTGACAATAATCCTCAGATCAGATGAGGCCACCCTCGCCCAACTCTGGTAAGCCCCATCAGTGTTTGAAAGCACAATCCTTAGACGCTTGTGCCTGCCCAGACACATGCATCCAGCAACTTCTTTACATTCAAAACTGCATTCAGGTAGGATGGCAAATCGCAGGTTGAAAAAAACAAACAAAAAAAACCCCCACATTAGGGGAGACACAACCCATCCACTGTTCCTATTCTGTCTCTGTATTCCTAAGTCCTTTAGTCCCTCAAAGGCCCTTAGAATGGCAACTCTAGAAGGACTTTGATACTTCCGGAGAGGACACTCAGAGTGGCCTCCTAATGGAGGAGACACTCCTGTGCCTTCCAGATAGCACTATGTTTAGCCCGCCGTGAAGCAAACAGCTCCAGCTGGTTTCTGCTGGCTCCTTCATCAAAGCTGCTCCCCAAACCTCTCGACGCTCCCAAAACAGGAAGCCCTAAGAAGGTTAGGAATTTTCTTTACCAAACTAATAGAGTATCCTGATTGAAGTACCTCAGGACAGAAACTGACCAAACCAAAGCATTCGTGGTCATGATGGACAGCTCCTTTCTTCATGGAGAAAATAATTTTTATTTTCAATTTCTTCTAATTATTTTGTGTGTATCAACAGATTTAGAAACAACCATAGCCACAGTACTGAATGTTTATCATGTGCCAGATGCTATATATGTGTTATTTTGTATAGTTCTGATAAGCTTGAGATGGGTACCATATTGTTTCCTTGTTAATTGAGGCTCAAAGAGGCTGTATAGCTTGTGAGAGGATATACTAGTACACAGAGTCAGGGTTTGAAATGAGTTCTTTTGAAATCCCAAACCAGTTCCTTTAATCAGTATACTAGATTGGCTCCTAGGGCCAAAACTAGGTTTATTTCTGCAGCAGGGAAATAAAGGAAACAAGGAAACAAGGAAAAAACTCCATGTTGAGACCTTTGACTAGTGTAACTCAATGTCCTGTTTCTGATATTGACCAGCAGGGACATTAGGTAGACAAGGCTGGGCCACTATATTTAAAAAGTTGAATAATCTAAATAATCTTTGTTATTCATTCATTTATGTTAAATCCATTAATGTTTACAGTCTACATCAATCTCTTGGATATTAGATTCTATAAGTTCATAATTTTATTCATTTGCTACATTTTTATGTATCCTGAAACTACTTTTGGTAAGTGTCAAGGGAAGCCCTCATGTTCTAGTATTCTGTTTTTTAATAAATTGCTGATAGAATCAAGATAAAAACAATAGACTGGAACGAAAAGGTATAAGAATAAATTATAGGTCGTGAACTAAGTAAGGTTCAGTTAGTCAGCCTGTTGACTACAGAATGATGGTTAAAAAAAAAAAAAAAAGATGGATGCTGTCACTCAATGGTCAACCATGGGATGTGGTAATCTCAGGCTGCCTTAATAGAAACATAAGGTCCAGGACAAAGGTGGGATGACTCTGATGTAGTCTACACTGCATACATAGTAAGTCATGTTCTAGACACACAGGTTTAATAACAACAAAGACATTTGAGTGTTAAATCAAAACAAAAATGATGAGAAAATAATTGAGTGATTCAAAACCACATTCCATGAAGTGTGTGTGTAGTGTGTGTGTGTGTGTGTGTGTGTGTGTGTGTGTTGAGGGAGAAGTGGAGTGGGGGCAGAGTAACTGACTTGAACATTTGAACATAAGGAGTGGATTCAGGGGAAAGAACTGGAACCAAATGGAAAGAAATTTCAAGGGGCTGATCGTGGCTCAGTATAAGGGAGAATTTTCTCTCAGAACTGCCAAAATGGAATGTGCTGCCTCCAATGGTGATAAGCTTCCCGTCCATGGGGGTATTCAAATAGAGGCTGAATGACCACTTGTGAGAGATGGTGTGGAGGGAATTCAGACATCGGAGGTGGGCAAGGGTGGGGAAGCGACTCCATGATCTCCAGGATCCCTCCCAATTATAAGATTCCACACTTAATATCTCTCACCCTTCATTCACCATCTGGGCAATCCCTAAAAAAGCCATTAATCTCTCAAAGCTTCAATTTCCCCTTCAGTAAAAGCATTACATAAAACCTGTGAAATCACAAGTTTGATGTGAAAATGCTATTTATATTTTACTAGGATTCACATTATCATTATATTTATGAAAATAAAAATATTCATGAGTCAACTAAAAGTCACCTTGCTTACCCCCTAAGGCATCTTGGAAGGCCTTGGATTGATCTCTCTCTAATCCTTTTGGGTGTCAGATCCCCAGATTCTGTGGTTCTGCAGACTTCAATCACACATTGGAGGTGACTACAGGGGAGAGTGGTTTGGAAAAGATGTCAAGCTGTTTCAAAAAGATGTCAAGCACATTTGAACTTCCTCACATTCTATCACTTGGGAAACTTTTGTTACTGTGGCAGTTGAAAATGAGAGGAAAGTACTCCAGAAGGACTGCAGAAATGACAGGTAAATGTTAGTAGGATCATTCTTCAGTTCTGCTTCTAGCTTGATTCTCAGGCTGGCTCCCCTTGTGGACCATGGGTACAGCCGTTCTAAAGCTCACATGCCATAAGTTAGCCCAGTGAGGAAGAGAGATTGAGTTCTAGCATTCCTAGTACAAACCCAGGGGCTCATCCTGAGATGGACTGACATGCCCATTCCTGAGCCAATTACTTTGGCTGAGAGGGTGGAATGGGGAGGAGTATCAATCCCAGCCAAACCATACAGCTGAGAGTGAGGAAAAGAAGCTCTTGAAGGAAATGTGGGGTATCGGGTAGAAGGACTAAGCAGTTTTGGACAGTCCAACCTCTGGCCACCTAACATCATCCCACAGCTTCCACACCTACAGGCCACATTCCCTTCCCGAAAGGAGATAATATAAAATCTCATCCAGTTACTAAAGCTAGATCCAAGTCCAATATTTATGTCAATGTACAAATCATGTTAAGTACCTCTTCATGGTTCAGTGATCTGTGGGTAAATAATAAGCCTAACCACACCCTATATATAATAGAAGAGAGAAAACAGAACTCCAATAAAAATTCCAAATTGCAAAGCAGAGAATGTAAAACATCCAGGGGCCATCAGTCCTCATAACATATTATAATCTTTTGGGACAGAAATGGCAAAGACTCCCTATATCTTGCAGTGAAGTGAAGGTCAGGGTTGCCTTAATTTCATTCTCCAAGAAGATCTCCCTTGTCCATTATTTCTGTAAAAGAACCTCTTTAGAGGACCACACAGCTTTAGCAGCCACTGCTGGCTGGTGTAACACTGGAGTGTGTGTGTGGTGGGGGATGGGGTTCTGAGGACTGATTTAGGGATTGGGCAATTGATTTTGTCATTGGGGATTTCTCTGATACAAATCTTCATGGGTTTAGTTGGCTCCCATCTGTGTGTTTTTGGTTGTGATGGTTAATTTTATGTGTCAACTTGACTGGGCAGATATTTGGGCAAACATTATTCTAGATGTTTCTGTGAGGGTATTTTTGGATGAGATTAACATTTAAATTAGAAGACTAAGTAAAGCAGATAGCTCTCCCAATGTGGGTGGGTCTCAGCCAAACAGATGAAGGCCAGAGTGGAACAAAAATCCTCTAAGATTTTCCCTTCCTTAACCACCTTTGAACTGGAACATTCCTTCAGACTTGAACAGAAACATCAGTTCTCCTGGGTTTCTAGCTTGCTGTCTCACCTCACAGATCTGGAATTGCCAGACTCCATAATCACAAGAGGCAATTCCTTATAATAAATTTACTTCTCTCTATATATATCTATATATCTATATCTATATCTATATCTATATCTATATCTATATCTATATCTATATATACCCTTTTGGTTCCGTTTCTCTATAGAACACTGATTAGTACACTGGTCAATTCCATGGGTTAGTAATAAAAGTAGAGATCTAGTTGATTAATAGCGTTTCATTTACAGCACAGGTGTGGGATGACTGCAATTATTGGTTTCTGCTTCCACACTGGCCTCTGTTTGGGGGCAATACAAAGCAATGATCTGGAGAGGGGAGGAACAGTTACGTTCCTTTGTCAGAAGGCAACACACCAGCTGCATCTTTTCAAAAGGCATAGCTATCCCTTTGGATAGGGTGGAAGGCTTTAACAAGAGGATTCTAGAAGAGGCTTGGGAGATCACACTTATTCCAGGTAATCTTTCTTTATCGCACTTTTCCTCCTTGTTTTGCTCAAACTAACTTAACTGTAGGAAGGAATCTGGCTTTTCCATTTAGTCAAGAATCCAAACTACTGAGCTCCATATACTTGGTCTGCCCATCACAAGCAGAAAGGATTTCTTATAGCAAAGAATTTCATTCTTTCTTGATTTTCAGAGGCATTTGTTTCAAAGTAAATCTCTTTCTTGTAAGATTTACAAAGCTTCAACCTAGAATCAGTGCATCCTACAGCCTGAACTTTTTGTTCAAGTCCCTTAATGCTACAGCCCAGGAAGACATATGGACTGAGGGTCCCAATAGACATTAGACAACTATTACAGTCCCACAAAGAGTTGCCAATGGCCAACTACAGAAAAGACTTCAATACCCTTCAATACCCAATGTCCTTCAATACCCATTTAATTCTCCTTAGTAAAAAGATCCACAATTTTTAGTTAGTCACATCGCCACTCAGAGTAAATACTTTCTTCCATTTCCTTGTAACTAGGTGTGGCCACAGGGCCAAGTTCTACAAATAGGATGTCACAGAAGTGCTGTGTGCAACAGCTATAAAATATCTTTAAAGGGAAAGTTAAGATTATTTTTCTTTTATGGACCAATGTAGTCCTTACACTGTAGCCTAGGATAGAGGTTCTCCTGTCTTGATTCGGCCAATTCCATAATCAAGGGCCTATAACTTGCCACACTTCATTTCCTAGTTTCAAATTTTGATATAGTTGACAGAAAACCCAATTTACAAATACTTGAATAAGGAAACAGAAAAGGAATGTATTGGCTAATGCATCTGACCACTCCACAGGGATAGATGGCTTGGCTTCAGGCTGGCTCTCCTTACGGAAGCAGAACAGGCTAACCCACTTTTAGCCTTACATTTTTACAGCGCGGGAGAGTCCATGCCCGGCCTGTTCTGTAGCTCCCTCAGATTGCACCAGCTTAGGCCACCTGCACAGTTGGAACCAAACATGCGATCGCACTCTGATCTCTTCAGGCTGATGAAAACCCACCCAGGAGCTAGGGCTGGGTTTAATCCCATCCAAACCAGATGGCTGAGAACAAAGGGGAGCTGGTAGTTTCCAAGAAGAACTCAAGGTATGGTTACCAGAAAGAAGTGGGGGGTGCACATTGGGGAGCAAACAACAGATTTTCACTATACCTTTTAATATAATCCATACTTGTACCATCACTTGGCCTAAGCTTTCTAGATTCATTACTGCTCTTTGGAGGAAGACAAAATGGGACTACTGGAGATTACAGATGATAATGAAGTACTTCTGTGTGGGCTCAATTATAGAATTTCAAAGCAAGTACTTTTTGATCTGTGAAAGGAACTAAGAAAGAACTTGCTTGCCCTCTCACTCCTAAGGGGCACCTGAGTTTGGTAGGAAAAAGAGAATCCGATTGCTTAGGGGAAAAAAAAAAACAAAACCAAACCTCACAACTGCTCCTCTTTCCACTTAGGAAAGTGAGAAAAGAACATCTGGATCCTGTTCTCCCTTCAACTATCCATACACAGGTCAGCCACAAACAGTGGCTTCCTTCTTGCAGAGTCCCATTAATTAATTAGCTGGAAGACTGGATGCCCGCTCTCGCTTGGCTTTCCTCACCACCCCAAGTTTTCCATTTCCAATGCTTAGAAGTTTTGTTTGTGAGGGTCCAAATGTGGCAGGAACTATTTACAGGCTCCTAAGCTGCAGTAGCTGCGGAGGCCAAAGATGTTGGCTGAACAACCGACCAACCTTTCCAGGGAGAGATCTGAAGCAGAGAATGTGAAAAAACACCTTCCAATCTGTCAGGAACATGGAAAAAGTTGCTGTCTCTTCTGTGTTGGCGGGGACCCTGAAGCACAGCATCACAGCATCTGGTCAACCAACCACCGAAACTTCAAAACAGAGATTGGACTCTACTGTTTTTCTTTAGGAACACAGAGCAGCAGTCAGGAGCAGGACCACAGGGCTCTGGGAAAAATGAGAAGTTACTGGGCTTTGGAGACCATCTTCACCACAGATTCATACCATATGCGCCTAACCTAGAATCGACTGTTTGAGGGGCCAACAGAAATCATGATACCAAGAGGTGGTGTGACAGTCTCTTCTCACAGTAAAAATAACTTAGAGTGCTTAGCAGAAACCTGGGAGAAGGGACATTTGTCTGCAGTAAAAAGCAAAACCACCACTTGATAGTCCCTGCATTATCTACCTCCGGGAGGTAAGAAATTTCCCTTTTAAAAATCACATGGTTTAATATACTTCCCTCTCCTTGGTTATATGGTTGAGAGCATGGAAAGTGGCTTTAGTTCTATGGAATTAAGAGTTAACACAAAAAAACAAAACAAAACAAAATAATTAAAACGCACATTTCCCTGTTTACAAGGCCTTTCATTTGCTGCTCTGGTCTGTTCACGGATTTCCTCCAACCATCCCATTTCCACTTCTGAAGCCAATTCCCAACAGGTCCCGAAATTATACTTCCTCTGTGGTTGTCCTGACTCCCCAAGTCTATCCTGTCCAGAGGCAAGCCTCAACAGCTCTCAGCTGGGAGTCACCAGAACGCCCAGCACATGCTCCCCCTGCAACCTGACATAAAGTCAATGTGATAATCATTGACAGTTGCCTTTGCGTCCTTACATCCTTTCCCCGTGGGACCCTTACCCAGGTAGTCCTGGGGAGCAACGTTCTCTGAGGTCTGCTGCAACTGCTTTGAGCAGCACTCAAATGAGTAGCGTACAATTCACAATTCATAATGGACAGTAGAACAGACTTGATACCCAGACCCTGGAATCCACTGAAAGAAACCGGCATTAGCATGAACAGCTGGTTTGAAACAAACTGAAACGATTGAAGTTTTTATGCCCAAACCAGCAAAATATGTGAGTAATATGGATGAAATACCCAAGAGGAATTAAACACACGGGGAGAAACTTAGCCTGCTGTCCATCATTGAGGAGAAAAACCTCCAAGAAAAGCAGTTTCACGAATTGTAAAGAAACTGTCCTTTTCCAAAAAATGTTAAAAGTAGTCTGATCACCCAGACGGAGCCCATGGAGGCTATGTGGCCTAAAAGTTAAGAATGTGACCTCTGAAGCCCACCTGGCCCTGGTTTGAATCCTTGTTTACCTATTTCCTCTTCAGGTGACTAATGTGTTTGGATCTGTTTCTTGCTCGTATCATATGAAAGGGGGAAGATGGTAACACACCTAATTGACTCTAGAGCCCACACTTTAACATCTCTGAACTCTTTAGTCTTAAAATAGCTTTTGGCCAGGCCACAGTCACGATGCAGTTGTCACTGCCTGTGCAAATGTGGACTTGGTGGCTGTTTCTGGTGGCACAAATGGACAACTGCAGCCTTTCAATATTTTGGTTCATAAATCATTGTCCTGATTGTCGTGAAGCTTCAGGATGCCTTACCCAGTTAATTTCACTTACGTTTATCTTTTTATATGAGCATAGAATGATATAAAAATTTATCTCAATACCACATTACATCAATTCTACATTATTGTTTCATATTTCACCATCTCAAGTCAGGATGTGTCACACAGTTAATAAAGCTGTTTTTCGTTCTTGGTGGTATACAAAATAGTGTGTCGTACAAATTGATGGAGTCTTAGATTTGTTGAAATCAAATGCCTAAAAGAGCTCTTTATGTAAGTATAAACATTCTAAATTGAGTTCTTTAAAAAGCACTAGGTCATTAATTTAATTGGCAGCATTTTTTTTTCTTTCTTAAAGTTACATAAAATGTACATCTTACCATTAATGCATTTTAGATTCAAAGAAATACAGCAGTACCTATCTCAGGATTGTGAGGATTCAATGTTAACAGTTATGTTTACAATAGTGCCTTGCTCATGCTAAATTCTAGGTTTTTAGCTCTTAATATTTATCATCCTATCAGTCAGGGTTTTTGCTGTAGATTGAAAGAGATCTATAAAAATTAAAAATTTTTATAAAATTTTCAACCTAGAGTGCTTTCCTATTCCTCCTACCTCATCTCAATGCCCAATCTTTTTTTTCTTAATACGTATTTTTTTAAATGTTTACTTTGAGAGAGAGAAGGAGAAAGAAAGCACAAGCAGGACAGGGGGAGAGGCAGAGGCAGAGGCAGAGGGGGAGGGGAGGGGGAGGGAGAATCCCAAGCAGGCTCCACACCCAAGCAGGCTCCACACTGCACAGAGCCCGATTGGGGCTCGAACTCACAAACTATGAGATCGTGACCTGAGCTGAAATGAAGAGTCCCAAGCTTAACTAACTGAGCACCCAGGTGCCCCTCAATGCCCAGTCTTTATTGAGGGCTTACTTCATGACTGAAACTGTGCTTATGTTCTCACGCAATAATCAACCACAGGCTTGGCCTTTAAGACTAGAAGAATTTCAGCAACAATTAAATAGAAAGATAATCCCAGGTGCAGAGAGGAATCAAGTGAAGGAAAATATCCAAGCTCTATCATTTCTCATTTAACAATTTGACCTAAGAATAAGCTTTAACCTCTGAGTCTTGGGTTTTCCATCTGTAAAATGGATTTACAGTAAATCCCATCAGCAATGCTATCAACATGACCACTTCCATTCTCCACCTAGCCCCTGTTCAAAAGTGGCCATGTGGGCTCAAATTCTTAACTCTTGGTGAAGAATAGGAGAGGGAAGGTGAAGCTGGGGAAGAAATTCAGGCTGTTTCAGAAGTGGGGAAGCGGAGGGCAGGTTAATCTCACATAAGGATGATGAAACAGGCACTGACTACCTAGATTTTTGGACTCATTCTGTTATCCTAGGAGGACAAGTCAGATACAGGACTGACTCAGAACTGTCTCATTGACATTTTAGCCTGAGTGGACATCTGCCACCACATGGTGCCAAACTACAGAATGGACTTGGGACTCCAAAGTTAGACAGTAGTGAGCCACCTGGGTGGCTCAGTCGGTTAAGTGTCCGACTTCGGCTCAGGTCATCATCTCACAGTTCATGAGTTCGAGCCCTGCATCGGGCTCTGTGCTGACAGCTCAGAGCCTGGAGCCTGTTTTGATTCTGTGTCCCCCTCTCTCTCTGCCCCTAACCCACTCGCAATCTGTCTTTGTCTCTCTCAAAAATAAACAAACATAAAAAAAAAAAAGTTAGACAGTAGGAATTCCTGGACAGCTAGGTATACTAGCTCACCTGTCATTTCTTTCAGCCTGCAATAATGCAAACCCATGTCATGTTACGGAATTTTTTGTGCCCCCACTTAGAGCAGGGCTTTACTGTCACATCTACTTCACTGGACTGTTGGGAGAAATCTTAAATGCTGATCCAAGCACTTTAAGTGCTTGGAATAATGCTTGGTATTTTGTAAGCTATTGATACATGTTAGCTATTACTCTTATTATTAATAGGATATTAAAGACATTTAATAACTGGGGCATTGGGTGGCTCAGGTCATGATCTCATGGTTCGTGAGTCCAAGCCCCGTGTCAGGCTCTGCGCTGACAGTGTGGAGCCACCTTCAGATTTTCTCTGTCTGCTCCTCCCCCATTCATGCTCTTTCTCTCAAAAAACAGAACAAAAAAAACCACCCCCCCCCAAAACAAAACAACAAAAAAAAATCACCCCAAACATTTAATAACCGGTATGGCATTAGCATCAGCCAATAAAGAGACACATACAGTGTGATCATAACTAGGACTTCCACATGCGGGGATCACAGCTATGACTGCTTAAGCTAGATCTCAAAGAATAGGTAGAATACATTCTTGTAGAGACAATGAGCAAAAAGGCAGGCACATCGGGGGTGGGGAAAAACCTGGGACGTCCATATAGATATCTTCTTTGTTGTTTTGTGTGACCGAGGCAAAGGGCGAAAAAGAAAGGGGAGAAAGGATGGAAAAAAGGAAGGAAGGAAGGAAGAGAGAGAGAGACAGAGAAGGCTATAAAATCAGGAGGTTGGGGCCAAGTCATAAAGGGTAAGGATTCTGGTACTTGATTCAGCAAGAAAAGAAAACTGGCAAGAGATTTGTGTGCAAAGACCAAAGGATACATTTGGTTATGAAGTTCAAAATGAGTGCAGTCCACCACACTCCAATATGGGAAATGTTTACATTACAGTTCATTTAAAGAACATATGCACACATACTTTAGATAGCTTTCACTGACCAAAGTTGAAAGAAAATACTTTGTAGTGAAGTAAGATCCCCAAAAGTTTATTTTAGGGCCTATTTTTAAATTTTTTTTAATGTTTATTCATTTTTGAGAGACAGAACACGAGTGGGGGAGTGGCAGAGAGGGAGACACAGAAACCAAAACAGACTCCAGGCTCCGAACTGTCAGCACAGAGTCCAACACAAGGCTTGAACCCATGAACCATGAGTTCATGACCTGAGCCAAGTCGGATGCTTAACTAACTGAGCCACCCAGGTGCCCTAAGGGCCTATTTTTTTTTTTTTAAGTAGTATTCATTTTTTGAAGTATTTTCCTCCCGTTCAACTCTAATTTCAATATCAAAATTTCTCAAATGTTGACAACACTGGAAGTTGCCAAATCTGTGATGGCAACGGACTGGTGCTATGTGCATGTGATCAAACCAGCAGCAACATAACGTCAAACACAAATGGAAAGTATTTTTTCAATGCCTAACATGGCAACTGAAAGCAGCAATGGCATCAAGCAGGAATTAAAATCTCTAGTTAAAGCCAATGAGGGTTTGCAGGTTAGTTTTGAAATTTACTCATGTTATTTCAAATCAGAAACCTCTTGCTATTTAACTCAAATAGGGTACAATGGACCTCTGCTAGTTTTGGATTCTCAGGAACTGTCTTTCCTCTCCTGCTCCCTTTCTCCTTTTTCTGATAATTTCCCCTTCCTTTGGGGTAACTCCTCTCCTCATCAGCTAAGGGATGGGATGTAACCCAATGTGGGCAAAATCAAAGTTCTTTCCCGAATTTTACATAACTCACTGCCGTGCTTTGGTTATGATGATGTAAGCCAAAACTGCCCATGGGTGCTGTCTACCATTCTCTCCTCCCTCCCCAAAGAGAAAGTCTGCCTGAAAGAGAAAATCAACCCAGGAAAAAACAAATCAGAGCTAAGTATGTATGGGAGACGGAAGGATGGCTTCTTAGGGTGTTTAGACCAAGTCATGCCTGGACTTCTGTGTGTATGAGCCAATAAGTTGCCGTTCATGCTTACACTACCTTGTGTTTCTGTTACTTGCCACTGAAAGACGACTGGTTAAAAAATCAAAGCGTACAAGATCCACTTGAAAATAAATGTTAATACAGTAGTGTATGGTTAAATAAAAGCAGACTGGGTATCTTTACTTAAAATTTAATGACTAATATGAAATCGGGTAGAACACACTGTATACGTCAACCAAATTAAACCAAATGTATAAAGGAAACTGTTGGCATTAATTACGCCTTTAACATCTTATTATACATCGTGAAACCTGAATAGCACTACTTGCTACAGGGAAACAAATTGGCTCAACTACACTTTGGAATCTTTAATATCTATTATAGTAACTTTCTTTAATTCCTATTTATAATATGAACAGGTGCAAGCTTTGCTTACTGTAATTTATGGCTATTAATCCCATATACAATAATTAGCAATTATGAAAGGCCTACCTTGCCTTTGAAATCATTGTTTAAAAAATAAAGAAGGCCAGGTGAAGCTTTTCTACTTTTAAAATGTGATTTGTGAACAAAATGCAGGCTGTTGAACTTAACATGGGTCAGGGAGTTTGTTTATTCATCCGAATTTGTCAAGAATCCAAACGGAGAGGCCCTCTAAAAAAAGAAATTAAGTCTTAATACTATGAACTTCTAGGGCTCTCAGTGAATTATTCCAACTTCACCCCCTCTAAGCAGCTGCCGTGGTTATTCACTAACACATGTTTGTTGTAAATCCTGTGGGAATAAATATGTATATTAATCAAATGAATGTATACTTATATTTACGGGAACTACACTAAATTCTTTCCTAAGGAACAGTCTATAATTGAAAAATCTAATAGAATTCTAGACTATAGAAATGGCAAGCATGAATTACATCATGTAGATTTTTTCCCCCCTTTCAATTTCTTCCTGGGCAGGGGGGGAAAGTACCCTGGACAGGGGATAAATCCTTCGGTTGTCCAGTTTTCAATTTAAATTCTAGAAGAGATGGAATTCAATACTTTTCTTGGAAATGAGACTATGTCATCACAGATTTCACTGTCAGGAAATTGCTCTCCATCCGGATATTCAGATCACACATTCCTGTTGTGTACTTTATCCTACTTTTCCCAGGAACAATTCTGTGATGCATTTGATTGAATTCATCCTGTTTCTTCTTCTTCTTTTTTTAATACTTTAAATGTTTATTTATTTTGAGAGAGAGAGAGAGAGAGAGAGAGAGAGAGAGAGTGTGTGTGTGTGTGTGTGTGTGTGTGTGTGTGTGTTAAGAGAAGGGACAGAGAGAGAGGAGTAAGAGAATCCCAAGCAGGCTCCATGCTATCAGCGCAGAGCCCCACGTGAGGCTCAATCCCACGAACTGTGAGATCATGACCTGAGCCAAAACCAAGAGTTAGATGTTTAACTGACTGAGCCCCCCAGTTCATCCTATTTCTTGCTTCTTTAGAGAAAACAAATTTCACTTACAGATTAAATATGAGTCCTGTGAAATCCCATTTAGTTGTCTCCCCAGAAATACTGTGAAAAACATAATTCTACACAAACCTTTCACTGCACAGGAAGATTCCTGAAGTTGATTGAGGAAGTATACCTATTTCTCAAATTTCAAGGCCTTATTTTCTAGGAATCATATTTCCACTATTACTTTTATGGCTAAAGGTCTTGTGGTGTTATTGTATTTGGATTCTCTTCTCCAGTTTTGATCCCAAGTTACACTTATTTGTGTTCTCCTATGCTCATCCTCTCATTATTCTATTTTTTCCACAAGCTTCTTTAATTAATGTCTCTGGCTTCCTTTTGGTCTAAAACTTATTCCAATTATAAACTACAAATGAATTCACCAATGTCCAATTTTATCATTGTTTTCTTAACCATTAAATACACAGATGCAACACAGATGTAATCATCTTTTACTCTTTTATAGCCATATTGCAATTTCATAACTGTATAAATTCCAATAAAACTAGGAAACTTTAATTTCAATATGTGAGATCATAATGTATACAGAGCTGCCATAAGGTATAAATTAAGCCATGTATATACATAAATGCACATATACATTCCAATAACACTTTGAAGAGTTCCAAGTGGTTTTTTTTTTCTTTAGTTATTGCTAGATGTTTCAAAACAGCATAAAACTGCTCATCATAACACCCCTGTGTGGTAATGAGGAGAGTGAAATGGGAACAGGATGAAAGGCACAGAATTCATAATAAGACACAGCTCACTGTGCAAACAAGGACACCCAAATTCGTAAGCACCGATGGTTCAAATGATGAGGAGCCACTGATTTTCTGAACTGAATAGAAGAAATAGTAGTTAACAGTATTTTTTCATCCTGTACATGTGACACTCTACTGGATGCTAACCAAGTAAAAGATCCACTCAGTCATGTCAAGAGAATAAGTTACAAAGAATCCCAAAGACAAAAATGGGCAACTGACAGATCAGTTCTCCTGTGGATACAGGATGTGTCACACGGCCTTTATGTTTAGTGAGGTTCTGTTAACAAGGATGCCAATTTTGCGGCAGACACAGGTGATCCTTGGCTCCAGTCTTGCATCAAACTATCAGACAAAAAAGTTTTCAGCCTACAGAATTAAGCATATTAAAACCCTGGGCCTAACTAAAATAAGCACTATGCTGATCAGGTGCAGAAAAAGAGTTCTTAGGAGTAAGGGCCTTACAAGTCAATCTAAGAGGCTACATCTTTTTCAAAAAAAATGTTTAGATTTTTAGTTTAGTTTAGATTGTTTAATTACTTTCAGAGAAACAAAAAATTTCAACCACCCGCTGATAATATCCCAGTCATCCAACAGCTAGTCAATGCACAGTCCTCTGCAATTGTCTGGGAATTTCCGCCTTCTTCCTCCAGAAGAAGTGCTCAATTTTCATTGCCAATGTTCTTGGTAGAGTCACTTTTCACTGAAAAAAATAAGTAAACATACAGTCAAGTGTTTATACTGATTCTGTTTAGCTTGTACTGTTTTTCCTTCTTCTCTCCTTCCTTCTGATGCATACCAACAGCACTGCTCATGGGGACAGACAAACCATGTCATGTTCCAGGCAGCCGGGATATACAGTTCTGGCCACAATAAAGAGACGATGTCTGAGAGTGGCAATTATATTTTGTGAGGCAACATGCTTCCTGACTCTGTGGAAGACTTGGGAATGGTCACTTCACAGTGTGGTTATGATCCCATATTGGTACCACTGAAAAGATCACTATTATCACATAGGCTGGCCAAGTGTGGTTGGAATAAATTTTTCCATAATTTTTTTTTAACTTAAAATTGAGGGTCAGTATATGCTGAGTGAATGCAGGCTGAGAGAAGACTAGCTAATCGCCTTCTCCTTCCTTTGACAGGAAAGATAGCATACAGCAGAAATGGAGTTCCTTTAAAGGAGCTGTCCTTACTACAGCAAGACTATGATTCACTTACTAAGCTGAGATTCCTTACGGACAGAAACTAGATCTTTCCCCCTTACGTTTACCTCCCAGCGTAGCCTGTCTGCTGAATCAGTATGAATGCAGGTCACTCTTTTTGTTTTGCAATGTGCAAAATGGGAACCAGAATAACAGCTCTATTTCATGGCACAGTGAAGCTAAATGGAAATCCTATATTAAAACACTATGAAAGTTAAGGTTAAAATACTGATTATTTTGCTTCAGGCTTACAGCCATTTATTTCTATTAAAAAGATAAGGGAAATAAAGCTCAGAGGTAAAGTGAATGCTCAAGGGCCCACAGCTTAATAGGAGGTGACGCTGGAATCATAAACCTAGATCTTGCCTCATATTCAATCGCCGAGTTCCTTGGGGTTTGCCGATGTTACCTAGATTTCAGATTGTCCCAGCAACCAAGATGATGTCTCCTGAATCCTTTTTATAAATAAAACATTGAGACAGGTTCCATCCAAGATGTGGTCCTGATGCTTGTGGAAATTTACAAACTCCAGCAGAGTCCTTTCAAGTGTCTCCATGATAATACAAGTCAGTTGTTTCTTCTCTGGCTTTCTTTGCAATTTATACAAATTTTATTATAGCAACTCTTGCCCTGTAAAGTTTAGATGTCTGTTCGTGTGCCTGAGATCCATTCTCATCTCCTTACCCCAATGTATCACACACACAGTGAAAGAGAAGAAGAAAAAGTGGGGGTGGGTGGGTGGGGGAAGGAGGAATGAGGGGAGGAGAATGGATGAAAGGATTTATTGGCCCAACAAGGGACTGATGCATGAGTAGCTGCTGTGCTATGTATTTTCACTAATTCAAGTCATCAATCTTGGTTTGGATTCCTTCCTAAAGGCAGAGACGTTTTCTAATTTTGAGTTATCTTAGAACAACAGAGAAATATGTTTTGCTGATATTTTTAAATTAATGGAGCTTTGTAGTATTTGGCATTGCAATTCGGGGAAAACTCTTTCTTTGCTTTCTTGAAATTGCCTGTTTTCTTCTTTTAATAGCAGTCCATTCTTTTTTCCTAAGACTGAAATGCAGCATGTTCTTATTAAGTCATTTAAATCTACTTACTTACGTTGGCAAATAGGGATCTGTGAAGTAAGAAACACCATTCTGAGCACTTCCCGCTGGACTGATAAAGATGGTGACCAAGCACACCACATTCCCAATCTACTGGGCTACCTTAACTGCTCAACCTTTTACAGTCAACCTTTTACATTCCTTAAAAAGCAGAAAGCAAACAAACAAAACTTGCCTCTTGCCCATCAATACTGGCAGACTTTTGAAAAAAAAATTATGGCAATCTACAACCGTAACAAACATTAGAACAATGATCAAGTGTGAAAACCACTGAATCCCAGCCCAGAAACACATTTTTCCCAAACTAGAAGAGAGACACCTTGTGCTCTGAACTCAAGATCAAAATCCAACATTTTTTCCTCCGGAGAGAGAAAGAATTTCAAGGCTCTCCAAAGAAAATGCCCTGTTCTTATATAACCCTCCTCCAGCATTAAGGGACCACCCTGCCGAACATCCAAAGCTGTTGAGAATGTACAAAGAATCAGATACGTTAAGTGCTCACACAAAGATATGTACGTATGAAAGACCTGGCATTATTTTTAAAGTGTGTGTATTTCTGATGTGACAACAGTGGTATGGTCCTTCAAATCCTGTCAGACTAAGTTTTTTGCTACAGCAGCTCTAAATGATCCTCTATCCTGAAAGCACCAGTCACTTTTTTTCCTGTAAATAAGTCAAATATCACGTACCCCCCCCCCAAAATAGCAAATTTTACTTAATCAGGTTCCAAATATACTACAAAAGTAGCCTTTTCTTTTTGCTTCATTACAGGAAGGCTTCCTCAGTGTGCATTCCTAAACAAGGTGAAAGAGGGGCTGTGTGTGCTATGTTTATTTACACAGACATGTTTGCCCTGGCTAGTAACCCACATTACCAAACATCTTTCCCTGAAACCAGCATTTAGAGAGCTATGTGAATTATATTAAGGAAAAAGTAAGATTTTACACAGCTTAAAAAAAAAGCGACACTGGCCATTTACGACACACTTCTAATTTAATTTGAGAAAATAAAATTGGATATTTTCATTCAAATTGTGAAAGACATAAAGCCAAGAGTTAACCTAAGGATTTAGAGGCCCATAAGTGATTATCAGAAACTTCATGTTTGCTAGCTAAAAATCTAAGTCAAATTGTGACGCTGACAAAGTTTTGCCCACTTCGAAAAATAAAAACTCTGCTATTCATCTTTTGCCAAGAAAAAAAACCTATTATACACATGTAAGAGAACACCTTAAAACAAAGGTTACTGCCTAGTACAGCCTATGATGCTGGCAGAACAATAAATCTAAACCATATATTTCAAATAATTTTGTTTAAAAAATAGATTTCAATCCAATCCAAGGATTCAATGGTCCTCTGGAGACTGTTACAATGAAACTTGTCCTGTAACTGTAATTCTTAGCTGAAAGTGGTATCTAATGGTTTAAGCTGAGTAACCTCTCTCCCTTTTTAAAAGTAATTTCTGAATTTTATTCATCCTTTTTCTGGAGGTGTATTCGGCAACACAAACAGCTTACTTTAATCAGCAGTTGCAAACATGGGTAAGTCATTTTATATACTAAATTTTTACATGTACTATTTCCAGTTTTCATACTTCCTCCCAACTCCACTACTCACCAAAGAAGGTCAGTATCTACTTTTAAAGAATCACGAAAATGACAAAGAAACAAAATCAAAGAAAATAAAACCAGGGGGTTTTAAAAAAGATAAAGGTCAAGGCAACGGCACTAGCTTATTTAAACACAGTCCAAATTTTAACATGATGTTCTTTCAAATACATCCCTTTCTATAATGTAGGATACTAAAAATGTTTTACAATCCCTCATTTTAGGAATCCCTAAAGAGAGAGTTTTTACTAGAGAATAAATTTATTTGTTATTGGACAGACTGTTAAAGACTATTAGCTCAAAAAAAAAAAAAAGACAAAAACACACAGAACTCCAAGAAGGCAAAGAATGTCCTTTTATAGCCATTCAAACATATTCATCTTAAATTGATTATGACAAGCTTATGTGCTCTCAAACACGACAGAATCAGCAGTCATTCATTTGGTTCCTTACAGAATTAACTGTAGCTATAGAGCAAATTCAGTTAAGTGTGTAAATACAGTGGGAAAACACATATACGAAGAAATAAAGACAGTCACGTAAGTGCTCGGGTTCCCTAGAGTTACTCTAAGTGTTACAGGGACAAACAGATGCACACTTACCTTGGTGAAGAACTTCCATGTCATTACTGGATTCTTTTAATACCACATGTAATGTTGGATACTCAATGATCACTTTGTTCCTCAAATTGTCACGGAGACTTTTATAAGGATCCAGTTCGTAATATCTTACAATAAAAAAAAAAAAACAAAAACAAAAACAAAAATAAAAAACACCCTTAATATTCAAAGTTACCCATAAATAAAAGAGTCCCTTCCATTAGAAAATTTTTAAATGTTAATGACATTAATAGTTATTTCCTTATAACATCTCTAAGAAAACCAGGTAAAAGAGCTATTACTATACAGGTTCTAAAATAAAATCAAGAGTGTATCAAATATGACATTAGTCATATTTGATGACATTTGTCATTTTCATATCACAAAGAGTAAAACTAACTTTTATGTAATATCTATGTTTAATGTGTGATGAATTCTTCTTGGACAAAAGAATGACTAGCTAAAAATTCAAATTCCTCAAATACCTTTAGTTTGACCTTTAAAGGAAAAACAAACAAAAAAACCCTATCCCATGATAATTTTCAGTAATATGTGGTGTTAAAATAACGGACTACAAATACTTTTGTAATAAGCTCATTCTAATTATAAATCGTTCCCAGAAATTTACATTACCATACAATTAAATTTGGCCTTCCTTTATCTTCAAATTAAAAAAAACAACAACAAAACAAAAAACCAAGTTTAAGTTTCTGGATGAGCCTGAAGCACAAAATTTAGGAAATACGGAGTTTATCAGTCATGGTAACATGACATAGCTGTCAAATGTGCCACAGGTAATTAATTAGATGCTAAAATTCTTTATGGTGTGCAACTCTCAAGCCATTACTTAAAAAAACTGTTTTTAGTTGATCAAAGATGCATTCCCCTAACATTCTCCCCCTTGCTTGCTTTCTTGGGTAGCAGGGGAAGCGGCAGAATTTCAGCTAGCTCACTAGGAGTTGCCTATGGGAACGTGTTGGCATGTGAATACTGTCATGTTAAAGAGGAAAAAGTTGAGAACATGTTCACCAGTGTAGCGCAGAAGTTCTCCAACCTTTTTTCTTTCATCTCCACCAATGCCAGATGATATTCACATGCAAAACACACATCCTAGGCGATACCCAGCCTGACAGCTCTAAGTCCATCCTTTTCTGTCCCACTCAAGAAAACACATTGGATGGAGTACAAGTGATCAAGAATGAAGTGATCCCTGGAATACATTTGAGTCTGTGAAGAGTAAATCATTCACAAACTTTGGTATTTCCTAGTTAGTAATAAATTATTTGCACCGTAACTCGCAGCTGACTAAGAGAGACACGCAGTGCATGATTCCTCTGCAAGTCTGTCCCATGGAATAGTTTTCAAATAAGGGAAAATGGAAGGGCTTATTATCAAAATGCTCTGATTTCTTTTTCAGAAGGTGACAAGTGACAGAACAAGTGTAAAACCAAAACATTACTTATGTTTGCATGACCACATGCCCCACCCCTGGAATTCAATTCTTTGTTTTAGAATTACAGAAAATTTTTTATGTTGAAAAAAAAAAAAAAACCCAACTTACTCAGTTTTCCTAAACCAGCCACCCTAGTGCCCATAGGCCACGGAACGCACACATTCTTTTCCCTGTGTAATGTAACACAGATGTGCTTATGATACTTTAAAAGTGGTTCCAGCATTCAAGGATTAAATGCTTCACATCTTTTAAACATTATTTCCCTTTGAAATAAGCAGTGTTCTTTTAAAAGTTAGCAGTAATTATATATAAGAGAAAAATGAGATTGAATTAGATATCAAAGTGTAAGATTAACTTTTAAAGTAAAATATAAAATGGATATAACCAAAATTTTCTAAGGAGAAAATATGACTTGAATGTTCAAATAGGAAACTTTCAAGTAGTAGCCTACAAACGCTTGCAGTGACTTATCTTCTGTGTATTTTCAACTGAATCCTAAGACTTCTATTAAGAGACATTTCACAAATATGGGAATGTTTTCTACTTATTTCAGTTTTTGAGAAATAATTTTCATTGTACACTTAACGTTTTAGGTAATCTGTGTAATCCCATTAGGTTTTTCTAGATTTCCAAAGATTAAAAAAAAAAAAAAAATTCTTCAAAAGCCACATGGTAGCTACAGCCTAATAATCTTGCTGACACAGTATAAAATACATTCCCAGCACAGGAACACCTAGCGATACTTAAAAATCACCATGTAATAAGTTATACACTACTTCAATCTTAAAACTACAATGATTACATGTTTAGTTAAAAAAATTTTTGGTCCCTCTTTTATGTGTGGAATAGGCACTTTACTTTCTTTTACAAAGCACTTAGCATGCACAAAGATTTCTAAGAACTTATAATAAATTATTTTTAAAATATTTTATTCAAATACAGTGAAAATCTGGTATGTTGATGGTTCTGATTAGAATCACTGAATTTTCCTTAGTGTTTACCCTAAAATGTCTCAAACTTCTAATCACAGCAATATTGCTATTGAGTGTCAGTAAGCTTTGAGGCCTCAGCTTTCCAGTCTGTTAAAGAGGTTGGACTTCACTAGATAATCTTTTTAGCTGAAATTCTGAACTTCTGTGATTTTTCTACTACTGGTGGTTAGTCTTAGTCTACTATTTGCCCGTGATTAAAAAGTAAATTATGTGAACTGTTTATAAAGAAAAGCTACCAAACACATATGGGGTAACATTTTGTGATCTGCATGAAACGAAACAGCAACTTTTAGTGGCTGTTTGGGTCTAACACTTGAATTCCAGTCCTGGCACCATCACTTACTGCTCTGTGATTCTGGACAAGTTACTTTACTTCTTTGACCCCCAGTTTCCACACTTGAAAACTGTTAGCTCACTTACTTAAGCCATAAACAAAACTTTATATTTATATTTACCTAAAATAAAACACATTCTGATGGAAACTAAAGTTCAGAACAGTTTTTTCTGAGTAACAAAGAATGGCACTTATTCTGTAAGCACAGAAACGCCTATTTCCCTTCTAACGCATTTTACATTTTAAACATAGCCTTACAACTTTCAAACCACTGTTTTAGATCGCATTTACTTCCAGGAGGCTAAAAGTACTTTGAATGTTTCTATTTCTATTATCTTTAGGCAAGGTGTAGAGTCCAGCTTGGCACTGCCTATAACATTCAGTCTTTAGCTCTTTTGCAAGCCATTAAGCTATTGAATCCTAAGGGACAGCTTTATCGTTTTGAAATCTTCTCAAACTCTGGAGTTCCCATTAGTAGAACGGCACTGCTACCATAAGACAAACTACTTAGGTTTGGAAGGATTAAGACACCAACATTTGTCTTTTTTTTTTTCTTACCCTTAGGGACTCTCTGAGACATTTCCTCTTGTTATTTCACTTGCTTACCCTCACAGGCCTGGTAGCTGACCCTGTACAGGCAGCTTCACAGGGGCACTATAAGGCCAGCATGGCTCAGTAGGCTAAACAGGTGTTACAGTGATTGACATTATATAAATAAAAGTTGTCTTGATATTCAAGGGTATGCTTTTAATCCTGGCTCTGTTACTAACTTTCAAAGAAACTGGCCAAGTTCTCAAACTTCTTCCTCCACTTTATCTACAAATTAGGGTTAAAAAACAATTTCTCATAACTCAAAAGGAGACAGAATTTAAAAAAAAGTTCTAAACCATTTTATTTCCCATCTGATTACTGACACACCTTACATCATCTCCCTTTCTCCTCCTACAAAATACTGAAACTAAGCATGAATACTCTCCAAATTTAACAATCTCCTAGTAGTCCCTAAGTGACAGACCTTTTTCCACTAAAAAATAAAGTCACCGGATGAGGTGACCACCAAGATGACTCCAGCTTTATAATTCTGCAAGTGTAGACATATGCCTCCTCATTCAGAAAGCTCAATAGTTCAGAACTGCAGTGGTAAATGATTCTAGTCTATCCATGGTATGACAGCTATGGGATGTGGTAAAATAAAGTGACCAATTACACATTTTAAAACTTAAGGAGGGTCTTACAAGGCTCTTACTTGTTCTAGATGCCATTTGTTCAGTCTTTTCTGATCCTCACTGGAAGCTCAATTACTTTTAAATCCAGAGGCTTGGGCTCCAATCCTAAGATCCTTAAGGCTCTTAAGGTCCTTAAGATCTGTGACTCCTTAAGGATTCTCAGCTTTCTTCATCAGTATGATGGAAAAGTTATCTAGCTTGTAAAGATTAAATAAGTGAATTTAACAGCTGAAAATGTTTCTAAAGTGGAACTTGCCCAAACTAGTATCAGTAATAACTTTTTATACTCCACAAAGATTTTATATAGCACCTCTAGCAGGGATATGACACATTTAGGAATTATGTTCATGATCTATGACAAGACTAGTTAGTAGGAGAAGTATGAACTTGTAGAGACAAACAGACCCATGTCCAAATTCAGGCTTTGTAAGTATAAACTGGTTTCTTTATGTAGGTCAATTTCTCAGAGCTTATTAAGCTTACTATCTTGTAGATAGGATACATACTATTACAATTAGTAATACATGTGGAAACGCTGTAAGCACTTATTCATCAATTAATGCCTCAAATATTTATTGTTTACCACATACAGGTAGTCTGCTAGATAACAAAAGGTCATAGAAATAAAACCCAGTTTGTTGAGGGCACCAAAGAAACAATTATCACATTTCATTGGGACAAGTGTCATGATAGAAATCTAAAGCTAAGCAGACACTCAAAAAAACATTCTTTGTTCCTTATCCACCTGAAGATGCTCTTACAGGCTGCACAGTGCCTTTGATATCTAGGCACTTCATTTGCTAACCCTAGCTACCCGTTTTTATCTGGTTCTTAAAATCCCTCCTCCTTCAGGCATTTTTTTCCTAATTAACACAGGGAATTTTAATTAGCCTTACTCTTGTTAACAAGACATATTTCATCTGGTACTAAGTTGAATGTAAGAGTATGAGTAGTACAGACTCTTAATCTTCAATTTTTATTAGGAAGTAACACTTTGCAAAATATGGTGACCAGCTTCTTCAGAGAAACTTTTGTTAAAGGTTAAATAGTTCATGAATTAACTATACCACAGAATTATATTACTTTAGAGTTGGCAAGAACTTACTCCAGTTTTTTGTTTTTTTGTTTTTTTCCTTTGGTCTTTCAGCTAAGGGCAATGAAGCCCTGAGAAATTAAGTATCTTGCAGAGGGTCACATACGGAAATGCATAAAGCAGATCTTGAGTTCCTTCACTCTACTGTTTGCTTGTTCATTTATTTGTCACTCAATACCTATTTACTGAGGGTCTGCCATATACCAGATACTGTTCAAGGCACTGGGAAAATAGTGGTGAACTATTAGGTATTCACTCGAGGTGAAGGATGAAGGCTTCCCAGGAAGAAAGTAATGTACAAGGTAGAGTCAGGAATAAGCTGGGTGTCCACAGGACTGAGTGGAGAATAGATATGGGAATATATATAGAATTCATAGTTTTGGTACTTATAAAAAAAATTAGGCACCTGGGTGGCTCAGTCAGTTGAGCGTCCAACTCTTGATTTTGGCTCAGGTCATGATCCCAGGGTCATGGGATCAAGCCCTGCATTGGGCTCTGCACGGAACTTATAGCTTGCTTAAGATTCCTCTCTCCCGCTACCCCTCTCCCTGGCTCGCTTTCACTCTCTCTCTCTCAAAATAAAATACATTTTTAAAAATTTTAAAAAAGGAGAGAGAGGTTTGGTTAGAGGGGAGGCTGAAGCTCTTTGGCTAATATGAAATATCTGAAATCACCTAGAAATTTCAACTAATCAAGTTATTCCCTCCGAAGAGTATATAAAGTTGGTTACCAATTACCATATAACTAGAATGTATAAATTTAGATTAACACTGAGAATTAAAATATACTTCCAAGGCTTTTAGAGAAAATTCTCATTTTATGTTTCACATAATTCCCATAATTCTTCAACAATCAATACAGTATATATTTGAAATGAGATCATCACTATGGAAACTGCAGACTTACAATCTGCTAAGAACTGACCATCATATCACTTTGGATCTACTCTTCAGTACAACCTGTCAAATTAAAATTCTCAGGGTCAGAGCTACTGAAACTTGGATAGCTGTGCTTGCATCTGTCCTGTAAACACTAACCCAGCTGTGGCAACTAGGTAAGCATCAGCTTTCCTACAGCTAACTACAGTTCTTACCATAAAACTGCTTCAAGCAGGATGCCACACAAAGCCCACTGGACATTTCTTCTCTGATAAAAATATTTAGTGCTCTATGTATTTCCTTTATTATGTATGGACATTCTTCAGGTTGATTCTAACACTTTCTAGTCTTCAAATGATCTCTTGCTTCCTTTGTTCTCGAGTCTATATCCAAACTGTGACCAAAGGTTAATACCATTTTGAGCACATACTCATCTTGATCATGACTCTATGAAAAATAATCAACAATCCCAGAAAGCTATAACAAAGAACTGGGGTGGTTTTACATAATCTGAGAACATGGATTATGTCCATTTATGGCATGTGCTATATTGCAGAGAACATACCAATGCACTGGAGATAAGCAGGCCTAGGTTTGGATTTAGGTATCACCATTTGGTGGTTATAAAGCTGCAGGCAGCACTCTCTGTAAAATTATAATATGTGTAAAATCTATAATGCATGAATACCATAATGTATACGTATAATGTACACAAAATGCTTACCAAAGCACTAAAAAACAGTAGGAGGCACTCATTAAGAGGTTGTTAGTAATACTATGCTTCCTAAAGATGTCTTTTTGCCTCTAGATTTAACCTTGATTTTAACTCACCCTCGCAGCAAACATTTTTTTGTGTTTGGGAAAACTTATTCAGGATCTTCACATTTTTTTGCTTATATTATGACCTAAAATAGTTTTGGAAAACAAGGATACTTTTTTATATTTTTAAATAGACATCTAAAATTTCATTTAAAATCTTTATTCACAAGTTTAAATAAAAGAACAGAATTTATCGTGTGGTGGAAAAACTGATGATTTAAAATGAAAATGTTACATCACTCCTAAGTAAATTCACTCGAATCGAAATATCACAGCAATGTGATATCAGTATCATCCATTTAAAAGATAATATGAACAAGTTCTTCCTCAACAGTCAGATCTTATATGGTTTCTTCTCCTTGAACTTGTATTTCCACTCCAGTTCTCCAAAGAATTTTATCCTGAATAATACATTTGTGTTTAAAAATCTTTTATTGATTACCCATTCATACTTTTCTGTATCAAAAATGTGTATGTAAGCTAAAAATTTAATTTTATTACCTGTGACTTTAATGCTTTAAATGTTACAATTTCTTCTGGATGGAGTAATTTTTGACAATTAGTATAAAATTGGTCAAAACACAAACATACAACAATTGAAGTAAAATTTTACTGGAAATGCATCTCTTAATGTGATGGGCAAGCATGGATGGCGGCGTCTTCTACTACATGCAAATTTGTTTACTACTGATTCTTAGATTAAGTAATTTACCCCACTTGTCTCTGCAGTACTCATTAATAGAATCGCATTTGAAAAGGAAAAGGGAAAAATTTAACTGATCCCATCTAGAGAGCCCGCTGCTGTTATTTACTAACATCACAGTTACTTTCAAGGGATCTAACTAAAAGGCAGCAACGGAGCCTGCAATTTTCACAGGACATCTGAAAGCAGCTGATGCTGTTCTCAGACATGCTGGAATCCCTTTAATGTTCTCTGATAATGTATTTAATTCTGTGCCATTATTCTCAAAATAATGTTAACTTCCAAGATCTTCAGTTTTCTAACAGCAGGACATTTTTAAAAATCCCAGCTTTTAACCACATACTATAAATTTCTTATGTAGAGTATCCTCAAAGTACATTTCCCAATTATTTTCTGTAAGCCTGAAATAAGATAATTTAATTTTCTACTTCTGGTTCAATTAAGCAAAGGATAAAGATTAATATCTTTAAAGATGTCAGAATCTGATTTCAATAAATCCAACTTAAAATCAAATTACTTATTTCTTTATACAGCTTCAATAATCCAACTGAATAAATACTTACCAAATGCTTATTATACAGAAAATATGCTAGATACTGTATGGGAACCAAAACGTCCTCAAGGAGTTTACACCCTTGCCAGTGTTTGTCAAAGTATGATCACAGGCAGAACTTAAGAGGCAGAGGATGTAAAAAAAAAAAAAAAAAAAAAAAAAAAAAAAAAAAAAAATGCCGGTTTGTGGGTCCTATGTGAGACTGACTAAACCAGAGGCTATGAGGGTAGGCTGGAAATTCATATTTCCAACAACTGTCTCAAATGATTATGATGAACACTGAAATGTGAGAAGCACTGTTCTGAGAAAAGAAGAAATACAGGTTAAATGCTCAGCTGGGGAAATGTTTATGGTAAGAAGGGATACTGGCTAATAGGGAAATGGGCCAGGTGGAAAGCAAGGAGGGATGTGGCAGGGCTCTGAGGAGATTTGGGCAAGAGACCAGGCTCTTAGAATCAACTAAGGCTGAGAGGTGGTATCCTGCAGACAGAGTTGAGAATCTAAGAAGTCAGAATCTGAGTGAGTTACATGAACTGGACATCAGGTCTGCTCTCAGGTAGAAAAGGTCTTTGCTTTCTGGGAATTGCGTGTGAGTAAAAGAGGTCAGGTGGATCTCATTTGAGGCCTTCACACAGGCAAAACCAATTTCTCTAAAGTGACACGCAAAAAAGTATCCTACCTCTTTAACTTCACTGTAAATGATTTTTAAAACATTTCATGTTACAGATCCAAAGAAAGTAATCTTAGTTTTTATTTAAAAAACATCCTCTCAGCCTGGAAATAAAATCATCCAAGAAAAAGAACTCATACTTTTGCTGGTTGCTTTTCAAAAAAAAAAAAGGAAGAAAGAAAGAAAGAAAAAGGTGTTCCAAAAATTATTAAATACAACCAGTACACTATGAAACAACAGAATCTGTGCATGTACAATAGGGTAGTATCCCCAAGAAGAGTAACAATCTTCTGTGATGTTCATTAAGTCAAAACTTTAATAATACTTTAGTTTGGCTTGGGTTTAAAATCTAAAGTCGCGACTTCATGTGCCAATCTTTGGAAGCAGAGTGATGGCGATTGGGGTGTGCTTCCATAAAAATAGGACAAGTCTGGAGTGTCTATGTAAAATGTCCAGGCCTTTCCAGGTACCTGTTATG
The DNA here is from genome assembly GCF_014898765.1 of Herpailurus yagouaroundi. Taxonomy (NCBI): domain Eukaryota; kingdom Metazoa; phylum Chordata; class Mammalia; order Carnivora; family Felidae; genus Herpailurus; species Herpailurus yagouaroundi. Next base: position 72,803,898 of record NW_024412388.1, read on the forward strand.
CCTGGTACATTTAGTATAAAACTAAATGCAGATCTACTGTAGCATTTACCACATATCTACTTTCTCTCCTAGACTGTGAGCTCCTTGAGGGCTAGTCTTTTAGAGGCCTGTGTATCATACTGTGCCGGCACATGGAAGGGACTCGAGGATACTTTAGGTCAAGTTCATTTATCAAAAAGCCTGTCTTCTGAGCAGGTACTGCTTTCTCAGAAGGAACTTTAAATTACACTGGGAGTTATTATAATCTCTTTTTCTGTTGCTCTCATTTTACATATTGAGAATTGAAGCCCTCAGCTAACTAAATGATACTGTCACAAATGACCAATAAAAATCCTTTAGAGCAGAGATTGGAAAACTATGGTCAGCAGGTCAAATCCAGCCCACTGGTCTGTTTTTTGTGCACAAAGTCTTACTGGAACACAAGCCATACCACTGATTTATGTATTATCTATAGCTGTTTATGGGCTATAATAGCAGAGTTGACAATTATGACAGTATGGCCCACCATGCCAAAAACATTTACTCTTTGGCCATTAGTTGTCTCAGTCCTCCTTTTGGGTATTAAAATGGTAGCAACATCTAGCAAATAGAAGCACACATATATTTAAGTGAATTAACACACTACTTATTAAGAAAATTTACACTGAATTCATACTATAGAAAGTCACTGACTCAGCACTGCAGGAAATGTGAACAGGAAGATGCCTAATATAGTCATTGTCTTCAAAAGAATGTATCATTGAATAGGATAAACTGTATTGGGAAAAAAATAAAACATGATTGCAGGAAACTATGAGAAGCACAACATATTTTTTGAGGCTTAAAGGATAAGGAAATCACATCTAGTTGGTGGGAAAGGATAGGCTCCGCTGCAGATACGGATACAGTCAACCCAGAAAAATGGAGAAGAGAGAACACAGAGAAGACTCGTTATGGAGGCAACCATGTAAAACAGGGTGGCAAGGAAAAAGTAAAAGATGGCTCTAAGGTCTTATGTCTCATATACTGCAAGAGTGACAGTGCCAGTAACACAGAGTAAGTATCAACATTTGCTGACTGCTTACCAGATGCCAGGAACATAACCCATTTAATATATATTTCTCACACACACACACACACACACACACACACACACACACACACACAGAAAAAACAGATGTGGTGTGATGAGGTCTAAACAGTTTAAGATGTAATGAGATATGTAGGTGAAGATAGATATAAACCAGGATTTGGAGTTTGGGAGAAAGGTTGAAAATGTATCTAGATGTGGGAGTGACTGTACAGAAATAACAGTTGGTAACACCATAAGTACACAAGTTCCTCAAACCTCATATTCTTTCAATATCCAATTTATGTTAAAAGAAATATAAACTAGCATGATTAGGTATCTGCCCCCATGTGGCTAATGGTGAGTGGCCTGTTGGGAGTATAGCTAATATTGAACTTAGGCTACTTCCCACAAGTATAAGAAATACCAAATGGCTGAAACAAGCCATTATTTTAAAAATAAAAGTACTGTATAACATATAGTCAACTGCTAGCTACATAGAACTTTTTGTTTTAAACAGATTTCCTCCTTTTTCTAAGGAAGTAATCTCTAGGATTAAAACAATAATAAAAACTCTTATATTGAGTCAATTCTAAAAGATGTTGACCTGAATGCTGCAACTCCTAATACCTGAATAATACGTATTTACTGAGAATGATTGGCTATGTGCCAGGTGCTGTGCTAAGCAGCTAACATCTCAAAGTAATCTTCACAACGATGCAATATCATTTCTGCCTTGATCCCCACTTTCAGGTGGGAAAAGTGGCTTAGGAACTTTCTAAGGTTTGTACCAAATTTATAACATTATTTCGACTTTACAGAATATCTACTTTGATGTAGGTTTTTGGATAAAAACAAAAACGTTATTTTGGAACATCTCTTAATTTGGGCTAGGTTTGAGAAGCAGTGTTCTAATAAACTTAAGTGTTTGCAATGGTGAGACTTTTGGTTTACAGTCTAGTCTGGAACGTCTTAAAGTAAAATCAGGTCTACTTCTCCACAGATTATGTATTCTGAAAGGATAGTATTACTATTTCTTACTGGAATATGTATAATCTTACTATGAATAGATACTAAGAACAAATGAACAGTATAAAATGACCATTCTTTTTGCAAATAATGTTCCAAAAAACAATGCCACTTCTACTTAAAACTCAATGTGCCCTAAGCCTCTCCAGGCCCTATACCTCCATCCCTCCAGAAACAGATCCATGCCAGGAACCTCAGTCAGTCACCTTTGCTTCGTGTTTGTGTTCCCCCACTACTGTAGAACTGTACCCAATTCATTCTTGTATCAACCTCAAGTTTTATTTATATGCCTAGAAGATTAAATGTGCTTAATTAATGGTTTCTGAGTAAATTTGGAAAGAATTATCCCATAACAGCTTAAACCACACCTTTATCAAAACTAGAACCTTATATAAACATCAAAGCACAAAGTAAACATAAAGAAAGTGTAGCTGAACTTCTTTATGGAAAAATGGTTCGATTAATAAGTAAAATACAAAAAATAGATTTGGAAAATTACAACTGAATGAACAGTATCACACTTTGGAGTATTCAAAATTCTTCAGTCCATAATAGCATAAGTGAGCAGCAATACAATGGCTGCCCCTGAAAGTACCTGGCATTACCAACATAGGCTTTTCTATTTCAAAACCACTCATTTACTTTCTGGGCTGGTTAAGAGGAGAAAAAGAGGCCTTGCTAATAACACAAGCACCTTACATGAATTCTCTTCCACTGGGAATGTAAGCTCCCAGGGACAGGAACGGTTCTCCTTACTGCCATCACCCCAATGTCTAGAATGATACCTGGACCACAGTGAGTATCACAAAGTGTTTGCAAGAGAATGAATACATGAATTTACTTAAGAAGCCACGTTAGCTTTTATAAGAAAACACAAATCCAAACCTTGTGTATTCTGGAAAGAAAACTCTCAAATACATCAGCAGCAAATTCCTTAGGGTTAGACTTGCATTCTATAATCCCCTAAATCTAAAAATAAAAGTCATGTATGGCAATGCTAAAAACTGGGAAACGTTTAAGACTGCTCTAGCTCATCAGGTATATATATCATGAGACAACTGTTATAAACCCTCCAAGAATGTAAAACACAACCAGTGGAAACTGGCAACATCAAGTATTTGGTTAAAAAGACTTTACTCTGGAGTCACTGGAATGCTGTAAATCGTAGGATACATTTAAAATCAACAGCCACAAGGAAACTACATGCTTCTGCCTTGTAAGTACTTTTTAGGAAATAATAAAATCCTATTTTAGCATGCTTATCTTATATCAGAAGTTTAACATTTAAAAAACCTATAATAATCTTACTTAGATGTTCTCTGAATGTACTTTCCTTTAATGATAGAAGTATAATTATACATCTAAGTGTACAGCCTATCAATGACTGCATTATCTGAAAAATACTGTGGTTACATTTTTTTTTTTTTTAAATTTGAGACAGAGTGAGGGAGCAGGGGAGAAGGGCAGAGGGAAAGAGAAATCTTTTTGTTAATGTTTATTTTGAGAAAGAGAGAGACAGAGAGCATGAGCAGGGAAGGGGCAGAAAGAGAGGGAGAGAGCTCCATGTGCAGAGACCAATGCAGGGCTCAATCTCACGACCATGACATCAGGACCTGAGCCAATATCAAGAGTCAGACGCTTAACCAACTGAGCCACCCAGGCACCCCGAGAGAGAAGCAGGCTTCACACTCAGTGCTGAGCCTGATGTGGGGCTTGATTCCATGACCCTGAGATCACAACCTGAGCCAAATTAAGAGTTGGATGCTCAACCGACTGAGCCACCCAAGCACCCCTAAATATCTTTAGTTAAAAATATCAAATGACTAAATGTCCATCAACTGACGAACGGATAAAGATGTGGTTTATACATACAATGGAATACTACTTGGCAATGAGAAAGAAGGAAATCTGGCCATTTGCAGCAACGTGGATAGAACTGGAGGGTATTATGCTAAGTGAAATAAGTCAGGCAGAGAAAGACAGAAACCATATGTTTTCACTCATAGGTGGATCCTGAGAAACGTAACAGAAGATCGTGGGGGAGGGGAAGGGGAAAAAAAAAGTTACAGAGAGGGAGGGAGGCAAACCATAAGAGACTCTTAAATACTGAGACAAACTGAGGGTTGACGGGGAGTGGGGGAGAGGGGAAAGTGGGTGATGGGCACTGAGGAGGGCGCCTGTTGGGATGAACACTGGGTGTTGTATGGAAACCAATTTGACAATACATTATATTTAATATAAAAAAAATCAAATGAGGGGTGCCTGGGTGGCTCAGTTGGTTAAGCATCCAACTCTTGGTTTTAGCTCAGGTCATGATCTCAGTTTTGTGAGTTCGAGCCCCATGTCAGGCTTTGCATTCAGTGTGGAGCCTACTTTGGATTCTCTCTCCCCCCCTCTCTCTCTGCCCCTCACTCACTTGCACTGTCTCTGTCCCTCTCAAAATAAATAAGCAAATTTTTAAAAAATCAAATGAGGGGCGCCTGGGTGGCGCAGTCGGTTAAGCGTCCGACTTCAGCCAGGTCACGATCTCGCGGTCCGTGAGTTCGAGCCCCGCGTCGGGCTCTGGGCTGATGGCTCAGAGCCTGGAGCCTGTTTCCGATTCTGTGTCTCCCTCTCTCTCTGCCCCTCCCCCGTTCATGCTCTGTCTCTCTCTGTCCCAAAAATAAATAAACGTTGAAAAAAAATTTAAAAAAAAAAAAAATCAAATGAAAATCTATTTCTAAATGTATCCTCATAGCATCTAATTTCATTACTCACGATTAGAAAATACTTGAAAACTGGGAAGTTTTATAGAAATTAGGATAACTATATCATGAAGCTGACTTAATCAGAAATATATGGTGTACCTTATCCCAACTTAGGATAAAAACTCCTTCACTGGAGTTTGAGATTATGATTGCCATAAAATAATGCCATCACTTTTCAAAGTGAAATAAAGTAGCAATTTTTATTTTATTTTTTATAAATTTTTAAAAACGTTTATTTTTGAGACAGAAAGAGCATGAGTGGGGGAGGGGCAGAGAGAAAGGGAGACACAGAATCCAAAGCAGGCTCCAGGCTGTCAGCACAGAGCCTGACGTGGGGCTTGAACTCACGAACTGTGAGATCATGACCAGAGCTGAAGTCAGACGCCTAACCAACTGAGGCACCTAGGCACCCCTAAAGTGGCAATTTTTAAATCCATAACCTTCCCATCCTTTGATGCTTTTATAGATCACTGAGTTCAAATAAACAACTCAAATGGGGAAATCTGAATGGTAAGTTTTCTATATAGATAAGATAAAGTAAAAATACTTATCATGTTATTCAGATTAGCTCAGGTTTAATATCAAAATAGCTAATTCTAGGTATTCCTTGAAGTTAACACTCAACTTTTACTTTATTAAGGTATCAAAGGAATGATAGTCCCTTTGGGGACTAAGGTTAACCCAAGGCCCAACTTTGGTCCTCCCTGGGTTCCTAAAGAAGGTATAAAATAAGAGACAATAAAGGACCTTGAAAATGAAGCACAAAGAAATTGAGTGTCTAGAATTTAGGTCATCTGACCTTCAATTCAGTGTACTTCTTTGATGTTTCTTTGGGTTCAGGTTTACCCTCTTTGTTAAAATAAACCTTAGCAATCCGACTGGCATTTCCCCGTGCTCTGGTTCTCTTGTGCATCCTGATTTCTTTCTAATACAACTGCATGTAATGGTTTCCCCAACTGCTTCCCTCTGGATCATGTCATGCTATAGGCATTTCTGCCACTCTCCTGGAAGAGCCTGGTCTACTAGGATATGCTGAGATCTCCATCTGGAGATCTCCATCCTCCTTGCCTCTTCAAGCATTTAGAGTTACACATTTTCAAGTTAAAAATGAATGCTATCTAGACCCAAGCAGTCTGCCCTGTATTATAAACTTTAAAATGCTCAGTATTCTACCTTTTAACACATACAATCTTGGCTTCCTTGAATTTTGGAGGAAGAAGATACTATGCCCAAGAGTCAAGTTTGACTGGCTTAGTGAGCTGGCACATTTCTTCACTGGCCACTCCCCAGTTTGCCTTGACTTAAAAGGAAATATAGCAAACCTTCTCTTTCAGGTAATGGAGGAAAACAACAAAGAAACAGAACAAAAACCATTAATAAACTAAAACAAAAGAAAAAGAGAACCCCAAACCTTTTGTTCTTAGCAGTTGTACCAAAATGATTTGGGTTGTTTTCCTTAGCTTTGGTAAAGAAATTTAATTATTTGCCTAACAGATTAGGTAAATAAGGTGACCATAGTCAAGTTGATGCATGCTTATTAACTAAGAAAACGAACAATTCCATTCATGTAGCCATTAAAATAGTAGCCAATGGCTACTATTTATAATTATTCAAGGTCAGATAAGTACAACAAAAAAAATGATGAGGCAATCATTTTGATGGATAGCACTACTACTGTCTCCCTTCTACAATCCTTCTGGAGCCATTTACATGTTATCCCCACACTGGCAGTCTATGACAAGGAGGTGGCAAATGCTCAGAGTGCTGCAGAAGTGTTAGAATGTTGGACACGTCACCAGGTTGTCAGGAGAGTTGGGAGAGTATATATTAGTTCCACAGCCTAGAGAAGATGAGATGAGACAACTATCCAAAAAGTGATTTCATTTTTCATAAAAACCCTCAGAGGTGTTTTCTTAACAGGCTTATGAGACTGAAGCCATAGTATACTCAATAAGAATGCACCAAGGTATGAAATAGGAGTAACATTTACATGAATTAAGTAAGAAAAATATGGTAAATGTTAAGAAAGGGACTGAATCTGAATGAGGTAAGAGACAATAAAAGAAGGAAAAAATATTTAATGATTGACTAGAGGTAAATTCCAAGGGAACAATGTAAATGGTTTTGTTTAAACATGAATTTGTATGAAACTGACTTTAAAACTTTGCTAAGCAAAACTGAAAGAACGCACCTTTTACATCAGTATTTCTGACTAATTACATAAGCGTTTGATTACCAATTTCAAAAATACTGATTTTGGTTAACATGGATGTTGTAACCCTAGATAGCTATCTCTGCAAAACCCACAAAACTTTCCATCCTTTCCTCATCTGAGACCTTAAATCTTTAGGGGGAAGGAAGGGAGTAAAACATGAACTGCATGTAAACATACTACATGAACAAGTCTAGGGAAGACACACCTGGGTAGCTCAGTCAGTTAAGCAGCTGACCGACTCTTGGCTCAGGTCATGATCTCATAGTTTCATGAGATCCAGCTCCATGTAGGACTGAACGCTGATGGCGCGGAGACCGCTTGGGATTTTCTCTCTGCCCCTCCCCTGTTTGCTCTCATTCTCTTTTTTTTCCTCTCAAAATAAACTCTAAAAAAAAAAAAAAAAACCCAAAATAAAACAAAAACCAAAAAACAAAAAACAAAAAACCCAAAAAACAAAAACAAAAAAAACTTCCTCAAATAATACAGTTTGTTAGAACCCAGCTCTCCTTACATTTCTCTGCAGTGTTTTTTCCATTGCAATACATGCAATGCTCAGTTGATCACATAAATGTTTGTATTCCCAAAGGCAAAAACTTGAACACTAGAACTGTTGTAGAGAATACTTCTTGAAATAAGTTAAAATGGGATTTAAGAATTTCTTAATTGTACATAATGCTATTTTAAAATATTTTAACCAAAATAATTGTTTTTAATGTTTATTTTTGAGGGAAAAAGAGAGAGAGAGGGCCTGAGTCGGGGAGGGGCAGGGAGAGAGGGAGACACAAAATCCAAAATAGGCTCCACGCTCTGAGCTGTCAGGACAGAGTTCAACGCAGGGCTCGAACCCATGAACCATGAGATCATGACCTGAGCCAAAGGTGGACGCTTAACTGAATGAGTCACCCAGGTACCCTTAACCAAAGTAATTTTCAACTGAATTTATCCTGTAAGTCTGATTATTTTTAAATTTTAATTTGAAAGTCATACTGGTATAATAACTAGCTACTTGAGCTAATCAAGCTACTTAATTACATTTTAGAATTTGAAAATATTTAAAGAAATGCGGAGGGAAATAATTTTACCTTACTAAATTTTGCTGCATATATTCAACCTTCATTAAAATTTGGACCCCAGTCTGAGAGCGAATGTAGGCTTTCAACCTGAAATAAAAATGTCATATTGAAGGAAGCAAAACTGATTTTTAATATGTTTCAAGACAGTATCTACAGATTAAACATTTATGAGTAGCTAACAATACTTAAAATTCAACTAGCGAAGCACAGAAAAGGGGTTAAAGATATTTTCTAGCCAAGGATCTGAATTTTAAAATATTACCTTTCGGGGCGCCTGGGTGGCGCAGTCGGTTAAGCGGCCGACTTCAGCCAGGTCACGATCTCGCGGTCCGCGAGTTCGAGCCCCGCGTCGGGCTCTGGCCTGATGGCTCAGAGCCTGGAGCCTGTTTCCGATTCTGTGTCTCCCTCTCTCTCTGCCCCTCCCCCGTTCATGCTCTGTCTCTCTCTGTCCCAAAAATAAATAAACGTTGAAAAAAAAAATTAAAAAAAAAAAAAATTACCTTTCTTCTCTCTGTACAATATGTTAATTTCAAAAAAAAATATCTATTTCAGTAAATTAAGTTAATCTTGCTATTTTATTTATTTTTTTAAAAATGTACCCAATTTAGTGACAGGTACTTTGTCTTACTGCCAAACATATGACCAATGACGACAACTGGATTATCAATAATAAGAAGGAAAGAAATACAACTATTATACATATTCCAAAGACACTGCTTGATATGGGACATGATTCTGGTTCAGTCTGGGTACAACCTTTCATTGGCACTAGAACATGAGATTTAATTAGAATTGGGTCAGACATTTTAGAATCCACTCAGTTTAAAATTTAAACACTAGGTTACTCTGGAACCAAAATAAGCAGGTATCATCCAGAGAAAAGAAAGTCAACTGGGTTCCTGCTCAGGAAAACTAATCCACATTCTAATAAGAGTTTCCTATTTTGAGTGCTGCCTACTGTGTGTTAGACCCTGTATAGTAACTATATACATATGCCTTTTTTTTTTTTTTTTTTTTTAAGCTTCAAATAACCTTATCTAGTAGAGAAAATTAAGGTCTGGAACTTAGGTAACTTATTCCTGATCACACAGCTGAAAAGGGACAGAGCTGAGCTAGCTATTCTAGCCCATTTGTGTCCACGCTACACTTCTGGAGATGAGGCAGAGTGTATCTTAATTAGTTTTATGAAGACCTGGCTGAAACAGAATTTTCCTGTCTTTTATAAGGGTTACTTGGAAACTCTTAATTTCAGAGTTTTTGACTCAATTTTAAAGAAGTTTGATTTAAGGGTTAAGAGTGCAGACTCTGATTCCACACTGGCTGGGTTTAAATCCCAGCTTCCCTGCTTATTTGCAGTATGAAGTCACTTAAGCACTTTAAGGTTCCCCATCTGTAAAATGGACATATTAGCAGTAATCTACCTTCAAGGGTTATTGTGAGGATTAAATTAATTCATACATTTTTTATTATCTGCTTCAACGAGTATCTAGAAAACAGTGAATACTAAGTGTTGAGAACTGTTTTTGTTACTATCCAAAAGCATCATCTGTGACTGAAAAAGCCTTGAATAAATACCAAGGAAATGACACAGAAAGTAAACTGCACTGGCATATCACAGTCTAATAGTGTCATGGCTTTACATAATATTCACATAACCAATACCTCAATATTTTTAGTAATTTCAGAAAATTACAAGATTTTTGAAACATACCTTTGACGAATTACAGGATCAGCCTTTTCAGGATCAATGTAAGGTTTTAGGATTTCATTAATAGTTTTATCATCTGGTACTCTTCCCAACAACAAAAAAACAAAAACAAAACTTATTATTTATAAGTTTCTACTAAAGGTGTTAACTTAGAATTACTAAATCTTGTGGCTTTTTTGTTTAAATAACTGAACACAGACCTTTTATTTTACTCTTGGCAAAATATAACATCCTTTTAAACAAAAATTACTTAGGAAAAAAGCTCAAAAAGGCTTCTTGGACACACTTAACAAAGTCCTAAAAAGCAATATTTTGAGAAGCTCCCTATAAATCAATTATAAAAACATGAAGCCTCTTTTAACACACACCTGTGCTCAAAGATGGGAAGAATGAATTCAGGATGAAATATATTTGAAAGCTACAGAAATTAAAAACCTGAAAAAAGGTTTCAGATGATGCTAATTTCAGTGCATGTTCAAATTTATTCTTTCTAAATAATAAGACCAGGGTAAAAATTGATACTACTGTCCCTGGAAATAACATATTTCAAGTTTTTCAACTTTCCTGTAAGTATGCACACTGTTTTGAACTATAAAGCTACAGAAACAAAATTAAGACACTGAATGTGTAGCTTTCCTCATTTATACATTTTCATATATACCAATGTGCTACATACCCCTATCTAAAAAATTGAAGTCCTTTCCCTGACTTTAGTCTGGCATACAACTTCAAATAAGGAAGTTCTTCACTAAAATTCATAGCACAGTTGCAAAGAGAGGACACTTAATGCAAAATGTGGATATATGCTCAGTATATTACTTAAAAAGGAACTGGAAAATTTTCCGAAGGAACCAAATAGTACACAGTCATTAAAGTTTTTAAATGACACTTAAAAATATGCAAATATGAAAAAAGTAGGAAAAAAGTTGTTTATGCAAATTAATTCCAATTTTGAGTATACATATTTTGAGGGCTATACCACAATGTTAATAGCAGTAATCTTTGCATAGTAGAATTCTGGGTCATTTTTCATTTGTTCTACAACCACTCAACTTAAGAAATTGAAAGTTTTTAGCCCTCTTGTGTCTCCTTGCAGTTTTCTCCTTATGTCTGCTCCCCCTGCTGAAGGAAACACCATCATGATTTCCCTTAGAGTTTTACCAGCTCTGCAGATAGTTCTAAAGACTACACTGTTTTATATTTAGACGTAGAATCACACTCTATGCATTCTTCCTTCATTTGCTCTTCTCATTCAACATTATTTCTAAGATTCAACCATGTTGATGTAGCTGTAGTTGATTCATTTTTCAATAGTATTGAGCATTTCACTGAATCAAGATACCAACAACCGAGTTATCCATTCTACTACTGACATACATTTACTGATATCACATTTAAGTTAACAGTTTATTTTAAATACAAAAACACAATAAAAACAAAGGAGTTCTTAATAAACATTGGTAGTACTGTACCTTTTTTCTATGTACACAGCTTGACTCTGAGGAAATTGGAGCTTCACATGCCAACAAAACTGCTGTTTTCTAAATGAAAAAAGAATCATATGAGGATCAAGGTAGATAATAAAAGTGTGCGCACAAATCAAACCTCCTGAGCTTTCATTTTCAGATAATAATTTGAAAAGTATTCCTAGAATTTAACGTATCTTTTCTACTATTTCTTCTAGGATTTCAGAGACTATGTTTTTTAAACAATATACTTGCAAGGATTTTTAAAAGGAAAGCAAAATTAAGTGCAGCAGTTCTGAATTACAAGGACTTTATATTCCTGAATTAGAAGGCAATTTGTCACAGTTCAGGGGCTTTTGAGATCAGTGTGCTACTACTTGAAGTTTACAAATAAATTTGCTCATGACCAAAAATAATGAGCTGATGTCTTTGCCTGACTAGTCTGGAAATTAGGTGAATCAAGTGTTGTCCAGTTGCGACCAGCTGGCTGCAGATACTTCTTAGCCATGAGTACGTGCATTCAGTAGCAAAACAGTAGACAAGTTGGTTGCTAAGCAGAATGCACTCTGAGCTAGAGTCCCTTTGCTTCCAGGTCGAAACTTTGGTTTGATACATGATCAACAGTAATAATTCACTAAATGTCTAATTTTGGAATGACCATGTTCTATTTAACATATCTAAGTTTGGTGACACTATATACCTAATGTTAGAAATACTGAATCCAATACAGAAATTTAAATGTTTTCACTGTATGATGGCTTTTACATGTTTTCATTATTTAGGAGAAATTTCTAACAACCCATTGTCAAGCAAAATGGCCAGCTTCACTTATAAATCTATCCTTTAGCAGCCTGGCTCCAAAATCTCAAATAGTTTTATTTTAACACAGTCTAGTAAAATATCTCCCACCAAACATTCATATGATTTAGTCAAATTTCTGTCAGAAGACAATAACCATAAAATCAAGTAAAAATCCTTCTATTAGGGTAAGTTATCACAGATCTGCTTATGGAAGTTTTCTTTAGTAACAAGACAGTTTTTGGCATTAGCTAGAAAAAATATGCTTGCTTATGCTTACGTTGAGAGTGCCACTTACCATATAAGAAAGTCATGTTAGTATGTGCTTTTTTGATAGAACAAAGGCATAAACACCCTTCACTAATTTAAAGACCAGATATCTAAAATCTCAGAGGAAGAAACCTTAAAAAAATCTGAATGCAAATGTAAGTTAATGGTTTTAAATAAACAATTCTTCTAAAAGAAAACACCCCTGCAATGTTCGTTATCTATGAAAGAGGCAGAGCATCATATCACCATCAAGAAACTCAGAGGTGATACCTGGGTGGCTCAGTCAGATGAGCAAGTGACTCTTAATTTCAGCTCAGGTCAGGATCTCACTGTTTCTAAGACTGAGCCCCTGCACTGGGCTCTGCGTTGACAGTGCAGAGCCTACTTGGAATTCTCTCTCTCTCCCCACCCCCCTCTCTCTCTGCCCCTCTCCTGCTTGTGTGCACTCTCTTTCAAAATAAACATTAAAAAAAAAAAGGGAGACTCAGAGATTCCACATTTCCTTGTAAGAAATTGACTTTTTAATCCTGATGTATAATATGGTTTCTTTCTAAATATATTTGTTTTTTCCATGTTAAGTTATAGGAGAAAAAAAGATTATGAACTTGTCATCTTGCAGAATTCTAAATCATATTAAGTTACCCCAATCATTGCTTGAGTAATTTCAAGAACCATTTATCTTTCTTAACACTCAGTAGACCCTAAATACCATCAGAAAGTACTTAACATTCCAAAAACAAAGGGAGAAAAGCCCTTGGAAATTATTTTGCTATAGTTAACTAGTTTTGATTGTAAGGAAGTCATTCACTACTATTTTATTACATACACATTGCTAAATTACTATAAAAATCATTCTATATTTGGCCTCAGTTCAAACATGAACAAATTTGAAAAGTACATTTACTTTTAAAAAATGTGATCTTGAAATATTTCAAAAACAAAGAAAAAGAAAGTATAAAGAACAATGTACCCATACTCAAGATTTAACCAACTTGCAAACTGCCATATTTATTCGAAATACTTTTTTCTTTTAAGAAATAAAAGGTTATTGATATAGCTGATGATCCAACTTGCTACTGTTTCTTGATCTCCTTCCCTTCCCATTCATTATCAGAGGTAAGTACTATCCTGAGTTTGGGTGTGTATTCTTACCGTCCATGGTTGTTTTATATTCTACACACACACACACACACACACACACACACACACACACACACACATATTATACCTATAAACACTATAGTATTTTGTGTAATATTAACATTTACTTCAAACTTACCATACTCTAAATATCCTATGCCTGGCTTTTCATTTACATTATGCTTTAGGTTTATTTATAATATATGCAGATTAGTTCATTTTATGAAAAATGCCAAACTCTATTCATTCTCTACTGATAGACATTATGACTGCTTCCAATTTTTTACCATTTGTTCTTCCATATTAAATTATGGTAAAAAAAATAATAATAATAAAAGACTATCCCTAGGGATGGGTCTATCATTTACCTCTACTAGTACAAAGGATTAAGTTAGCTTCATTGGAAAACTGTACTTTTTAACTCTAGGGTTAAAAGGCATTTGCAAACAGTAATTCAGAATAGAAGATTTAAGCGAACAAATGGACAAAGAGAGATTGAAGGGTATTGTATAAGAATTCCTGAAATGGGTTGAGTTAATTAATCTCTAAAGTAGCTGCCAATTCTTCAGTGTTCTTGAAACTGATGTAGTCCTGACTGGGCAATCAAATCACTTCCTAAGTCTCAAAGAATTAAGTTTTTTTAATTAAGTTTTTAATTTTAATTCCAGTATAGTTAACACATTCTATTAATTTCAGGTGTACAATTTTAGTGATTCACTAAATCTATTCATGACTCAGTGCTCATCATAGTAAGCGCTATCATCGATTTCAATTCCCCCCCAACCACCTCCCCTCTGGTAACCATCAAAATTCTTCAAAGGATTAAGTCTGTTTCCCACTTTTCGTAATTACACATAGTGATACATGTCCCACTTTAAAAATACACATACATCAAAATCTCAACATTATTTTTGAGGGGGATTGTGGATAATTTTATATGTTTTTTTGTATTATATTAGTAAGTTTTCTAAAAGAACACATTTTATAAAGGGAAAAAGTAATGCTTTAGTGAGTATCTTTATGTATGCATACCCCCACCCTCCACCGTAATTATTTTTATATTTTGGACTATTTTATGAAAACACAGAATAAGGAGTAGAATCATGGGATAAAACCGTGTTTCTTAACCTAGGTAGTACTGACATTTTGGACCAGATAATTCTTTGTTATGGCGGGTAGTGCAAAGAGGGGGCAGAGGAGGCACTTTCCTGTGCAGGATGTTTAACAGCATTCTAGGCCTTGACTAAGGAGATGCTACCCCAGCAACACCCACTCCTCCAGTTGTGACATCCAAAGATGTTTTCAATTATTGCAAATGTCCTCTGGGAGGCAAAAATCACCACTGAATGAGAACCACTGAGATAGAGGTTTAAACACTGACTATTATATTGGGCGCCTAGGTGGCTCAGTCGGTTGAGCGTCTGACTTCAGCTCAGGTCACGATCTCGCGGTCGGTGAGTTCAAGCCCCGTGTCGGGCTGTGGGCTGATGGCTCAGAGCCTGGAGCCTGCATCCAATTCTATACCTCCCTCTCTCTCTGCCCCTACCCCGTTCATGCTCTGTCTCTCTCTGTCTCAAAAATAAATTAACGTTAAAAAAAATTAAAAAAAAATAAACACTATTATTCCTACTATATCAAGACTACTGTTCCCTAAATTAAACAAAATGCTTTCAATTATGTCACTGTGTCCTTGCCAAAATTATCAATGTTCTCAAGAATGGAAATACTTTACCTGAATATTCTAGGGAATTTCGGCACCTCATGGCACACGTTTAGAGTTTGATGACAGACTGGTGAAGTAATGATGGCAATTATTAAACCTAATGTTCCCCTATAGACCACCAGACAAAGTAAGATAACAGTGATCTGAGTCCCATGAAACAAAAGCAACTACTCATGCATAGCAAAGCTTTTTCTCCTACCCCGTCAATCACGCATTCTTAATAGGAGCAGCATCACCCCAAAAGGGATAAAAATTTGTTTTGGGGAGGGTTAAAAATAATCTTAAATATTACAATGGTTTGTGGCCCTCCAAAGGGCCACTACACATAAACATATACACAGTATATCTGTGGTATCAAAATATCATGGGGAAGCAAATAGAAGGAAAATGTCTAAAAGGGCTCCTTGGGAGGCAATAAAAAAAAAAAAACATTGAGAAACACATGTATTAAAAGAGGAAAATAAATGTTATTTTATACTCGGTTTTAACAAGTTAATACAGGGCACTTAACAGCTAATGCTTATTAAAATTAAGGATCATTCTCTCCCACCATTTCAAGAAAGTAATATGTGTATGATAACACAAACTTACAGGGGGAGGGAAGTTCTATACCCATATTCTTCTAACTCCATGACTTAAAATGGTTAATTTTCATCTTGGAGTGCTACCATAATTCCAAGGAAGAAGAGTAGAAAACAAAGACAGATATCCGATCCTTTTAAATGGCACTGATCTCTTGAAACAAGATTTTCAAGCTCATTTATAACCAAAGAAGTGCAAATAGAAGTGAAATATTTTCACTTATCAGATTTACAAAGACATTGTTAAAATCAGAAATACTGGGGAAATACTAGGGAAGCATGGTGAAATGGAGACTTTCCATTGGTGATAGGAATATAAACTGGTGTGAGCTTCTGGCAATTCAAGTTCATAAAGACAAAAAATAAATATTCTTAATGAAAAAAATACACATATTTTTGCCTCAACAGTTTTATTTCCAGGAATTTAGTCCAAGGAAATAACTGGATGGGTAATGACATATGTTCATGTCCACTGTGCCACTCTTTATAATAGAAAGAAAAAAATCTAAATGGGTATCATCAAAAACTGATTAAACTATACTAAATCTACATAATGAATGAAAAAATGAGGCAGAACTCTATGCATTGAAGTAGAAAAATGTACGTGTCGAATGATGGCATTTATGTTTAAAATATATATTCATACATGTATTTACAAGTATGAAGGACATGCCCCAAACTTTTAACTATGGTTAGTTATTTCTTGCCATTATGAAAGGACTTAATTCTTACTTTATATGTCTGTATTAAACAAATCTTTGACATAATGATTTGCTATTTTTTACAATCAGCAAAGTCAAAAATGTTTGCACTGGAAAGTGCAGGATGGTAATAATCATAGAAAGGACTAATTTTAACATTCTTTTTAAAACTAAAAATCTTCATTATTGGAAGTGTTCTTTTAAGAGGTTTCTTTTTTATCTCAGAAATTATTACCCAACCAGAACTAGGGTTACTTATCTAATCATTTTGACAGCTTCAAACCTAGCCTCCTCGAGAAATATGCTATAGCTAAGAGTTATATAAGAAGGCTGAATTCTAAGAACTAAGATTTCTAATATGAAATTAAATGAGCTTGATTATTTTTGTTCTTGAAAAAAGTCACCAATTTTCATCCCCCTCTCTTACTGGCTAACCAATATTTATTCAAAGAGCACTCCTAAGGGCTCACTAGGCATTTGGGATGAGTCCAAGGCAGGCTTCTGTTTAGGGCAGTAGGTCAACCACCAATCCTGGGCACTGTGTTTTCCTTCCATATCACTGTGAGAACAGTACAGTTTTCACATGAAAACACCTTGTTCTTCATGTATACTATACAGAGAGAGAATACTCAATACACTGTAAGAATGAGAGGTGGGACGGGGAAAGGATAAGTGGACTCCGTGCTTGAATCCTATTCAAGGCACCCCTTTACTTCTGATTTTTAAATACAAGTCCCTCCATGGAAGTAAGGAAAGCTAGAATTTCCACATGTCTAATCTTCAGAATGCTACACCACTAATTAGTAAAGTCCACAGGTTATGAAATCTATCAGCAGATCCTTTTACCAGATAGCACTAGCCAAGTAGTAATAGTAATAACAGTAATGCTTTCAGTAACGCTTTATTAAGTGCTTTCAATATGTCAGACATTGTTCTAGATGTTTTACATGTATTAACTCATTTAATTCTCGTAACTCTGAATGAACGCCATTATTTCACGAGAACTCTAAGGTAGAGAAAAGAAAAGTCCCTCCTCCAAGATCATTATTCAGCTGGGAAATGGCAGAGCTGGGATTTGAACCCAGACAGTACAATACCTCCAGAGTCTATGCTCTAATCGACTATTCTTTTATGATCTTACCAGAAATGAAAGTTCAACAACAAACTATGTATTTTTATGTAACATCAATTCAAATATATGTTATGTTTTATTTTAAATATTTGCCTTCATATTTTGAAATAATTTTTAGGAGTTATAGTGAACATTTTAATTGCCTCCTTGGCAATCTCTTATCATCACCCTCCTTCCTAATCCATAACCATACTTTGACGAATAGAATCCATTCCTTACCTCTAGAGGCATGCACTTACTAGTCAGCTTAAGAAAACCACTATCTTACATCTTCCTTGACACAGTGACTCAGGACTGGGCCGATGACCTAGGTGGCTCAATTGTGGTGAATTTCAGGTTTCCTGTTCAGTAATGCTGGGAGAGAAGCACTCCTGGATATTTACTGCAACTCAAACTGTTACCAGGAGCATTCTATGACCATGAGGATTCAGCTGAGAGCACTGAAGATACCATGGAGAATCAGCAAAAAACAAAGGGCCGTTAATGATGTAATTGAGTCATTTTATCTATGAACTCTGAAATCCATCCTATCTCTGGATGGATATTGAGTTATGACAGCCAATAATTTACCTTTTTATAGCTCAAACAGTTTGAAGTGGGTATTTTATTTCAAGCAACATAAAGCATCCTAAATGACACAAATAATTAAAGTCTTCTTCTTTCTAGGTTTCATCTTTCATTTGTGAGCAGTAGAAAAGGGAGACAGACTAATCTGTAAACTGTCAACTGTTATGAAATTTGGAAGCAGCATATAATACCTAAAGGAATTTCAGGAAAAAAAATATTTTGTTCCACTCTCAGTTATAAAACCTTATTTTAATTTAAAGCAGGAAGAAAATCTACCAAATTTTGAAACTCTTCAAGGAAAAAACAAATGTATAAAATATCTACATAATCCTTCACTCACAGCCATTTAATCTTTTAAAATATATTTCAAGAACAATTTTAAAGTCTCAAGAATAAATATAACTATTGCTCATAAAAATAATCCATCTATTTTATTAGGATTGGTACCATAATAAGTGTTTTTGGAAGACTGAATACAAAGGATCTGTGTAGTTACTTAGCATGGATTAAAATTACTGGAATTGGGGAGAATGAAAACCATAATTTTATATGTCTCACATCATTATGAAAATACTTTGAAAAGTTCCAGTTATATATTACATTTTGCTCTTTTAAAAATTAGTTTCACCACTACACAATAATAATAGGAAACAGGTTAAGTATGTGGTACTGGCTTTAGTAGACAGTATATTAAGAAAATGGATATAGCAGGTGAAATAAAAAAGCACATTTTGCTTCAAATAACTGATAAATATTTGAGTACTTAATAAAGCAGTTCTCAACTGGGAGTGGTACCAACCTGGGCGGTGGGGACATTTGAAAATGGCTGGGCAGTTCTGACCGTTCCAAGACTGGGAAGCACTTTAGGCATTTAGGTGGGCAGAGAACAGAAATGCTAGCCTTCCTGTAATGCATAGGAAAGTCCCACACAACAAAAAAACTGTCCTGTTCAAAATGCCAATAGAGCCCCTACTAAGAAACACTAGAATGCAGAAAGGAGAGTAGATATATATGCATACTAAAAATCGAACGCTAGCACTAAATGTGGCATGTGTTTTGTATTAGCTGTGAAGAGAATATGTACTATAGGAACTGCGGCAAAAAAGAAATTATGGAGAAGATGAGCTATCGTGTATTTTCACAGATGGCTAGAAAATAATGGATGAGGAAAACATTCTAGGATTAGGCATGGTAACCAGCCTGGGTACACTCCATTGAATACATTAGGAAATCAGGGTGGGGACAGAGTAGGCTGATCCATATTTAGTATGGATCCCTCATATGAACAGGAAAATGTTCTGCTCAAAGTTTGACTCTGTCTGAACTCCCCAACCTGGCATATAAAGTCTTGCAAAGCTCAGTCCCAGTGGGGCTCTCTCCAGTCCATCCCCTATCACTTACCAACTCTCCTCTCACCCTAGTTTCTAGATATACATCACCCTAGTGTCTACATACACTGTCTTAAATTTACTACTTCATCCTTTTGCAGCTGATATTCTCACCTCAAGACATCCTTAACTCCTCCTTGATTTTGAGCAAGTGACTATCACAGTAAAAACACATTTTATAAAGATGTATCAGGCATCAGTGCATCAAATGACTGAGGTAAGGAGACACTGAGGTGGGGAAAGTTCCCCAATAGTCCAGGGTGAGACAAAGTGGGCCTGCATGGGAGAATAGTTGATAAATACTGTACTGAAGGAAGTAGAAAGGGATACATGTTAGAAGCACATCATGAAGAAGCAGACCTGGTGACTAGGGAAGGACTTCCCTAACTGAACCACTCTGGGGACCCCAAGGTGATCAAGACTGTTTTCTATTTCCATAAATGCTGCTTAACTGCCATCATAGAAAAGTACAACTTCTGTGATGCTATGTCACAGAAACTTCCTTACCACTGTCTACATGGCCCCAGTAAGTATATGCCTGTTTGGGGAACCATTAAGTTTCTAGTCTTTCACACTGTTGTTTCCTAAGTCCCTGCTGTTGCTCTGAAATTCTTCCAACCAAACTACATCCAAAGCTGCTATGGCAGAGAAACCACAGAGCTAAACATTTTCAATTAATGAATAAGTTTGTACTGAGTCCCTATTATGTAATCCCTCAAAGATCACTGCAAAATCCACTTGTCCCCCCATGACCACAACTGCTAAACCCATCACTTCATTTTCCTTTGCTCTTTTCTAAAGTCAGTTTGCAGTAAAGTATAATCATATACTACTTACAGGTTATCATGCAAACAAAATACTGTGCTTTATGAAGTGGATCAGCACATAATTGCTTAAGGGAAAAAAGTGCTACTGACATTAATACAGAGGTAGATGGGTATATTATTGCAATATAATTAGAATGCTGTAATGTTATCCAAAGAAAAAAAGTTTTGTCAGCTGTACATGATTATTTCTTTACAAGAGAGACATCTAGTGGCTGACTTCTAAAACAGGATTGGAGCTCAATTATTAATTCACACTGTTGTTAAATAATGGGCACAATTCTATCTTCATACCGTAAGTCCAAGAGATACCCACAGATAGACAACTAAAGAACCCTGAGGCAAAAGGGACTTAAAAATTCAGTTGTAAACTGACAGTTGTAAAGGAATGGTAAGTAGGACTGAGTTGCTTAGAGGCAATGTGTAGACAAACTGAGGGAGAAAGGAAGGTCAAAAGTTGGGTCCCTTTCTGGGAAATGGGTGGTTAGTCCACACAAAAGAGCCCAAGCCTGGAATTTACCTAAAAATGCTCTTGGGGAAGGGGCTTCTCAGTCCAATTCTTTTTTCCAGTTGGTAAGTCAAAATGCATTCGTGACCTCACTGCTGAATCCACAGACCCAAGTAGAAATAAAATAAAACTTCAATGATGGACTCATGTGACCAAATGAGACATGCTACTTAATCCAGGTACAACCAATACATCTCTAGGTTTGATATCTAGGGCTTCCTGTAGCAAAACACTAAAACGCTACTGAAAAAGAGTGGCAACTGTGGATAAAACTGTGTATTTTTTATATGATAGTACCAGAATACTTTTCAGAGATACTATTTACAACTCAAAATGTATAATGGTCCTGCCCACATCTATCAATGCCTTTTAAAATTACTATTTAAAAAAATTCATTTATTCTCAAAATAAGCATTTCATGCCAATGGTCTAAAATTCAAAAGGTACAAAACAGCAAATTTCCATCCCTGTCCCCTTCTACCCAATTTCCTTCCCTTAAGATAACCACTGTTACCAATTTGTAACATTACTCTGTATTTCTGACAATCATGCCATTATTTGTACATTCAGACCTGCTTCATTCGTTTTCCATTATAAATACATACCATAATTTGTGTAAATAGTCCACTAATGAATTATTTAGATTCATACTACTCTTCTGCTATTACAACCAACACTGCATTGAATATCCTTGTACGTATTTCATTTTCCATTTCTATGATTATATCTAACAGATAAATTTCTAAAAGTAGAATTGCTATGTCTTCCTGATCCATCTCTTTTCCACTACTGACCTTACCTTTGTACTGGGGCCAGTGCTTATTTTAAACCATTAGGGGGGCGCCTGGGTGGCGCAGTCGGTTAAGCGTCCGACTTCAGCCAGGTCACGATCTCACGGTCCGTGAGTTCGAGCCCCGCGTCAGGCTCTGGGCTGATGGCTCGGAGCCTGGAGCCTGTTTCCGATTCTGTGTCTCCCTCTCTCTCTGCCCCTCCCCCGTTCATGCTCTGTCTCTCTCTGTCCCATAAATAAATAAAAACGTTGAAAAAAAAATTAAAAAAAAAATAAATAAAAAATAAACCATTAGGACATTTTAGAAAAGATAATCTGAAAACCTCAATAGCATACGTTAAGAAATCCTGGAGAAATAAAACACAGACTGAATTCATCAGCAAGTAAGAGATATCTTCAGGAACCAAAAGGAAGCAGGAACTAAAGACTATGGTGGAATGCTGAAGTTAGATCTGCTTTGAAAGCCTTTGCCAATCCTGGTAACAGGTTTGTCAACAGCCACGGGGTGATAGAAGACAAGATCTTGGGCCCACATAAGCTAGAGACCTTAAACTGGAATCAGAGCATAAAACCAGTGAAAGGGTAAACCAGAAATATCCTGCATACCTATCAAAGGAAGACAACTAGGAAACTTATTGACCTTAGTTTGGGGTCTAGGGAGAAAGGCAGAGGGAATAGAAAGATCTCAATTGAAAATGCAAAACTATTGTTTCCTCAAACTGGCTGGGGTTCAAATTATCCCTACTAGTACAGTCTGGGAAACTTAAGATGAAGAAATTAAAGAGGGTCCTGAATTGGTGCCATGGAGTATCTTGGCATAAGTAAACCCATACCACCTTCTGTCTCAACTTGAGTTCACGGCTACATTTTAGATAAACAACAAGGAAACCAATCACCATAATCAAAAGTCAGCAGAAACAGCAGACAGCAGTAACAGACTTTCAAGAACTTCTGACACTGGAATTATTTACACAGATAATAAATATTCTAAATTATTAAACAAAGGGGATCTTAAACATGAGAAAGAAATACAGTTCTATCTAAAAGACAAGACAGACTGCAAAAAGAAACAGAACTTCTAGAAATGAAAAATAAAACTGAAACAAACACTCAATGCATGAGCTAATAAGATTAGACATAGCTGAGGAGAATGACTTGGAATAAACTACCTGAATAAACTACCCTGAATGTAGCGAAGACAAATAAGAAATTAAAATAATACCTTAGCATTTCCAGAACTGTCATATTCAGAAAGCACAAATCTCAAAGAAGATAAATAAACTTAAAAAACATCCCATGAGGGGCACCTGGGTGGTGGCTCAGTTGGTTAAGTGTCCGACTCTTGATTTTGGCTCAGGTCATGATCCCAGGGTCATAGGATCACACCCACACTGGGCTCTGGACTGACAGTGTGGAGCTTGCTTGGGATTCTGTCTCTCCCTCTCTGCCCGTCCCCAGCAATTTCTCTCTCAAAATAAAATAAAAAACAAATATACATTAAAAAAATATAAAAAATAAAAAACAAATCACATGAAGACCCATTTTGCAGTACTCCAAAGACCAAAGCGAAGATCTGAAAGTCAACTGAAGGGGGGGGGGGTAAATATATAAAAAAGTGCTCTCAACAGTGGCAAAAAAAGCAAGAAGACAGTGGAATAACTGAATGGAAGTACTAAAATGTCAAGATATTTCATATTCAGCTAAACTATTATGAGGGTGAGCTATAGGATTCCATATATGGAATTTTAAATCAGGCAAAACTCATCTTCAAGGGAAAAAGTTAGAACAGGTTGTCTATGGAGAGGAGAGGAGCTAACAAGGGAAGACCTTGCTGGAGTGATGGTAATATTCTACATATCCATAGGAACCGTGTTATACAGATATAGGCATACCTCAGAAATAATCATGAGTTCAGTTCAAGACCACCATAATAAAAGTAAATATTGCAACAAAGCCAGTTAAATGAATTTTTTGGTTTCCCAGCGCATAAAAAGTCATTTTTACACTATATGGTAATCTGTTAGTCTATTAAATGTGCAATAGCATTATGTCAAAAAAAACCTGTACATACCTTAATTTACAACTATTTTATTGCTAAAAAAAAAAAATGCTGCCCATCATCTGAGCTTTCAGTGAGTCATAACCTTTATGCTGGGGGAGGGTCTTGCCTCAGTACTGATGGATGCTGACTGATCAGGGTGGCAACTGCTGAAGATTGGGGTCACTGTGGCAATTTTTAAAATAAGACAGCAATTGGGGTGCCTGGGTGGCTCAGTTGGTTAAGTGTCCAACTTTGGCTCAGATCATGATCTCACAGCTTGTGGGTTTGAACCCCACATATGGCTCTGTGCTGACAGCTCGGAGCCTGGAGCCTGCTTCCGATTCTATGTCTCCCTCTCTGCCCCTCTCACTCACACTCTCTCTCTCTCTCTCAAAAATTAACATAAAAAAAAAAGTAAGACAACAACCAATGATTTCTCTGTAGCATGTGATGCTGTTTGATAGAACTTTACCCAAAACTGACGTCAATCCTCTTAAACCCTACTGCTTTATCAACTAAGTTTATATAACATTCTAAATCCTCTGTCATTTCAATCTTCACAGCATCTATACCAGTAGTAGATTCCAGCTTAAGAAACCACTTTCTTTCCTCATTCATAACAAGCAACTCCTCATCCACAGTTTTATTGAGATTGTAGCCGTTCAGTTGCATTTTCAGGCTCCACTTTTTTTTTTTTAATGTTTATTTATTTTTGAGAGACAGAACGTGAGCAGGGGAGGGGCAGAGAAAGAGGGAGACACAGAATCCGAAGCAGGCTCCAGGCTCTGAGCTGTCAGCGCAGGGCCTGAGGCGGGGCTCAAACACATGAACTGTGAAATCATGACCTTAGCTGAAGTCAGACGCTTGACTAAGCCACCCAGGCACCCCACTTCTAATTCACTTCAGGCTCCGCTTCTAATTCTAGTTCTCTTGCTATTTCTACTACATCCACAGTTACTGTCTCCACTGAAGTCCTGAACCCCTTAAAGTCATCCATGAGGGACAGAATCAATTTCTTCCAAACTCCTGTGAATGTTGATATTCGGACTTTTCCCCATGAATCATAAATGTTTTTTAATGGCATCTAGAATGGTGAATCCTTTCCAGAAGGTTTTCAATGAACTCTGTCCAGATCCATCAGAGGGATCACTATATACGGTAGCTATAGATGTATGAAATGTAGTTCTCAAATAGTAAGACTTGAAAATCGACATGACTCTCTGATCCTTGGGCTGCAGAATGGATGTTGTGTTAGCAGGCCTAAAAACAACATTCATCTTATTGTACATCTCCACCAGAGCTCTTGGGTGACCAGCTGCATTGTCAATGAGCAGCAATATTTCGAAAAAAATCTTTTTTTTCTGAACAGCAGGTCTCAACAGTGGGTTTAAAACACTCCTTAAACCATATTGTAAACAGATATGCTGTTATCCAGGCTTTGTTCTTCCACTTACAGAGCATAAGCAGAGTAGATTTAGCATAATGCTAGGATTTTGGGAATGGTAAGTAAGCCTTGGCTTCAACTTAAACTCTCCACCTGCATTAGTTCCTAATAAGATAGCCTGTCCCTGAAGCTTTGAAGCCAGCCATTGGTCTCCTCTCTAGCTATGGAAGTCTAGATGGCATTTTCTTCCAATATAATGCTGATTTGTCTACACTGAAAATCTGTTGTTTAGTGTAATCACCTTTTTCAATTGTATTAGCTAGATCTTCTGGATAACTTACTACAGCTTCTTCTACAACAGCACTTGCTACTTTACCTTGCACTTTTATGTTACAGGGAAACCTTCTGTCCTTAAATCTCACAAACCAACCTCTGCTAGCTTCAAAATTTTCTTCTCTCTCAGCCTTTATAGAATTGAAAAGATTTAGAGCCTTGCTCTGGATTAGGGTTTGGCTTACAGAAATGTTGCTGGTTTATCTTCTATCCAGACCACTTTCTCCATATCAGCAGTAGGTCATTTTGCTTTCTTAACCATTCATGTGTTCACTGGAACAGCATTTCTAATTTCCTTCAAGAACTTTTCCTTTGAGTTCAAAACTTGGCTGTTTGGCACAAGAGGCCTAGCTTTAGGTCCATCTTGGCTTTGACATGCTTTCTTCACTGAACTTAATCATTTCTAGCTTTTGACTTAAAGTGAGAGACAGGAGACTCTTTCTTTCACTTGAACACTTTAGGAGGTTACTGTAGGGTTACTGGTTGGCCTCATTTCAATATTGTTGTGTCTCAGGGAATAGGAATCCTGAAGAGTGGGAGAAAGATGGGGAGATGGCCAGTTGGTGGACCAGTCAGAACCTACACAACATTTATCAATTAAGTTCACTGTCACATGAGTGCAGTTTATGGCACCCCAAAACCAACTACAATAGAAACATCAAAGATCACTAATCACAAAGGTCACCATGACAAACATAATAATGAAAAAGTCTGAAATACTGTGACAATTACCAAAATGTGACACCGATATGAAACAAGCAAATGCTGTTGGAAAAATGGCACAAGTAGACTTGCTTGATGTAGGGTTGCCACAGACCTTCAATTTGTAAATAACACAGTATCTGCAGAGCACAGTAAAGTGAATGAAATGCAACAAAAAAAAGTATGCCTATCTATGCATTTGTCAAAACTCAACACGTGTATTCTTAAGATCTGTGCATTTCACTGCACGCAAACTTTATATAAACAGGAAAAGTGAGGTTCCTATCTTTCAGACAATTGTTTAAACTTTTTTTTTTTTCACTGAACATATCATGGATATCATTCCATGACAATATTTCTACAATTAATTTGTTTTTGTTTAACGGTTACCTAGAATTCTATCTTGTGAAGAGACTATCAATTTGACTCAGTCCATACTGATGAACACTTGAGGTTGTTGCCAGTTTTTACACTATTAAAAACAGTGCTGCAACAGATATACATGTATCTCTATAAACTGTACTGATACATCTGTAGGCTAACTTCCTTGAGTAGGCATACATAACATTTTGAAAAATACTACCAAATTGCCTTCTAAAATGACCACTAAAGTATATTCTCAGCAACAGTGGAACAGCAAATTGGTCTGGCTAACCCATACTTTCATTATACATTATCAATAAATACTTATGTGCCACATATTATATATGGCATATATACGCATATATGTAGCATATATATATTATTACAGCATATATGTATTATATATATACATATCTTTCTATGACACATGTAAATATGTATCTTTCCATGACCACCTATTCTTATCCTTTGCCCCTTTTCCTAATTAGGTACCAATCTTTTTTTTTATTAATGCATGAACACTCTTTGTCATACATGTTAAAGTTTTTTTTTTTTGTCCTGTTGGTCTTTTCAATTTACTGTGGTCTTTTTTAACCACACAATTTTTTAAAATTTTTATGCAAATTTAGTTATTTTTTTCCTTTATGGCTTTGGATTAAGTATTTTCTCTCTTTAAGATTATGAAAATATACTAGTATTTTTTATTTCAAGTTTAGGATTTTGATCCACCTGAAATTCTAGTTAAAAATCCAGCTTTCCTCTGACAAATGGCAAGCTGACTGACTCAACCCCATTTATTAAGTAATTATCTTTATTAATTTGAAATGCTACCTTCATCAGATGCTAGAGTACCAAACAGCCTTACATCTAGTTTCTGTAATTTAAGCTAACTATAGATTTCTATGTCAATATTAAAAAATTTTACTAGAACTCCATAAATTTCAATGAGTCCAGCCTTATTACTCTTTTTCATATTTTTCCTGGTGCTTCTTCCATGTTTATTTTTCAAAATGAACGTAAGTCATATTATTATAAACTCTTTCCTTCTTCTCAAAAAAAAATCACAAATCAAAACCAAACAAAATTAGTATTTTCATTAGGATCACATCAGATATAAAAATCATTCATTTAAGAAATGTTATTTATATAATACCGAGTCTCCTAAGAAAGGTACCTTTTTCCATTTGTTCCAATCTTTTAAGTCATTCAGTAGAGTTTAGGTTTTCTTCATATAAATCTTTCATATTTCTTCCAACAGTAATTGATTAGCAATGAGTGAAAGTGAACATAAGTTTATATGCCCCACAAAGAGAGGAGGTAAACAAGTTAGCTCTGAAAGAGTCACTATTTTATTTATTTAATTTTTTAGTATTTATTTTTGAGAGAGAGAGAGAGAGAGAGAGAGAGACTGAGCGCAAGAGGGGGAGGGGCAAAGAGGGAGGGAGACACGGAATCTGAAGCAGGCTCCAGTCTCTGAGCTTTCAGCACAGAGCCCGACGCAGGGCTCAAACTCATAAACCATGAGATCATGACCTGAGCTGAAGTTGGACGCTTAACCGACTGAGCCACCCAGGCGCCCCTGAAAGAGTCACTATTTTAAAGAAGTGGTCTGGGATCTGCTCCAGAGAAAGCAGGTGAGTCTTCTACTGGACACATTTCCTTATCAAGCTCTTCTATTTTTTAAGAGAGAACGTCAATCTTGCTTTAGCCTAACTTATTCCTTTTTCTAAAATTAATGTTTATTATTTTGAGAGAGAGAGAGAGAGGGAGTGTGTGTGCATGTGCTTGGGGTAGGGACAGAGAGAGAGGGAGAGAGAGAGAATCCCAAGCAGACTCCATGCTGTCAGCAGAGCCTGACACAGGGCTTGATCTCACTAACTGTGAGATCATGACCAGAGCCGAAGTCAAGTCAGAAGCTTAATCAACTGAGCCACTCAGGTGCCCCTCAACTTATTCTTAACATAAGCATCCCTTAACTTTTCTTTATTCATTGAAGCTACCTATTATGACATTCCTGTAAATTCACCAGTCCTCTAAAATTCATCACTATTAAATACATTTTTGACCTTACAGATTGGTTAGTGTTATATTCCACCTTTGACTATAACATGCAAATTACACTTCCTATTCTTATAAAAATTCGCACATCACACAATTTTGCATATGAGACTTAGGAGATTCATACTGGTCAAATACTGGTCAAATACTCCTACCATAAAGGATACCTGGGTTTGCAATGAACCTATGCTTCTAAGGTACCTATTACACTTGCTATGTAACCTACTGATAGTTCTACACAGGTAACTCAGGCACAATTATGGAGTATTAGTCACACTTCACACGAGGGTATTTAGGTTTTTTAAGCTTTGTATTTTGAAATAATTTCACACTTCACAGAAAAGTTACAAAAACACCACAAAGAATTCTTCACTCTGTTCAGAAATTAACATTGGAATGTTTAATTTTAAACAAGTTCCATTTGAGTTTTTTATTAAACTGTAACTCAAGCTGCTTAAATAAGCAAATGGGCAATTTAATACTTTAGGAGTTATAATAGTCCTCTTAGTATACAGGACTGAAATCTCATGTGACCAGTAACAAAGTCCCCAAATATTTGAAATTTAAAGATTTTTTTCTTTAACTCCTTAGCCAGCAAAACCTGCCTGAGCCAGTTCACAATCATTTACCCATTGTAATGTAAATATTTGCATGTTTCACTGTAGACACAGTATTGTTTATGTAATACTGCCCCAGACCTCCTAGAAGTGAATATAGTAAATTTACCATATCCCCAAGGGTTTCAGGTAAGAGAAGCAGTGCTAGGTACTACTTTAGTTATCACTTCATTTAATCCATTCAATGCAGTAAATTCAATCTTGCCCAAGGTCACCTACTGTGTACTAAATGGTAGTGGCAATGTTCAAATTTAGGTTTCTCGGAGTCAAAGCATTAATCACTTCTGAAAGTTGAAAAAGAGTATTGAAAATGAGTCTCTTAAAAACAGACTACTGGGGCATGGAAAGTGAAAATAAATCCTTTGAAAAGATGTAGTATCCCCTCCTTCCAGCAAGTCAAATTTTACACTTGAACTCAGATATCACTCTGAAACGTGGAGTCAAATGTTTCATATCTCAGTAGCAATTAAATAAAAGGAAATTTTGGGGCGCCTGGGTGGCTCAGTCGGTTAAGCGTCTGACTTCGGCTCAGGTCATATCTCGCGGTCCGTGAGTTCAAGCCCCGCGTTGGGCTCTGTGCTGACAGCTCAGAGCCTGGAGCCTGTTTCAGATTCTGTGTCTCCCTCTCTCTCTCTGACCCTCCACCATTCATGCTCTGTCTCTCTCTGTCTCAAAAATAAATAAACGTTAAAAAAAAAAATTTTTTTTTAAATAAAAGGAAATTTTAAAAAATGTCATTTGAAACAAATTAGCAACATTTTTTTAAGAGATAACTCAGTGATAGCAAGATGTTTAAATAGGTATTCTCATATATCACAAATGGAACTGAAAACTGGTTTAGTCCCAGTTTAGTATTACTAGTCACATTTTCAGATGAGAAACTAAGACAAAAAAGTTAGGTGGTTTAGCTTAATATCACATAGCTAGGAGAAGGCTAATCATAAATAGGAACCTAGGTAGCTCAGGTCCAATTTGTGCTCTTAACCACTCCATTTTCCTATCTCTATACTATACAGAATATTTTTACAACTATTTAAAATGAATCAAGATGACTGTAAGACCAAATTAAAGGATAAACAGACTGGTGAAAATATTCCCTATGAGAGTAAGATGAGCTATAAAAAGGCACATCTTAAAAGAGAAAATTCAAGAGCTCAGCCTTTCCAATAATCAGATATGCAAGAAAAATTTACATTCAGTTAAAGTGCAAGTATAACTACAATAGGCATTCTCATATACTTTCTGATGACATACAAAGCAGTACTTTTTTGGGGAGGGTAATTTGAAGTCTCTCTCAAAAATTTTATTTTTTAATGCTTATTTTTGAGAGAAGAGCGTACACGCAAGTAGGAAAGAGGTAGAAAGAGAGGGAAACAGGATCCGATGTGGGCTCTGTGCTGACAGCAGAGAGCCCAAGGTGGGGCTTGAACTCACAATCCATGCAATCATAACTGGAGCCAATGTCAGACCCTTACCGACTAGCCCCAGGCACCCCTCTCAAAATTTTAAATGCATGCAGTCTTTGATCCGGCAATTCTACTTCTAGGGATTGATTGCAAAGAAAAAGTCATGTAAGCACACAAAGCAATTTCTTCAAGGAAGAATTGTTTAATGTAATGTTTATTATGGCATTTCTAATAATTAAAAACCAGAAATAAGCTAAATGTTCATGAATATGGTAATAATTAAATAAATATGGTAGTCATAACTAGAATACAGTACTTAGAAATATGGCAGATTTGCATTAACAAATGCAGCTACAGAAAAAAGTATCCTTTTATTCATAAAAATATTAATAATTTTGAACTTGAAAAGAGCCATGTAACTTTGCATACTCTTTGTATTTAATGTTGTATTATATTAATGGAAAAAGAAGAAAACATGATTAGAAGAAACGTGAAATGTTATCAGTGGTCATATCCACATAGTAGAATTTATAGGTGCTATTTTTCCATTACACTTTTTTTTATGATGAAGATGTATTAGTTTTACAATTGCTACATATACTCATTTCTTCCTACACTCCAGTTAGTGGCTAGGTAAATTAATACACTAAAGGTCACAACTTTACACAATAGCTACCATGTGTGAAAGCAGCAAAGAAATTGAACCTAAAGGGGAACCCTCTTGTACTGTTAGTGGGAAGGCAAACTGGTGCAGTCACTCTAGAAAACAGCGTGGGGGGGATTCCTCAAAAAATTAAAAACAGAATTACCCTACCACCTAGCAATAGCACTAGTAGGAATTTATCCAAAGGATACGGGAGTGCTGATTCGTAGAGGCACATGTACCCCAATGTTTACAGCAATGCTATCAACAATAGCCAAACTATGGAAAGAGCCCAAATGTCTATCAACTGATGAATGGATAAAGGTGTGGTGTGATTCCACACTCAATGAAATACTACTCTGCGATGAAAAAGAATGAAATCTTGCCATTTACAACAACATAGATGGGACTGGAGGGTATTATGCTAAGTGAAATAAATCAGTCAGAAAAAGACAGGTATCATATGTTACCACTCATATGTGGAATTTGAGAAACTTAACAGAAGACCATAGAGGAAGGGAAGGAAAAAATAAGAGAGAGGGAGGCAAACCATAAGAGACTCTTAAATACAGAGAACAAACTGACGGTTGATAGGGTGTGAGGGGTTGGGGAAGCAGGGAAAATGGGTGATGGGCACTGAGGAGGGCATTTGTTGGGATAAGCACTGGGTGTTGTAGTAAGTGACGAACCACGAGAATCTACTCCTGAAGCCAAGACTATTCTGTATACACTGTATGTTAGCTAACTTGACAGTAAGTTATTTAAAAAAAAATTTTAATAATATTAAAAAAATAATAAAGCCTGTTATGAAGTATGTTGCTAATGTCCTCATGGGAAAACACTAAAAAATTTAAGGAAAACCAACCCCAGACAATTGCAAATTCACCAGCAAAAGGCATTAATGCAGAAAGAGTCCAATGTGCCACTTCACAGATCTGAGGTGTAACAAAATAACTGAGTATAAATTTGGGTTCTAAATCCAAGAGACATATTGAATGTTTATTTTTGGAAGGGAAAAAGAAAAAAAAAAACCTCTAACATACATTCTTGTATCTATAGAGACCCCCAAATTTTACATTTGAGGGTACATGCTTTTAGTGCTGAGAACTAAGCTCTCATAACAATCAGTCTGAATGGTTTCCTTCATAACACAGGAATATATTTTATATTTGAGAAGACATAAACCAGTTACCTTAAATTTCAAACAAATTATGTCAATTTCTAAATATGTCAGCTTGAAAATGCACAGTGGAATCATCTCATATTTGATAAATGCAAAACATTACTTTATTTCTGGAAAGCTACCCAGGAAAAAGCAAAATCACTTTTTATAAATATTCCTCTTGAAACATAAAAAAATAAATGGGTAACACCATCTCCTAATATAATATTTTTTTGAAAAGGTGGAAATTCTATTAGAGTAATGATAATTCTGATGGTTTTGCCTTTTCAATTTATGAAGTGGTAAAACTGGAAGGGAACCTTAGGGTTTACCTAGTACAACCCCCACATCATGCAGATGTGGCCCAGAGAATTTAACTGCAAGTTACTAAGTTGCAGTTACTAAGTTACTAAGAGGCTAAGGAAGGAGGAACTCACTCAGGAATTTTTTTACTCGAAATCCAGAAGGTGGACATTTGAAAAGTATTATCTAATAATTTAGTGGGCTACTTGTAATATTTTGGGATCCTGTTCCCCTCTGTACTAATGGGACCTTTCAGACCTAACACTCTCAGAAAGCAGCAGGTTAATCTCTATTGCATCATCTATACTTCAGATTTACCACAGAGTAAGTTTTCCAAGCCTCTCTCTTCCTCGGCATTGGCTTTCAAGTGAAATTGTATTTCCCTAAGTAGAAAGGATTATAAATGCCAAACTGCTTGGGTCAAAATTGTGCAGGGTCCTGCTTTGATTCATCATTTTGCCCATGAAACCTCTGAAATACTTCCATGGTATCTTAGGTCTCAGATACACACATACGCACACATACGCACAAACTGTAAGCCCAAATTTTTATTATTCACATGACATAAAATTAGTTAAAATTTCTAAATGCTTATTTTCAATTTGTGCGATCATCTTGCCACAGACCAGTAACAAAAAGCTCACAGACTACACTTTGGGCAGCAATGCTCTATATCAAACCAAACCTTCAAAGATGTTCCTGATCAAATTAGAATACCCAATATACTAAGAATGAAGTTAGAAACTTACTTCTTATCAAAAAATGTTGAATTTTCTTTCCTCTTTGTGAATCCGTTGGGTAGAAGCTTTAAATTAATACCTTGTTTTCTAGCACGATTTTTCATAAAATACATCTAACAACCAAAAATAAATAAATAGAAAAATTAATTTTAAAATGCCTTAAATTTCAACAGTGAATAAAACAGTGTTCAAAATATAATAATTAACATTTATTGAGTACTTATGTTTCACAAACTGTGCTGAACATTAGTATCTCATTTAATCCTCACAATACTTTGAGACTGGTACCTACCTACTACTACCCTCAATTTAGGAAGGAAAGTTAATGAGATGCCAACATTATACACCTATTTCTGAGAGTGAGAGCCTGTAATAAAACCCAGATACAGCTAATTCTGGAGGCTGTCTTGTTAATCATATGCTCTGTAAGCCAAAAGAAGGATTTAATGAGATGTTTAAAAACATAGGTCATTTGGTAATTCATAGGGGCTACTTGTACAGTTCCTTTTCTTTTACTGAACTTTTTCTTGATGTTTATTTATTTTTAGAAAAAAGAGCGGAGGGGCAGAGAGAGAGAAAGAATCCCGAGCAGGCTCCAAGCTCAACACAGAGCCTGTTGCAGGGCTTGATCTCACGATTGCAAGATCACGACCTGAGCCGATATCAAGAGTCAGATGCTTAACCAACTGAGTTACCCATGTACCCCTTTCTGAGGTTTTATACCATACTTGGCTGTATACAACTATACAGGTAGTTCACTCAAGGGAGGAACCAAGGCATTGCCTACTTACAAGGCTTAACTTAATGTAGCTACTACTGTAGGCTATACAAAATGGGACATGTGAATATTCTGGCTCTGACATGTTTTACTCCACTACCCGTCTGGGTTGGCTGAGCAGAACTAGGCAATACCAGAAAGTAGTGAAGGAAGTAATATCATCAAGTTTTCTTCCTTGAACACTCAAATGGCAAAGTAGAAGTGCAAGTTTTTGGTTTTGCAATGCTAAGAGTTAGAGAATTAAATCATAAGCCAAGGGAAAGGAAGAGTCAGCTATCACTTGTTAAAAAGAGAAATAACTTAAGAAATTACATGCAATTTTATAACTTATAGGGCTTTGGTTTCAGTAATGGTAATGATTATAAGGACCAACTCTCCCACTGAAAACATCTAAGAATATCAGAGAATGGGGGAAAGACACATATGTAATAAAATACATTTCAAAATCACCTTAAAAAACACTGGAGAGCTGACAAGAAAACAAGAAAATACACGCCAATATTTAACGAGAAGTGAAAACCAGGAGAGGTAAGCAAAGCAGTAATAAGAAATGGGCTGAAAATTCTCCAGATTTTTTTTTTTTTTGGCAAATTTTGCAAATTCTGGCAAATACAGGCTTTTCCTTTCAACAGCTTTCTCAGTGAGAGGATAGGAGTTATGACTCTAATCTTTTAGGAACCCCTCATGAAATGAGGCTGAGTCACAGAATATGCCTAATTAATATTCAGGTAAGGGTGAACCAGAAATAAACCCTACCCCCAGAGCATGCTAGGAAATTTATATCAGAATGACTGGAACAGTGAGGGGTGCAGGGGGTGAGGAAAAACAATTCATCAGAAGCTGTGGTCATGGGCCAGTTCTTGCTTAGGTCTGAAATGATTTGCTTTGCTTGTGTGGTCAAGGGAATCTTAAACTTTCAACTTGATTTAGGATAGGCCCAGATTTGCAATATTCCCAGGTACCTGGCAGAATAAAAGGCCTGTGTCCTACTCTTGAAAAAAGTTCTCACAAATCATTTAAGAAAAAAAAGTAGCACTCAATAAAAAATAAGCAAGCATAAGGAACACAAGAAAACAAAGGTTAGCGAGCAGGGACCAAAAGAGAAAAAAAGAGGTAGCTGAGAATTCTCCATGTATTCAGACACTAAAAGAATCATACACAGATTGTAGAACAGTTATGCAAAATTAAAAAAAAAAAAAAAGAACAGCTTGAAAATACTTGCAGTGAAGAGAAACTATAAAAACTGACTCAGCAAATTTTTATAAGAACTAACTAAAACTAGAACATATCCAGAATACACTACAGAGAAAAAAAGATAAAAAATCAAGTAAGTTAAAGGATAGGTTGGAAGAAGATTTAACTTACATTTACGATAGTTTTAGAAGACAGAAGGAATAAGAAATGGGCTGAAAATTTCCCAGAACTGATCAAAGATACAACACAGATTCAAGAAATCTAACAATTCTCAAATAAGATGAAGAAAAAGAAAACATGCATGTTCATATTATAGTGCAAATAAAGAACAGAAAACATAAAAAAATGCAGCCAGAGTAAAAAAGATTTCAAAGGCAATTAAAAACAACAGATGACTTTGCAACAATAACAATGGAAGCCCTAAGACAGTGGAACAATAATTCTAAACCCAGAATTCTATAGAGAAAAATCATTTTAGAGTGAAGAATGGGAAATAAATAAAAACTCAAAAAATCTACAAAGTAACCCAAGTGGTGGTAACCAGCAAACCCTCTCTAAAGAATATTCTAAAGGATGTACCTGAGGCAGAAGAAAAGTGATCTCTAAGGGTCTAAGTTGATGACAGAAGGAATAAAGGGTCTAAGATGATGACAGAAGGAATAAAGAGCAAAGAAAGTGGGAAATATAAAGATAAACCCAAATTAACACTGGCTGAATAAAACAGTAACTACTGTATGGAGATTTTTTTTAAAAGTCAATTTAAAGAATCGAAAACAGGAAGAAAAGTCAGTATAAGGTTAAATGGAATTTAAGTTAACTGCTGATATACTTATATCTGCCTGCTGCTTATCTTTATAAATACATTTTGTTGGAATGTAGCCCCCACCCATTTGTTTAAATATTGTTTATGACTGCTTTCTTGCTACACAATGGCAGAGCTGAGTAGTTGTGACAGAAACCATATTGGCCTGGAAGAAATATTTACTATTTGACCCTTTAGAGAAAAAGTTTGCCAACTCCTGTTTTAAGGTCTTTTGCATTGTCTAGGCATTTGGTTCAGGTACTGCTTAACTTCAGATATTGGCAAATTAAGCATGCATATTGTAATGTATAGCTTAACCAACAAAAGGATAGAAAAAGGGTATATAACTTCTAAACTGATAAAAGAGAAAAATTCAAATGATAAAAAAATCAGCCCAAAAGACAAGAAAAAGAAAAAAAAAACTGGGACAAATAGCAAAACTAAGGTGACACACTTAAAGTCAAATATACAGGTAATTTTATTAAAATGTAAATGAGGTTAATGATTCAGTTAAAAGTTACAGATTGTCAGATGGGAGAAAAACTGGAAACCAACTATATCCAGAACATAAGGACACAGAAAGGCCTTAAGTAAGGAAAAAAATAGCCCACACAAAAACCAACCAAAGAACTGATACAGCTTTGTAAATGTTAGTCAAAGTACAAAAAAAGCTAGAGACAGAGAGGGTTACCTCATAATGCCAAAGGTTAAATACACCAAGAAGTATTTCGTGAGGTATGCATTTAATAATTTAGCCTTAAAACACACAAAGCAAAACAAACTGAACCACAAGGGAAACTCACAGATCTGTTTGATTTTATCTATTGAGAAATGTTAACATACTTCTCTTTAAAAATTATAGACGAAACAGACCGAAAAAAAAAGTAACATTATAAACAATTTGAACATAATTAATAAATCTGACCTATAAAGTATATATAGAGTACTATATTCAGCAATTGCAGAATTTTTTTTTAATGTTTATTTATTTTGAGAGAGAGAGCGAGCGTGCACATGCACATGCATACGTGCATGCAAACAGGGGAAGGAAGGAGAGGGAGAGACAATCCCAAGCAGGCTCGACACTCAGCACGGAGTCCAACACAGGGCTTGACTCCACGACCTGGGTATCATGACGTGAGCCTAAGTCAGGAGCTGGATACTCAACTGACTCAGCCATCCAGGTGCCCCGGAATATATTTTTTTCAAGCAGAGAACATTAAAACTTTGACCATATGCTGGGCCATAAACACAAGTCCTGATGGATTTGATTTGATTTGATTTGATTTCCTAAATGTTATATTTATTTTTGAGAGAGAGGGAGAGAGAGAGAGAGACAGAGGGCAAGCAGGGAACAGGGAGAGAGAGGGGGAGACGTAAAATCTGAAGCAGGCTCCAGGATCTGAGCTGTTAGAACAGAGCCCGATGTGGGGCTCAAACTCACGAACCATGAGATCATGACCTGAGCTGAAGTTGGACGCTCAACCCTATTGAGCCACCCAGGTGCCCCATGTCCTGATGCATTTTAAAGGAATGAACTTAAAAGAGTATGTTCTCTGATCATAATGCAATTAAGCTAACATAAAAAAGATATGACAAACGTTAAGAGGACACATTAACAAAATAGAAAAAAACATGTAATAGCAACTGATCTAGGAAAAAAGACATAAATAACCATATTACAAAAGAAATTACTATAACTCCTATAGACATGTAAAGGAGAAGGTTTATGAAGAACCTTATGCCAATAAATTTTAAAATTTAGGTCAAATGAACAAATTCTTAGAAAAATGTAATCTATTAATACTAACTCAAGAAGACACAGAAAACCTACACACGGTCCCACAAATAGTAAAGAATATACCTCAGTGGCCCAAACTCTAAGCCCATACTGGTTCCTTAATAAATTTTACCCAACTCCCAAGGATGAAGTAATTACAATATTAGTGAATGCATCCAAGAATAATATGGGAACATTCCCAAATAATTTTCTGAAACTAGAATCATACTGATACAGAAACTTGAGAATACCAAAATGGAAAATGAGAGGTCAATCTCACTAATGCACAGAAATACAAAATGAATGTAAGGATAAGGTATATATACATGTATAATACAAATGAATTCTGCAAAGTATAAAAAGCTTGATATGATAATGACACACCATGCAAGTTTAGCTTAAAATAGAAAACCAATTAAAATATTCGTATTACTAGAAAATTATAGATTAAAAGAACACAAATGAAATAATCAAATACAGAAAAAGTATTTGATAAAATATAACTACCATTCATGATAAAATCTGATAACAAACTAGGACTAGAATTTCCATAATCTAGTCATCAAATTATTTCTAGAAAAAATTTAAGAGCAAACGTCATGGTGCAATTGTGGAAGTTTCCCCTCTATGATCAGGAGTTGCAAAACAGTATGTACAGAAGAGGTAACATAGCGGGCCTGAGACGGTTATCTTTAGGCTAGTGTGTGGGAATTTGAATGACTGGTAAATGGTTCCCTAAACTAACATAAAACTTTTCCTAAAATAGTAAGTATGGTTCACTGTGCCTGAATTGTCTGTAAAACAATATGGTTTGATTTCCTTTTCTTCTGGGAGTCTGGAATTTGGCACCTGCTAGGCAGAGGGTGCTTATGTGACCAGCCCCCATAAAAACCTTGGGCAGTGAATCTCTGATGAGCTTGCCTAGTAGATACTACTTCACACGTGTTATCACAACTCATTGACAAAGGGATTAACTGCATACTGTGTGGACTTGGGGCTTAAAACATAAATATCTACTACCAACATTAGTACTTGACACTGAATGGGAAGTCCTAACATAAGGCAGTAAGACAAGAGAAAGAGAAGAATAAGGACAGAAAGATAAAAAGAAATTGTGATGAAATGTTTAATAAATGTATTAACTTCACAAATGTACATAACTGAAAAATCTCAAGGTGTCTATTGATAAGGCACTGGGATAAATTTTAGTACTATAAAACATAGATTATAATTACACAAAATAAATAACAACAAAAATCTCATTCTTAAATACCAGCAAAGAGATAAAAAAACAAAGAAAATGCTATTTAAAAAAGCATGAAAAAATAAAGTGCCTAGGAATAAACCTAACAAAAAATGTGTAACATCTCCACTGAGAAAATCAGAGATATTAAAGCTATTAAGTAAATGCAGATACAACACAGTGAAGAATTTCAAGATTTAATACTGAAAAAAAGGCCTATTACCCAAGTTACTCTATAAAATAAATGCAACCCCTATCAAAATTCCCAGGAGAATTTAGGGGACTGTAGAGTCAACAGGCTGATTCTTCACATTCTTATAGAATTACTAACAGCCATACCCATACTAAAGTACAGCCATACTCTAAAAAATGAACAAAGTCATAGGAAATACTCTATGAGATAATTAGTTGCAGTAAAAAACTACAATTAAGAGGGGTGCCTGGGGGCCCAGTCGGTTAAGCCTCCGACTCCTGATTTCAGATCAGGTCATGATCTCACGGTTTGTGAGATCGAGCCCCATGTTGGGCTCTGTGCTAACAGCGAGGAGCCTGCTTGGGGTTCTCTCTCCTGCTTTCTCTCTGCCCTTCCCCTGCTTGCTCTTTCCATCTTTCTCTCTCCCTCTCAAAATAAATAAACATTAAAAAAAAAAAAAACTACAAATAAAGGAGTGTAGTATTGGTGTATATAGATAAGTAGACCAACAGAATAGAACAGATAGGTCAGAAACTGCTGCAAGCATGTATGGATGTGTGATATATGACAAAGGAGGTCCTACAGAGCAGTAGGGAAAGGATGAATTTTTCAATAAATGGTGCTAAGAAAGTGGATTATCCATATGGAAAATTAAATGGGATCTCCACATGATACACAAAAATTAATTTCAGGTAGTTTACAGTCATAAATGCAAGATGCAATGCTTTACATAAAGCTTTTAGAAAATAATTATGGAAGAAGAGATTCATAAATTCAAAGTATAAAAGAGTTTCTTTATAAACACATAAAACTACTAACAATAAAGGAAATGTACAATAAATTTGACTATATTAAAAAATTAAGACCATCTATTCATCAAAGACACTATAGAGAGTGAAAAATAAGCCTGGGAATGGAAGAAAGTATTTATAACATATACAACCACCAACAGGCATCCAAGAAATACAAGGAATCTCTACAAACCAGTAAGAAAAAGAAAGGTGACCAATAAAAAGATGAGCAAGAGACTTGAACAGGAATTCCACATGAGGAAATCCGAATGGCCAATAAAATATTTGAAAGATGCTCAATCTCATAAGGAATCAGAGAACTGCAAGTGAAAAACCCCAGTAAAATTACACAGCCATCAAATTTACAAAAATTTTAAAACCCTGACCATATCAAGTATTGCAGAGGATGTGACACCATTGGGAGTCTAAACTGGTATAACCACTTTGGAAAATGTTTTGGTTACATCCAGTAAAACAGAAGATGTGCACACCCCACAATAAAACAATTTCACTCCCAGGCGTAAACCCTAGAAAAAACAGGTGTGCACATAACCCAAAATTCATTAACAAAAGTGTTCATAGTTTTAAGGTTTTTTTTTTTTTTGTTATTACAGAAAACCCAGAGCCCATGAACAATAGAATGGATAAATAAATTGTAATATGGTCATAAACTAGAAAACTATTCAGAAGAAAAAAATGGATCAGGGAATGGCACAAGGGAGTGGCAGGGCATTTTTGAAGTTGATAATGTTCTAATTCTAGACCTGGGTGGTAGTTAATGGATGTCCACTTTATGATTATTCATTGAACAGTGTATTCCTATTTTATCCTTTTTTTTATACGTATGCAAGATTTCACGATAAAAACAAAAAATTTAAAGAGTAATTTATTTTTTAAGAAGAATTTTATGTTCTTTTTTTTAAAGTTCACTTATTTTGAGAGAATGTATGCACACGCGCACACAAGCAGGGATGGACCAGAAAGAGGGAGAGAATCCCAAGCAGGCTCAACACTGCCTGTTAGGAGCCCGACATGGGGCTCAAACTCACCAACCATGAGATCATGACCTGAGCAGAAACCAAGAGTCAGACACTTAACTGACCAAGCCACCCAGGTGCTCCTAAGCAGAATTTTAATTACCCTTAATTACTCTTGAGAAAAAATTCTGATGAATGATAACTTTCCTTTCAGATATGTGAAATGTCAAGTCTGTATCAGGACGGTAATACCAATAAAATCAGGTGTTTTAAAAGCAATAAAATTCTGCAACTCCAGTGCCAAAATGGCCTTTGAAAAAGGAACATAATTCCATCACATGATTCAATAACACTATTAAAGAATTTCTAGAATGGCAGTTGCAATGTATTTCAAACATGTAAACTTTAATTCTGCATACTGCTGAAGGAATGAAAAAGGGATAAAAGGGTATGAAAATTAATTGTATTAAAACAAGTCCTGTTAGTTTGTCCTTCAAAATTAGAATCTATTCACTTCCCCATAATTTAACAGTATTATGCAAGCCACCATCATTTCTCATCTCAACCACAGTGATAACTTTGTAATTGGACTCCCTGCTTTCAATCTTCCACTTCTGCCCACTAATGCTCATTTTTCAGACAGCAGCATGAATGCTCTTTGAAAAAGCAAACGTGCCCAAAACACTGCCATGGCTTCTATTTTCACTTAGACTGTATTAGGAGCCCTTACCAGTTTCTCTAACCTCATATTCAATATTCTCCCCCTCACTCAACTATGTTTCAGTCACCCTGTCCCCATTTTAATCATCAAATGTACCAACCTCCCCCCCTAAGCCAGTCTTTACTTATGCTTTTATCACTACCTGGATAGTCTTCCTCCAAAGGTTCACGTGGCTGCCTCTTTCTCATTATTCAGATCACTGCTTAAATGTCACCTCTTGAGAAGCTTCTCCTGACTCCTATATTGAAAATACTTTCACAATCTCCTCCCAACAAATACCATTTTCATTTTCTTTAATTTCCTGTGCTTTATGTTCCACAGGTACTTAACTCTATCTGCAATTATAGCTGTGCCTCTCCTCATCTGTCTCTCCCCACACTACAAGCTCCATGAGGGGAAGAACTTTGTTCTGGTCACAGATGTATCACTAGTAACTGCAATAGCTCTGGATCACAGTAGTCACTTAATACATTTATTAGGTTTAAAAATGAATCTAACTGAGTAAAAGGAATTGTAACTGTAAGGGATGAAAAGAAATACTTACATGTTTATTGCTTATTGGTCTTTTTAAGAAAGCATCTCTAGAAATGTAGTCTGCTGTTCTTGCCACATCTTCCAAAAATCGATAATCTAAAAATTTCAAAATAGAAAAATAAACAAATGACATACGCAATGGCCAGGAATTACCAATCTGCCATGCATAAGATGACTTACCACTAAGCAGATTCATTTCAGTAAACTGTTGTATGGAAACATATGCAGTTTTATCTCGAACTCCATTACATGTCAGTTCTGCTTTGTGTTTCTTTACACAGGGCAAACTGAAAAGACAAAGAGGAGGTACTTTTATACTGTGAGGTAAGAAGGGTATAGAGAGAGGTAGTAAGGTAGGAAATTACATATATACCTGCAGGAATATCGCATACAACGTGGACATTTGTACTTTGCTTCTTCTGTACCACAAGTTTCACACCTACAAAAGCCCACGAGAAACTTAATATTAATTCTACTTATTCATAAACTTTAAATGGTGAGTTACTCATCACAACCAATTTACAGACATGTAGTCAGTGAATAAAGTATATGCCAGTAACCGATAAAATACTTGATAGCTGTCTAACATCCTTAGAAAATTCTCCTCTAAGAAACGGTCTCCAAATAACATTTACAATGTTGTCAGTACTACGTAATTCAAGAAGACGTATTAAATTTAAAAAAAAAAATCATCTCACTTTTGACTTCTTTTTTCTACTGCAATCAGAGAATGGTATCATTCACTAACGTTTTAACTTGTAATTCCTGGCAGTCTGCTAACAATTGTATGTGCACGCATTAATGGGAAGTCCAATCCATGAATTTAGATACTTAAAGGCACACACACCAGAAAAAGAATGTAAGACCCAGTCAAATTTACAAAATGTCAGCTGCATCTTTTCTTCTCAACTCCACAGCCAACTTAGAATGAGGATTAAAATAACCTAGAAATACTATTAACCATCATCTATCTTTAATTGCTCTTCCAGGATCTTGGGATACTGAAAACCAAACTACAGTTATTTTTATTTGGCCCACTGTGTTCTAACAGTTAACGGTCCCAATTTTATTTCCTATGCTGTCACATGATCACACACTGTAAGGAAATTATATCAAAAGCAGTAAATATTCATAGAACCCATAAATTAGACACTGAGTGACTTCAAGTGCATTTTTATCCAATTTTAACTTCTCCACTTTTTCACTGTTAGTTTTATTGGACTTTTCCTTATCTCTATCATCTCTTTAAGAATAATAGTGTGTGAAGAGCGTATTAAGTCAAACCAGAATCTGGCCCAAGGGTTTTCTGGTCCCCAGAATTTTCACTTCCTAACTTGACCACACTGTCCACTGGACACTAACAGCCTGAAGTATTTTCACTGTATTTGTTGTCATCTGACAAAACCCTGCCTTCCCAGTTCCCCCTTCCCTCCACCACCAACAGGCAGGCTCCAGGGACCAAAATTTGCATTTATTTTTCATTATTCTACATCTGGCTGCTAGATTTCCTTCAATCTAGACAACGGAGGACTCTACAGCATTTCCCCCGATGAATTTCTCCCTGTCCTACCTGGACATGGCCAGTTTCCGCTTGAAGCCCACTGGGGGATTTATGTGAGGTTCTTCTTTCATCTTT
This sequence comes from Herpailurus yagouaroundi, assembly GCF_014898765.1. Taxonomy (NCBI): domain Eukaryota; kingdom Metazoa; phylum Chordata; class Mammalia; order Carnivora; family Felidae; genus Herpailurus; species Herpailurus yagouaroundi. Next base: position 72,848,007 of record NW_024412388.1, read on the forward strand.
GTATCATCCATCACTTCTTCTTTTGGAAAATACTTCTCTTCTTTTACACACATTTCATCCATCATTTCCTCCTTTTTTATGTTCTGACCAACAAACACCTCCTCTTTTATCTCCATGATAGCTTTCTTCTCTTCCTTCACATCTAGCCAGTCCATTACCTCTTCCTTCACCTTCACTTTCTCTTCCTTTACATCTGTTTCGTTCACCTTCTCTTCTTTTACCACAAAACTACTATCCATCTCTTGCTTCACTTCCAAAGTGCCTGGTTTCTCCTCTTTCACCTTAGGTCCATCCTCTACCTCCTGCTTTACCCATCGGCCATCCAGCATCCCTTCTTCCATTTCTGACCAGTCGGTAAGTTCTTGCTTCACAACCGTTAGGTCCACTCGCATTTCCTCTACCCTTTGCCCAGTTCCTTCTCTATCCTCTGTCTTCCCCATTCCTGTCAATCCGTTCCCCGCTTCTACACGGCCGGCCTCCGTCTCGGCTGTGCCCCCGACTCTCTCCCTACCGGACTTGAGCCGTAGCCGCGACCCCTCCACTCCATTCTGCAGACCTCCTCCCATCGTCTCTTCATTTTCAACAGCAATATTCATCAGCTCACGACCCTTGGCCTTTGCGGCCACTCTGTCCTTCAATGAGGCTTGTCCACGCCAAAAGGAATGAATTGAGAGCCGGAACACCGAAAACCACCCACGTGTGAGCCCGAAAGCCGCAAGCAGCAAACGCCGGCCTGGCGCTTCCGCCCGAATCGTCGTAAAGCAACGCTTCCGTGCTTTTCCACTTCACGACTCTTAGAGCCCTTTACGGCTCTGCGGCAGTCGGGCCAGGAGCCTCCGAGAGAATCCGAGTGAGGCCACGCCTCCCTCTTCTGAGGCGGGGCTTCGCCAAACCCATCCCCTGGGGGGAGGCAGCCTCCGCCCTCTTTCCCCGCCCCCCTCATCTGTGCGAGGCCGTACTTTTCCGTACAAAGCAGAAGTGCCAGGCGGAGAAGACCAATGTAAAACCCTGACAGTTTTGGGATGGTAAGACCCACCCTGATCTGCATTAAGGATGAATCTTGTATGAAAATGGAAGAAATAGCTAATACCACGCCTCTGCAAGCTTCATTCTTCACCTGTACTCTGGAGACGACTGCATTACGAATCTTAGTATCATTGTGAAGATTAAATGGAATCATGCGTGGAAATAAGCTAATAGTTACTGAAATAAACTCAACATATGGTGGCTAGTGTTACAGGGTATCCTGAGAGGTTTCAGATAGGAAAGAAGAAATTTTATTCTTTCAATTCTTTTTTTTTTTTAATTTTTTTTTCAATGTTTATTTATTTTTGGGACAGAGAGAGACAGAGCATCAACGGGGGAGGGGCAGAGAGAGAGGGAGACACAGAATCGGAAACAGGCTCCAGGCTCTGAGCCATCAGCCCAGAGCCCGACGAGGGGCTCGAACTCACGGACCGCGAGATCATGACCTGGCCGAAGTCAGACGCCCAACCGACTGCGCCACCCAGGCGCCCCTTATTCTTTCAATTCTGTAACAGTGCACAACACAGCCAGTTTCCCATTCCCAGAATCCTACAGGATTTTCTCTTTAAGACTATCTAGCTCTAGATCTAGATATCTCCCTATTTAAAGAGTGGGCCAGAAGGTCAATCCCCGAGAACAGATCTAAAAAATACACACACACACACACACACACACACACACACACAACAAAAAACAGGGCCACCTGGCTGGCACAGTCAGTGGAGCATGGGACCATTGATCTCAGGGTGGTAAATTCAAATCCCACATTAGGTGTAGAGATTATTTAAAAATAAAATCCTAAAACAAAACCCACAGTTACTTTTCAAAATTATTATTATGACATACACTATTATGTATATTAGGAATCATCACATCATGCCTGCGAGGTGTTTTTCTCATTGTATAAGGAGACTTCATAGGAGATACAGTTTTCTTGCTGCATAAGGAGACTTCAAAGAAATGACTCCTCACCTGTAGGCTGCTTTGTATTACCTCCTCAATGCAGGGCATTTCGCTGTATTATTCATTGGCAAGTTGGTCAGGAAATGAGAATTTTGATTGGGTGAGCAGAGGAAGGGAGGGAGGGAGATAATTTTGAAACCTAGTTGGGGCACCAGGGATTAAGCAGTGCTGGAAGGATCACTGAAGTAAATTGGGAAAGTTTAGTAAAATATTCTTGATGGGTAGTGAGAAAGAAGTTTCCAGAGGAATCATATGGATAGTCTCTTTCAGAGATACTTAGAGGTGCTAGATGCACATGCAGTCAAAGAAAGCCTGACTGGATTTTCAGACTAGATTACATATTTACACTGGGGAAAGCGGAAATGACAGGAAGAATCCCTGTGGTTTTTGCTAAAGATAAGATTTGTGAGATGGGAGCAACAAAAAGGAGTGTTGATCCTCAAGAAAATAAAACCATCTGGATTTCCATTTAAGAACACAAAGAAAGTTCTGGAACTACAGATTAGACACCAGATGCATAAAGACTTTGTAAGATTTTAAAACTTTTGTTCCTAGGGGCGCCTGGGTGGTGCAGTCGGTTAAGCGTCCGACTTCAGCCAGGTCACGATCTTGCGGTCCGTGAGTTCGAGCCCCGCGTCGGGCTCTGGGCTGATGGCTCAGAGCCTGGAGCCTGTTTCCGATTCTGTGTCTCCCTCTCTCTGCCCCTCCCCCGTTCATGCTCTGTCTCTCTCTGTCCCCAAAATAAATAAACGTTGAAAAAAAATTAAAAATAAAAAACTTTTGTTCCTACATTTGTTCTTCTTATGATCTGTGTGTTTTTTTCACAGTCACTGGAGGAAAAATTGTTACGCAAGTAAGGCTCTTCAATAGCATCCCAGCTAATCAGTTACCTAAGTTAAACAATCAATGCTGTGGGACTGTAGTTTTAATGGAAATATCAGAGATTGTGGTGGTATTGTTGAACACTAGTTTTGAAGGAAAAGTGACACTTGGGTGGTCCTGAAGGCGAGAACTTTGGGTTGTTGGAGTATAGAGCATGGCATTGTATGCAAGGCTGGAGACAGGACAGGGACAGAGAAAGGGAGGCAGAAGTTATATGGAACTGTCACTGAATTCCTATCCAGTTCCTCAAACTCCTTTCCCTCCTTTTTCCACCTCACTGGAATAGTGGGACCAGACCAGCTCCTTCACTTTAGGATTATATCTTCTTGCTGTACTATCACTTCTGTTTCCTGCCTCTGTGCCAGGCATCACCTTGCAGCTCCCCTAACCACTTTGGGAACTGGCCCTTTGCCAAAATCATAGTCGCGTTCATTTTAACAGCCAGAAACCTGGGAGTGCTTTCTAGGAAAGCCTTTTAGCTGTGACTGAAGTGTCATGAAAAAGTATATTTTAAGGACGGTTAAAATCATTTCAGTGGCCCAGCAGACACTTTATGCAGTCAACTGTATGGCTGACTGCAGAAGGAGGATTAGAAGGGCCTTTCCCGACCCTTCAATGGACAAGTAAGAAAACAAAGAGTCAGAGAAATAAAATGATTTGCTCAAGATTACGTAGCTATTAGTGGCAGCACTGAAACAGAAAATTAACATTCTGGTCAGAGCCTAAGATAAAGGCCAGCAAGTGGAATTTCAGCTATGTCCACCCAAGAGGCAGGAACCAGAAAGACTGGAGGACTGAGTTTTATTTTGTATGGCCATGCGTTGTGATGTATTGCAGGCTGGGCGTTTCAGAAACAAATGCTGATAGGAGTTATTAGGAATCAATACTGGTGAAAAGAAAGGAGAGCAAGCAGAATTGGCCAGAGGAAGCATTCAAATTGTGATACAGGTCTGACAAGCCTTGGTGAACTTGACGCGCGGCTCAGAGAAAGCATCTCTCTTTAGAGTGGCCCACTTCAGGCAGAACTGCCTCACACTTTATATCTTGCCCCACTCAGTCATCTGATACAGTCTGCCCCAGAAAGGGCATGATCGTGGGCAAGAGGCCTCTCTGCAGCTAGAGCTGACAGCTGGACTGCACTCTGTCTGGGTGGCACATGTCCATGGCTACGAGGATGTGAATGTGTGCCTCTGTGGCCACATGGCCTCTTGTCACTGAATTGGCTTCATTCTTCTTTCTTTGAAGGCGCATTGTCTCTCTTCTCCATGTAACTTGCTAAAAAATACAGCCACTCCACAACTCCAAGACTTGTATATCCTCAGTGCATAAAATCATGGAGACTCTTGTCTAATTACAAATATCTGGGGGAAAAAATCTGATTGGATCAGCCAATTAAGGGAGGTAGGGGAAAGCACTGGGTTTAAATCTCCTTTGCCAGTAGCTATGTGACCATTCCAAGTCTCAGTGAATATATTTATGAAATAGAGATATTTATACTTATTTCACAGAGCTATTTTGAGAATTAAATGAGAAAATGTATGTGCAAGAGCTTTGTAAACAGTAAAGCATTCTACAAATATGAGTATTATTTTCTTCATCCTACTATTAATTTTGGAAGTCCTACTGATGATAGCTTTGTTTAATTGTTTTCTCTTTCAGATCACGGAGGACAAAGTTGAGGTAATCAAATCCCTGGTTCTTGGCATATTTTTCTCATGTGTGACAACCCTCTCCTTAATATTGTCACTATTTGTACATCCCTACTGTCATTACCCTGCCCCTCACTCTTATACATTTGATATGGCTCCCTATATATACATATGTCTTTGTGAAATACATAGTATTGTTTTATCATATGCATCTTTTTAACACTTCTCTGAAGTATAATTCACATGAAATAAAATACACCTATTATAAACATACAATTCAATAATTTTAGTTTTAAATTTTATAGTTGTGCAACCATCACCCAAGTCCAGTTTTAGAGCATTTCCATGTACCCCCCCCAACCCCAAATTTCCTTTTTCCAATTTGCAGTGAATCCCTGTTCCCTTATCCAGCCCCAGGCAACCATTGTTGTACTTTCCCTCCCCATAGATTTGCCCTTCCTGGAAATTTCATATGAAATAATACAACATGTGGTCTTTTGAGCCTGGCCTCTTTCATTTTGCATAAAGTTTTTGAGATCCATCCATGTTGTAGCAGGTATCAGTATTTTATTCCTTTTTTAAAAATGTTTTACTTATTTTTGAGAGAGCACAAGTGGAGAAGGGCAAAGAGAGAGAGAGGGACAGAGGATCTGAAGTGGGCTCTGCACTGACAGCAGCAAGCCTGATGTGGGGCTTGAACTCACAATCCATGAGATCATGACCTGAGCCAAAGTCAGACGCTCAACTGACTGAGCCACTCAGGTGCCCCAGTAGTTTATTCCTTTTTATTGCTGAATAATATTCCATTGTATGGCTATATCACATTTTGTTCATTCATCAATTGATGAGCATTTGGATTGTTTCTAGGTTTGGTATAATGAAAAAAATTGTTTCCACATTCCCATACATGTGTGTGTGTATACACACACACACACACACACACACACACACACATACAGTCTCATTTCTCTTGAGTAGATACCTGGGAGTGGAATTTCTAGGCCATATGGCAAGTTTATGTTTAATTTTTTTAAGTTTATTTATTTATTTTTGAGAGCGAGAGGCAGAGAGAGAGGGAGACAGAGAATCCCAAACAGGTTCCACACTGTCAGTGCAGAGCCTGATGTGGGGATTGAGCTCATGAACCTTGAGATCATGGCCTGAGCCAAAATCAAGAGTTGGATGCTTAACCAACTGAGCCACCCAGGCTCCCTTATGTTTAATTTTTAAGAAATGGTCAAACTGTTTTCCAAAATAGCCATGCCATTTTACATTCCTACTGGCAATGTATGAGGGTTCCAGTTCCTCTCCATCCTTCCCGACACTTGGTGTTTCTTGTCGGTCTTTTTGATTATAGTTGTATAGTCGTATCTCACTATGAATTTAATTTGAATTTCTTTTATAACTAATGATGTTGAGCATTTTTTCATGTGCTTACTGGCCATTTGTCTGGATTAGTGAAATATTTATTTATTTATTTAAAAAAATTTTTTTTTTCAACGTTTATTTATTTTTGGGACAGAGAGAGACAGAGCATGAACGGGGGAGGAGCAGAGAGAGAGGGAGACACAGAATCGGAAACAGGCTCCAGGCTCTGAGCCATCAGCCCAGAGCCTGATGCGGGGCTCGAACTCACGGACCGCGAGATCGTGACCTGGCTGAAGTCGGACGCTTAACCGACTGTGCCACCCAGGCGCCCCTGAAATATTTATTTAAATCTTTTGCCTATTTTTAATTGAGTTATTTTTTATTGTCAAATTATAGTAGTTCTTCATATATTATGGATAAAAATCTTGGGTAGATAGCTACCAAGATATTCCTTAATGATATAAAACTTTCCCAAATTATCCAGGATTTGTCTGTGTTGCCGACAGCATACAGAAGTATATTGTGGTGCTCCTGAAACTAGGTTTGAAAAATGGCTGTGGTTACTCTTTCAGGCAATTGCTCTATTACTCTCTTTCCCACTTCACTCTGGGGAAAGCAAGCTATCATGTTCTGAATTGCCCTACCAGGAGGGCTCATGTAACAGTGAAGTGAAGTGTCCCTCCACACTTCATATGTTGAAACCCTAACTCCTAGTACCTCAAAGTGTGGCTATATTTGGAGATAAGTCCATTAGAAAGGTGATTGACTTAAACTGAGGCCATTCAGGTGGAACCTAATTCAGTATGACTGGTGTATATCTAGAAGGGGAAATTTGGACACAAAAAGATCAGGGATATATGCACACAGAGAAAAGACCATGTGAAGACACAGCAAGAAGGAGGTCATCTACAAAGACAGGCCTCAGAAGAATCCAAACCGCCAACACTTGATCCTGGACTGCCAGCCTGCAGTACTATTAGAAAATAAGTTTCTGGGGGCACCTGGGTGGCTCAGTTGGTTAAATGTCCAACTTCAACACAGGTCATGATCTCACAGTATTTGAGTTTGAGCTCAGTGTCAGGCTCTGTGCTGACAGCTCAGAGCCTGGAGCGTGTTTCAGATTCTGTGTCTCCCTCTCTCTGTCTCTGCCCCTCCCCCTCTTGTGCTCTGTCTCTGTCTCTCTCTTTCAAAAATAAACATTAAAAAAAAAAGTAAGTTTCCGTTATTTAAGCCATACAGTTTGTCCGATATTCTTACAGCAGCCCCAGCAACAACCAGCAAGGAACGGAGGCCTGCTAACAGCCATGTGAGTGAGCTCAGAAGCAGATTCTCTAGTTCTAGTCGAGTCTTGACATGGCTGTAGCTCTGGCCAACAGTTGCGCCGATTCCTCACATTCAGAAAATTGTGTGACATAATAAATATTTAATGTATTAAACTGCTAAGTTTCGGGGCAGTTGCTACACAGCAATAGATAATACCGAGTCCTTGTATGGTTTGCAAATGTATTCTGCCAGTATATGGCTTGTTTTTAATTTTCCTAATTTTGTCTTTTAAAAGAGCATAAGTTTTACACTTTAATGAAGTCTAGTTTATCAGTTCTTTAAATGAATTCTGCTTTTGGTGTCATACTAATAAATTTTTGGCTTGCCCAACATCCCAAAGATTTTCTCCTATATTTTTAAAAAGCTTTATAGTTTTAGCCCTTACCTTTAGATTTATAATCCATTTTGAGTTTTTTTATAGTGCAAATTAATTGATTTATTTTTCACAATTCTCTTCTGATCCAAGCACCATTTGTTGGAAAGGCCATCCTTCCCTTTTGAATTGCCTTGATATTTTGTCAAAAATAGGTGGCCACAAATGTAAGGATTTATTTCTGGACTTTCTATTCTGTTTCATTGATGTGTATGCCTATCTTTGTACCAATACCACAAACTTCCTTGACTACTGCAATTTTTTGTTTAGTTTTAAAACTGGGTAATTAAGTCCTCCTACATTGGTTCTTTTTCAATATTGTGTTGGTAAGGATTGTATAAGAGATAGAAGTGTTGAATTGCCATGTTGTACACCTGAAACTAATGTAACATTGTGTGCCCACTATACTCAAAATATATATTTAAAAAAAATTTTTTTTAAACGTTTTTTATTTATTTTTGAGACAGAGAGAGACAGAGCATGAACGGGGGAGGGGCAGAGAGAGAGGGAGACACAGAATCGGAAGCAGGCTCCAGGCTCTGAGCCATCAGCCCAGAGCCCGTCGCGGGGCTCGAACTCACGGACCGCGAGATCGTGACCTGGCTGAAGTCGGACGCTTAACCGACTGAGCCACCCAGGCTCCCCAAAATATATATTTTTTAAATGTGTCGGCTATTCTTGGTATTTCGCATGTCCATATAAATGTCAGGATGAGTTTATCAATTTCTACATAAGAATTTGCTGGAATTTTGACAGGGATTGGGTGGAATATGTAGATCAGTTGGAGACGATTAGCATTTTAACAATGGTGTGTCTTACAGTCCATGAAAATGGAATGTCACTCATTCATTTAATGTCACTTAACAATATCATTGTCAGATTGTCTTTTAATTTTTTTAAGACAAGCTGATATTTTATTTAGGAGATCTCATATATGTTTATGACAGATGTTTGTCTGTAGCTCTCTCTTCTTGTAATGTTGTCAGGTTTTGTTATCAGGGTTCTTTATGCTTTCTGGGAGAATTCCCTAACTAATTTCTACCTTGCTGATTTGTTATTTGATCGTATCCAATCTTAGTCCATCCACTAAGTTCATTTCAATCACCGTATTTTTCACAAATATGTATAAAATGTATACAGCAGTTTATCCAGCTTATTATTGCTTCATATTGCTAATATTCTCCCTTATCTCTTTGGACATTACTCATTCAAATTTCTTACTTAAAAAAAATCCATTAATTCTGCTCTGCTAGTACAAATTGTCCAGTTTTCTAAGAAATTTTGGATTATACTCCTCAGATACATTAATATTTTCCCCTGTGATCTCATATTCATGTGGGAATATCTGCAACTTCAACTGTAATTCATACTTGAAAGGGAGGCTCAAAATCCTGAGACTTGGATTATGATCCTGATTTTTTTTCCAGGTGGTGGGTAAGGAGGAGAGTGGGTAGAAAGCTTCTGGTGTTATAGCCAGGGCTCCATTAGAAAGAATCTGTTCATCCATGAGGAGAATATGCCCCTCAGGCCATCTCCCAGTATGCCTGCATTTGCCATTGCTCTCAAGAGCTACTGTGTTCTGTGGTATTACCCAGAATCCGGGGTAGAAGGAAGAGAACCTGTTGCAACCCAACCTGTACGTATAGTTATCAGCTTCCCTGATGTTATGCCACCTCCATTGGCAGGTGTTCAGCTGGCCTTGCTGTGTTATGCCCATCTCAAGTTGGGGTGGGCTGTGATCCACCTAGGGTAATGTGGGTAGACAAGAGCATACCCAGAGACACTATTCCTCTATTCTACCCCTGTTCCATCTCCATTAGTGTCCATCTATGACTCTAGGCCTTTCTTTCCCCACTGCAATGGGCCCCAACTCACTTCCCTCTTCTACAGGTTTCTCAGACTCTCTGAGGAGGCTCCAAGATTCATTAGCACCCTCTCACTTATATAACATCTTCAGGATTAGACTTGGGAACTCTAGGAGATAATAGTGTTATTAATTTGCTATCTTTTCAGGAGCTGGATTTCTCAGATAGAACTTTAAAAATAGGGATGATAGTAACTTTCTGAAATGACTTCAGAGGTGTCCCAAACACCCTTCTTATGGGCTTCCCATGATATTACTCAGTTTTTTCCAGGATGTAAGATGTTTCATTATATTCACAAAGGTTTTGTTATATTCACAACTTTGAGGCAATGCAGCAATTCCCACATACTTTTCCATGGACTGTTGTATCAGCATCAAATATGGTGTGCTTGATAAACAACAGATTTCTGGTCTTTCTGTAGAGGTACTTAAAATGGAGTACCTTTTTAAGTACTGGCTGGAAAGTCTTTTAACTACTGTCTCTGTGTATACTTACGATGTGTAGTCATGTTTGGGAACCAGTGGGTGAAGGCATTTACAGTTACATTGTCCAACATGATAGCCACTAGCCACAGTGGCTACGAACACTTGGAATGTGGTTAATCAAATTGAGATTTCCTGTAAGTATAAAATGTTCACTGGATTTCAAAGATTCAGTACATTAAAAAAATGTTAAAATATCTCAATAACGTTTTTATATTGATTACATGTTGCAATAAAAATATTTTAGATATATTGGTTATGTATACTATATTATTAAAATTAATTTTACCTGTTTTATCTTTTTTTTTTACTTTTTTAAATGTGGCTATTAGAATATTTTACATTACATGTGTGGCTCATGTATTTCTATTGGACAGTGCTGTACTAGAAGAGGTTGTTAGAATTCAAATTCCAATTAGGTGAGATTTAGATAATGTAAATATTTAAGAATTAGCTAAGTGTCGTAGTTCATTTGTTAATTCAGTCAATAAATATGTGTCTCTTCTTTGTTCAACCTGCAAGCCTGAGCATCTTTGCAAATCATAAGTTTGATGCTAACTCCTCAAAATGCTTTAATGTTTAACTTGCTCTTAGGATAAAGAACTAATGCTTTATTATGGCCTTGCAAAGATCCCTCATAATCTGACCCTTATCTTCTCTTCAACCTCATCTCTAATTACCCATCCTTCAGCCAGCAAAAGTAGGCCCGGCTTTCCTAAGGAAGCATTCATTAGGCGCTCCTTCTTCTCTCTGCTGGACCTAAGTCACAGTCTGTGTGTGTGTGTGTGTGTGTGTGTGTGTGTGTGTGTGTTTCTTTCAAAGCACTTGTTTCACATTGTAATAATATATTCATGAATATTGTCATTTGCTTAGCATCAGTTTCTCTGCTAGATGGTAAGCTCATCAAGCACAGGGACCTTGCTTTTTTGCTCAGTTTGAATTGCCAACTCAGAGCATAGTCTCTGGTTCACATTATGCAATAAAACATGAAGACATCAAGGATATGAACACCTATTTGCATCATACGCTGTGCCATTCTGGGTGATTATAAGCATTAACATCTATACACTGCCTTTAGGGACGTCACCATCTAGTGAAGGGAGACAAGCATGGGAAGAGCAATACCCAGTGAAGCAAGTGTAGAAGACAGAATATGACCTAAAGGGGAAGCAGCAAGCATTCCTTTATGGGGAAAGTTAGGAAATTTTTCCCAAGGAAAACTAACTTGAAGAAAGAATAGGAGGTGGCCAGGAGGACAAGGAGGAGAACTTACCAGGCACAGGAATGAAAACATGTAGTGTCTTCAGGGAACATTAGATAAGTTAGGTATGGCTGGAATGTATTGACTCTGATGAATAAAGAAGGTGAACAGGATGACAGGTAATAAAAGGCCCAGTCACTGTGGCCTTCTAGGCCTTCAGAAAAGGCCTTGAATTTCTTTATTCCATAGGTGATCAGGAGCCAGATTCATTTCCTCAGCTTGGGTTCTAAGACTGGGACACAGAAGTAGGTGATCAGAGAAGAAACCATAGGTTGGTTCTGGGTATGATTATTCTATAGTGGGGGAGCATGACATACTGTGATTTGTATGGGCCTATTATTACAACACAGATGATTTGTTTCCAAAGAATTGGCTGCATCTATTATTGGCAAAGGCACTATTTGGATGAAACAAATAAATCATGATTCAGGAGGTTCAATCATAATTGATGAGCCTTTAGAAGAATCCAACAATTGGGTCATTACTATTAGAGGAATCCAGGACCTAATACAGAAGGCATAGCTATTTGTAGCAGAGAAGTATGTGGAATAGCTTTCTAAAAAGATTTTAGAAAAAAAAATTGTAAAAAAAATTTTATTATGTATTTATTTTAAATTTATTTTCTTTTAAACACCTGAACCCAGAAGGCAGTAAGTTTTACCAGCCAGAACAATACTTGGTTATAAAACAAAACTAAATAAAGTCTGATTGTTTTAATTTCTCAATTCCAACTATGAAACCAAAAACATTTTGATATCTAGTAATTAAGTTTTGTTCAAATTTTTTTATTTTTTCATTGTAGGAAGACAAAAAATATAGTATTTTTCTATGGTATACTGAATTGTGTAGGAAATATTTGGGAACAATTAAAAATTATTTTAACTGAATCTTTTATACCGTGTCTGGGCATTTGTTTTGGTAGTTAATGGCTTACCCTCTTTTACAAATTGAACTGTTCCAGTGAGAAAAATTGAATGTAATATCAATAAAGTACAAATAAAGTTTTTATATTCTAATAGTTGAGAGAAATTTGTATCCCTTCATGAAGAATGTTTTTTTTTTCATGAAACTGGATTTCCAGTGTTTGCTTGAATAAATTAGAAATTTTTTTAATTTCAACTCTAAATTTGTCCTAAACTCGATACCTAATAAAATCGAATTATTTTTAATGGCTTGTTACTGAGATTACTTTGCATTTATGTGCAGTCCTAAAATTCTACTGCTGGGTACAGCTGAGATGATAACTCAGATTCCCCACCGGTCGCTCTTCTCTAGAGGTGCCATTTTTCTAATTTAGCTTTGAATTATACCAGGACTCTGAATCCAAAACCCCCAAATTGCATAATTGTGTACCCAGGCTGAGGTGACAATGACTTAATCATACCTTCAGAGCCAATTACTATGTAGGTCATGTTGAAAAAGTTATGCTTGAATAGGGCAGGGCACAATACATTGAAGGCTTAGCTTACATTTATTTCTGAAACTATAAAAACTGCTAGTCTTGTATGGGAGGATCAAACTTAACATTTTAGTCAGAAAATGAGTTATGCTGAGGTGCCTGCTGCCAAACCCCATGTTTCTACTTCTCAGGCCATTTCTGTGCCACTAGCAACATTCCTTCTCTTTGTTTATTGTAGTCATCAAATAATAAAAACTTATTTGCTACAGAAAGAACTACTTATATATTTCATCCCAGGCAAAAAGCAGATAGATCTAGGTTTTGTTAAGCCTAAGGCTCATATAATTTAGGGTCCTCTCTACGGAAAACAACTAAAAATTACTATACTATCTGCAAACTTTACAAACATAAATGCCCATGTGAAGACATTTTGAAGGCCACTTTGGGACCCTAAAACTTAAATTTATTAGCTTCATGGTAACTTTGCCTCTATAAAAGCATATTTTAGGTGACCTTGAAAGAAGCAGGAGAAGATGACCTATTACATATGGGGAAAAACAATATGAATGATGACTTCTCAACACAAACAGTAGAGGCCAGAGACATTAGATTGACACATCCCAAACTGCAGAAAAAAATGCAACAAAGAATTTTATCTTTAGATAGAAAAAACACTCTTTAAAGAAAAAAAAACTTCAAATAAACAAACCCCAAACTTGTAGCATTTTTCAACAAAAATGATGACATTATAGGACAGTAGAGGCATCCTTAGAAAGAAAATGCCTGACAATCTGGACTTCTATACCCAGTGAAATTGTCCTATAGACAAAATTGTTTTTAGACAAACAGAAAACAGAGAACTTATTAAAGAAATACTTGGGGCGCCTGGGTGGCTCGGTTGGTTAAGTGTCTGACTTCGGCTCAGGTCATGATCTCACAGTTTGTGAGTCTGAGCCCCACGTTGGGCTCTGTGCTGACAGCTCAGAGCCTGGAGCCTGCTTCAGAATGTGACTCCCTCTCTTTCTCTGCCCCTCCCCTACTCATGCTCTGTCTCTCAAAAAATAAATAAACTTAAAAAAATTAAAAAAAAAAGAAATACTTAAGGGAGTTCTCCAGAAGGAAAATTCAAGGAATAAAGGAAGAAAAGTACAAGAACGTATAAGTAGGTAAATAAAACGAAGTAAGTATTGTCAGTTTAAAATATCAGAAAATAAAAATATCCTATAGGATTCTAAATATGTGCACAATTAAAATAACTGACAATAACACTCCAAAATGTCTGAGAGATAGATGGAATTAAAGTTTTATAATATCTGTGAGTTGTCTGGAAAATACTAATTTATGTAACCTCATTTTACCAATCCAAAGGAGGGCAAGAAAGAAGGAAAAAAGAAACAAATTAAACAGATGAGACAAATACAAAAGAATAGTAAAATACCAGGTTTCAATGCAAATATAACAGTAATTACATTAACTAAACAGACTAAATACTCTAATTAAAAGTCTAAAATTCTCAAAATAGATTAAAAATAAACAAAAATATAACCAATCATATGCTGAGTGTAACAGATATGCCTAAACAAAAGGATGAAGAGATGTTAAAAATAAAAATATGAAGAAAGATATACCATGTAGACACTAAAAACAATACAGAATTGGTATGGTCCCAAGAATTTACACCATAAAAACTGGCTAACCCTATGAAGCAAGGATTGTTTCTCTTTTCACCCTAGAGAGCTAGTTATTAAACATTTACCAGCATACCTCTGGATAAAGCTATGGTAAATTTGAACGCAACTAATTACAAGTATAAAGCAAAAATGTGGGAGGTAAAAGGAGAAACAGGCATATACATAATCACAGTTGGAGATTTTAACACACTTACTTCCTATAACCAGGAGCAGACAAAAATAAATTTGCCCAATATAGATAAGGAAACAGAGAATTAGTGACTTAACCAAGTACTCAAAACCAGTGAGTGAGAGGGTTAGAACTGAATTCATGTTTTATGCATCTAAATCCAATATTCCTTCTGCTCTGGTTTTATATTACAAACAACATTTATGATATTTATTTAAAATGACCACTGTAATTCCTACATTAATATATACAAATGGGGAGAAAAGGAAGGCACATTTTGTTTTTTTTTTTTGTTTTTTTTTTAAATTTTTTTTCATCGTTTTTTATTTATTTTTGGGACAGAGAGAGACAGAGCATGAACGGGGGAGGGGCAGAGAGAGAGGGAGACACAGAATCGGAAACAGGCTCCAGGCTCTTGAGCCATCAGCCCAGAGCCCGACGCGGGGCTCGAACTCACGGACCGCGAGATCGTGACCTGGCTGAAGTCGGACGCTTAACCGACTGCGCCACCCAGGCGCCCCAACACATTTTGTAATTGTATACTGTTACAGTTGCACCTTATTTTTAGAGAGCCTTCGTATTTATTATTAAAATATAAAATGTATTGTCACAAAACAAATTATGGGGATGGCCTGGCTTTAAAACAGATGAATAACTTTATTAAGGAATTCATCACAATGTCCTTTGGTGATAACTATCATGGAGCTTATCATTGGAACACTTAAAATCTTTAATGATGTTGATGATGATGACACTGTTGCTGATGAAGACGATAGCAGCTTTATGCCAGGCAGTTTTATACTTTCCCGTGTCAATTTCTTGAATCCACTCAACCACCCAGTGAGAAAGTGTGATAGTTAATTGTATGTATCAATTTGACTAGCTATCGGTGCCCATATTAAAAATTATTTCTGGGTGTGTCTGTGAGGGTATTTCTGGGTGAGATTAGCCTTTGAACCAGTGGATTTAGAAGTAAATTGTCCCTCTACCACAGCGTGAGCGGGCATCATGCAATCCACTGAAGGCCTGAATCAAACAAAAAGGCAGAGTAAGGAAGAATTTGTTCCTTTTTGCTTTGTCTGCTTGCTTGAGTTGGGACCTCTCATCTTCTGCAGCCCCCACACTGTATTTTAAGCTACCGGCTCCCCTGGTTCTCCGGCCTTTGGACTTTACCAAATTACATCACTGGCCTTCCTGGATCTCTAGTTATAGACAGTAGATTGTGGGAATTCTCAGCTTCCATAATTGTGTAAGCCAATTCCTTGTAGTAAATTTCCGTAAAAAACATAAAATAAAAATATTTTTTATATTATACATTTATAATATTACATGTATATTATATATAAAATCTCTACCTCTATATCTCCCATTGATTCTGTTTCTCTAAGCATCCTAATTCATACAGAATTTTACTTTTATTATCCTCATTTTGCAATGAAGAAACTGAGACAATGAAGAATATATAATATACCCAAAGTCATACAACTAATCCACAGAGTACTCTTAATCACTATACATACTATACTGCCCATGATTACGTTAATTAAAATGTGCTTTAAATTTAATATTTCAAAAACAAAAACATAAAGTAAGGTATTTCTATATATATTTCTTAAATGATATCTAGGAAAACTACTTATGTCTCTGAAATAAGTTTTTTGGGAGGGAAACAAAAGGTATAGTACATAGACTGAAATTAGAGAACAAACTGGTTTCTTTCATTTAGAATCAACCTACCTGTACACCTTAAAAAAAAAATTCTGGGGTATCTGGGTGGCTCAGTTGGTTAAGTGTCTGACTGTTGATTTCAGCTCAGGTCATGATTTCATGATTCATGAATTCAAGCCCTGCATTGGGCTCTATGTTGCTGGTGTGGAACCTACTTAGGACTCTCTCTCTCTCTCCCCCTCTCTCTGCCCCTCAGGCATCCTCTCTCTCTCTCTCTCTCTCAAAATAAGCTTAAAACAAAACAAAAACATTTCCGTGTTCCTCAAGCAGGATATCAGACATTTTTGCCATAGCCCCATTTAAAAAAATTGTGGTAAAATGTACAACATAACATTGGTCATTTTAAATAAGTTTAAGCATACAATTCAGTTGCATTAAGTACATTCACATTGTGTGTTCCATTGTATGTACACACCAAATTTTGTTTATCGGTTCATCTGTTGATGCATAGTTGGGTTATTTCCATCTTTTGGCTATTCTGAATAATACTTCTATGAACACTTGTGTACAAATATCTGTTTGAGTCCCTTCTTTCGATTCTTTTGGGTAAATACACAAAGTAGAATTACTGGGTCATATGGTAACTCTATATTTAACTTTTGAGAAACTGCCAAACTATTTTCCACAATGTTTGCACCATTTTACATTCTCACCAGCAGTGTAGAAGGGTTCTGCTTTCTTCACATCCTCACCAACCCTTGTTATTTTCATTTTTTTTTTCTTTTGGATAATAGCCATCGTAATGAGTGTGAAGTGGTATTTGTGGTTTTGATTTGCATTTTCCTAATAACTAGTAATGTTGAGTATCTTTTCATTTGTTGGCCATTTATATATCTTCTTTGGAGAAATGTCTGTTAAGTCCTTTGCCCACTTTTTAATTAGATTGATTGTTTTTTGAGTTGTAGGAGTTTTAAAAAACATATCTGGGATATTAATTCCTTTTTTAGATAGATGTTTTGCAAATATTTTCTCCTATTCTGTGGGATGTCTTTTCACTCTCTTGATAGTGTCCTTTGATGTACAGAAGTTCTTAATATTGATGTAGTCCAATTTGTCTTTTACTCGTTTTGAAAGTGCTTTTAGTGTCATATCCAAGAAATAATTGCTAAATCCAATGTTGTGAAGACTTTCCCCTATGTTTTCTTCCAAGAGTTTTATAGTTTTAGCTCTTACATTTAGGGCTTTGATCCATTTTGAGTTGTTTTGTATATGATACCAGATAAGGGTCCAACTTCATTCTTTTACAGGTGGATATCCAATTTTCCCAGCACCATTTGTTGAAAAAACTATCTTTTTCCCATTGAATGGTCTTGGCACCTTCGTTAAAAATCAGTTGACCATATATGGGAGTATTTATTCTGTGCCATGACTTTATTTTGTACAAATAGGAAATAAGCCCTGTAATCCTCTTATAGGTATGTAACAGATGCTTTCTAATAATGTAAACGTACAAAAGGACTATTCCAGAGGGCCATCATATGTAATAAAAGGATATGGTTGGGGTGTCTGGGTGGCTCATTTGGTTAAGCGTCCGACTCTTGGTTTTGGCTCAGGTCACAATCTCATGGTTTGTGAGTTCGAGCCCCACATCAGGATCTGCACTGGGAGTCTGCTTAAGATTATCTCTCTCTCCTTCTCTCTCTGTTCCTCCCCCACCATCTCAAAATAAATAAATAAACTTGAAATAAAAAAGGATGTGATCACAGAAGAAGAAAAACAAATACCACCAAAAAAGATTTAAAGCATATTTTTATTATAGATAAGTATGGTTTGCTGTGGCTAAAGATATGTTTATAATGAATGTATAAGTTTTTCTATATACCAAAAGGTATAATATTTCTCTTTTAATACTGATCTAACATTTCTCTGACAACAAGGGAAGTCTGAATGGGCTGAGCCTATTTTAAATGGCTAAAGACTTTTTTTTCTCCTGAATGTTGCTTTAAAGACTGGTAAGTTGAATTCTTTTAGATCCCAACACATTAAATTTAAGAATAATGAAATAAAGTCAATGAATACTACAAGACATGTAATTCCTATGAAGCAGAAATAATGGTTTTTATAATTTAAAACAGCAGCAATTTCAAAAGATTTGCTGAATTAAAACTTTACAAAATATATATATACATAGTATCATTCCAGATGATCATGGATTTTTAAACATAGTATATCACAACCCCAAACTCTAACCCAAACCTACTACTGGATGTAGCTGGCTTGTAATATTTTTTACAACAATTTAAAAAATAAAAACAAAAGAAACCTCCTAATTCTCTTGTGCATAAGCACAGGTTACAGTGCGCTGGCTTTGCTTCTATATCCACAAAGAGAATTTTAAAATAGAACAAGGACTTCACATAAATAATGTTCCACTTGTTATTAAGTATGTAACCAAACAAATTAAAATAAGTACTAACAACCAAAACATGTCTTGATGTAACCAGTACATACACTCTTAAAGAATGACAAAGACGAAAAAAGAAATAAAATAGTCTATGAAAGCCACAAGCACCTTGTTTTAGAAAGAGCACCAAGCAACACAAAAAGGCAACACGTAAGAGGTAGTGTACCACCGGCTAAGATGTATATGCCCATCGGGGACCTGAATACAGCTTAGTATTTGGGAAAATAAGACATATTAGACTGTGGCTTGTAATTTTTAGACAGAAGCATTGCACATTTGGGAGCATTAGCCAGTATTGCTTCCATAGTGCTCTGCAGCTCCAGCTGTCTAATGGGTACTTTGCTCTCAGTCAAAAAATATAGGATACCCTGAAGAATTCCATGTTTATAAATTTTCAGTTCTAGGGAATTCTCTAAGAAAGCACAGATCAATATAATTTTTAAAAGAATTAAATACTTTATCAATTATAGTCCTTTAAAAATGCCTTTTCTCCTTCTTAGGAGGAAATCTTTTCTTCCTGAGATTCTTTAAGATTTAGCCAATGCTTTATTCCATGCATTTCACAATGATAGTATCTTTCTGTCTATATTTTTCCCTCTGCAGCAATTACCTGGCCAACAGCAAGAATTCTGAACTAATTCAGAAACCTTAGAGAAAGCATACAGAACTGCTTTCAATGTAGTACTTCCTGTCAGTTTTGAGAAGAGGAAGTTTTTGTACTTCAATTACTGGAAGCTGATTAGGGTCCTGGGTGTGAAAAAGGAATTTTGCCTTATGCCAGCTGCCATCTTGAATCTGTAAAACAAGAACAAAGTGCTTTGATAGGTAATTGTGTCATTAGCAATCATTCTCGGCAGACAATGCCCTTCGCTGTCAGACAATGCAGCTTAGTTTAAGGGTTAGAGCTAATGAATAGGAAGTCCCTAGAAAGTAAGTGCTGGCACAGAGTTAAGTGCTCAGTGGTTAACAATCACTATGACTAATTGAAGACATGGTTTATTCTTTTCTCTAAATGGCAGTATGTGTTCTGAGTTTTCAGTCTATGAGGCTAAGGCTTCTGCTTCTGCTCTCTGTGGATCGGTACGAAGGCTGTTCCTAATATTCCTAATATATTCCTAATATAAGTAACACCCATCTGCTCTGTGTTCCTTTACGTGGGACTGGTTCTTCAGGATGGGCATTCTTCTTGGATGAAAGGCAATGAGCTATCTCAACCTTTATGCACTTTAGGTAGGAAATAACCAGAATTGCTTCAGTCAGAAGCAAATTATAATTATGTAAATCATCTTTTAGCTTTCTTTATTGCCAGTCTGTGGTTACTGTTTATATAGTTTCTTTCCTCTCCTCTTTCTAGGCCTTTCTGTTTTTCTTACATACTATATGCTCTTTTGTTTCTGATAAATTTTACTATGGAACAAAAACACCTTATGATTACGATTCAACAAGATAAAATAGATAAACACAATTGACTAGTTTTGTGAAGCTTTTTAAGTTTATTCACTTCCTCATTTACTGAATTATTATATAAATTTTAAAGTGTGAAGGATCCTTAGAGATTATTTAAGCTATGAATTCCACGTACTAGTCATCAGCTTGGTGTTATACCTAGAACTAGAGTTCGGTGTGTAAGACACCATTAGAATAACTCGTTAAGTCTTTCGAGCAATATTTATTGAGCACTAAGTACAGTTGACCCAGTTGAATAAGATTCAATCCTCTACTTTCTTACAGTGCTTGGGAAATATGAAGATGAATAAATCAGTTCTGGTGTTTGAATACTAGCAGCTTATACATCTAGTTGGAGAGAGGGGAAACGCAAACATATAGACATAACACAAGACAATATGCCAGAAGTATAATATAAATAATGTAGACAGCGAATGCTGAAGTCCCCATTTCCCACTGAAGCACTCAGGGGAAGCTTCATGAGTTCGGAATTCAGAACTTAAGATGGGCTTTAACGTATGCCTAAAGTTGCCACTTGGTTAGAGAGGGAGAGAAGGCATTTCAGAGAAAGGTAATGACATGAATAAAAACAAACATACAAACAAAAAACAGTTGGAAAAGTAGAAGACGGTTGCAAAAATAAGCCTAGCGTGGTGTTTTAGTGCACAGATTTTGGCCTGGAACAGACTTTGATAGAAATCCAGGTACAACCAGTCTCTTTACATACAAAATGTGAAAAATAAAAACCTCACACAGTTGTGAGGATTAAATGAGTTTTCAGTTAAAGTACCTACCCGTATGGTGTGGCATGGGCTTTGGAGTTAAACACACTTGGTGTTTATTTCCTAGTCTTCACTAATTAGCTGGATGACTTGAGCAAGTTATTTAACCTCTCAGTGCTTTCACTTTCTTATTAAGAGAGACTTCTTTACAAAGCTGTTATAATTAAATAAAATAATGTACGTAATACAGGGTACTTGCTATATAATAAAGCCCTGATAACTAGTAGTAGGAATTATTGATGTTATTATTATTGTTGTTGTTGTCATTATTTCTTCTTCTTCTTCTTCTTCTTCTTCTTCTTCTTCTTCTTCTTCTT
>NW_024412388.1:72869144-72891036 GCF_014898765.1 Herpailurus yagouaroundi
TTCTTCTTCTTCTTCTTCTTCTTCTTCTTCTTCTTCTTCTTCTTCTTCTGTCGGTTTGGTCTTAGCTTTGGGTTGACAGTCAATCAAAGCCCACACTAGAAATGTAGGTTGGGGCCTGACTGTCCTAAGTGCTAAACAAAGACCTGATAAGTTTGGATTGTATTTCAGAGATAGTGAGTCACTGAAAGTTTCTGGAAAAAAACTGTAAAAGTTAAATGAAATTGTTGGTAATGTTGATCTCTGCTTATAGAGATGAGCTGTATGTTTGCCTCTCATTTTTCAAATACTCAAGCCCTATTTGTCTGAAAATAAAATGTTGTGAAAAAGTAGAGTCCCTTAGAAATGGTAAGAGATGTTAAATCACTAGCACACAAGAAAAGGAAACCGAGCTACTTAAAGCCATTAACGATACGTATATAAAGTGGATATTATTCTCTATAACAGGGTCAGGAAACTCTTCTGTAAAGGGCTAGTAATAAATGTTTTAGGTTTTGTGCACCATACAATCTGTCACATTTATTTAACTCTGCCATCATAGTGTGATAACAGCCATAGATAATAAGTAAATAAACAGGGGTGCCTGGGTAGCTCAGTCAGTTGAACAGCCAACTCTGGTTCAGGTCATGATTTTGTGGTCCTGAGTTCAAGCCCTGCATCAGGCTCTGTGCTGACAACTCAGAGCCGGGAGCCTGCTTCAGATTCTGTGTCTCCTTCTCTCTCTGCCCCTCCCCCACTCACATTCTCTCTCTCTCTCTCTCTCTCTCTCTCTCTCTCTCTCTCTCTCTCAAAAATGAAAAACATTAAAAAAAGATTAAAAAATAAGTAAATGAACAAATGTGGCTGTGTTCCAATAACATTTATTTACAAAAACTAGTGGTGAGCTGGAGTTGGTTTGTGCACTATAGTTTGCCACTACCTGCTGTTATAGATTTTTTCATAAAATTATACATTTTTTCATAAATTTGTTATTTAATTTTAATAGGAAAAATGGGCTATGATTCAAATATTATTTGGTAGGGCCAGCCAATCTGCAAGTCTGCCCACATTTGGTATCGGGTGTAGCAACCGACAAAATGAAATACAACTGACTTGCCTCTATAACCTGTCTTCCATGAAATAATGAGATGTGGAATCACAGTGGTGAAAATATATGGAAGAAATCTACTTATATGCTCTGTCCATCTAGGTGTAATATAATTATTCAAGATGAGGAACAAAAATTAAATCTATGTATTAACATCTATTGCATATAAAAATCCATGGATGACCAATGTGTGTGACAAAAGTTGACGAGATATAAGCAAATGCTTGATTCTGAAAAATGTACTTTTATTACAAATTGGGGACATTAAAACTTACTACCCTTCTGGATCTTCAGTTTACAATTAAAGTCTTATTCTGATTATTTTAATTTTATGGTCTTGTAATTTAATGTTAGTTATACTGAACAATTCTAAAAGTGCCATCCCTTACCTTGCAGTCATCTGAAAGCACCTTAGGTTCAAGTAGAGTGTTTTCTTCAAAAATCTGGCCATTCCATCCCTTGAAGCCAATAGGTAATCCTGAGCCACTTGACTGAGCACTTGTCCACACTGGTGTGTTTAGACAGTGAATAGTGATGATATGGGTGGCTTCTGAGCTCAGTAAGTGAAGGAAGTTCATCTGGACTTTTCCAACTCCAAACTCCAACTAATGTCATAGAAACAATATACAGGTTATAAGATGTGGCAATTGATAAACTTATAATTTGGGGGAATTTGAGGAAAGTCCTTGGAATGCAGCCTTGAGAAAACTACTTTCCTTGGCATTTAAATGCCAGTCAACAGCGTATGACTGAACCACTGGCTTTTGCAGGGGTGGGGAGCAGGGAATCCCTGATTTATAGCATTTTCTGATTTCCATGGTGTAAACACTCCTACCATGCCTGATTTCAGGATATCATGGTGGTGTCACTGGACATGGAGTTGGAAAGAGACATAACTCTTTCTGGATGAGTCTGTATGAGCCGGCTTCAGCATACCATTAGACTACTAGATGTGACAAAAAAAATTATAATTTTTATAATGTTATCTAAAATGCATTAATAATTAGTTGTTGACTAATAATTTTTTCCACAAAAATCTGAAATTGTGTATACTTTCCTTGCAGATCGTTTTTGGAGTTTCCAAAGATAAGTTAGAAGTTGCAATAATAACTTGTTGAGTAATTTTAACTATGAGAGCTTTTAAAGATCAGGATAGAATCTTCTTCTTTGTGTTGCCGGCCCCTAACGCAGTTACAGTCATACAGCAAATCTTCAGTAAATGTTTATTGAAATGACTGAATACATAACAAGTATTAATAATAAAGTCAACAATATAGAGCAAAATTAGAGCAAGGAGGTCTGATCGCATATTTCCCAGGTTTCGGCAAGGAAAGAGATTTTTCCTTTTTTTCTTTCTTTAATTTTTTTTTTTAATTTATTTTTGAGAGACAAGAGAGAGACAGAGCATGAACAGGGGAGGGTCAGAGAGAGAGGGAGACACAGAATCTGAAGCAGGCCCCAGGCTCTGAGCTGTCAGCACAGAGCCCGATGCGGGGCTTGAACTCACAGACTGTGAGATCATGACCTGAGCTGAAGTCGGACGCTCAACCGATTGAGCCACCCAGGTGCCCCAAGAGATTTTTCTATAGTTTTTGACATTATTATTATTTTAGCAATATTCAAGCAGAGGTATGGTCATAACATAAGTGAACAAAAATGGTTTCTACAAGGAATTTATATGAATTTCCAAACATGAAATTAGAAAAATATCAGTTATGAGCTAACAGAGAAAGAAAAAAATAAAACAACAATCAAAAAAGTAAAAGGAACAGAGAAGAAAGGCAAAGGAAGGTCAGTGAGGCTGAAAACATGGAAGGATCATCATAAGGAACATTAGAGTTTAAGTAGTTCAGTTTCCTTTATTTTACAGGTGAGAGTCACAAGCTTGTAAACTATTTAACCTTTCTAAGACTTAGTTTCTTTGTTGGTAAGGTAGCGTGTAACACTGACATGGCAGGGATGCTATAAGGATTTAAGGAGCCACATGTCACCTAGCACAGTGCTGGCACAGAGTAGGCCCTTTGGTGGCTCAGAGTGCCATTTGCCAGGGTAGTAGAGGAATAGAAACTAGAACCCAGGTCCCTGATTCCAAGTTTACCATTCTTTCCACTACCTGCCCAGTCTTTCTCAGGTCGAGTTTACAGATAGGAGAGAGGGGAGAGCTGATTGAGTCAAGGAAGGGATTGGGGCGCAGCTCCTTTGCTACTCCTGTCTCCTTTGCACACCCTTCCCAGTCCCCATCTTCCTTCTGCGATAATCCAAATAAACATTCTGGGCCAAATCCAGGGGAGTGAGTATGATCATGCAGATATTTTGCAAGTAAGATTATCAGGCTGATCTTCATCAGAGGAACATGGATTCCCTAGGAATGGAAGAATCTTTCCTTCCTCTGCTTTGAGGTTAGTAATAACGGTGAACACCTACTGAGATGAACTGGTGAAACACCCCGGTTAATGAAGAGGGATATTTTAGGAAAGGGTAGTCTAACAACAAGCAGTGTAGAGATTAATAGACCTCACATTTTACTTGCTGCCTCTTTTTTTTTTTTTTTTTGGGGGGGGGGGGAGCATGAGAGGGTGGGAGAAGGGGAGGGAGGGGCAGATAGGGAGACAGGAGGAGGGACTTGCTGCCTCTTTATAATGGACCAAACATACAACAGGCATGTGTATCCATTCTTTGTCAATGAGAAATAAGGTCTTGGTAATAATACCAAACTGGTTTAACCAGAAAAAGAAAAAAAAATGCAGTTTTGATTTCTTCAGTATTTGTTATGTGTAGAACTAAGCTTTAGGTTTTATAAGTGCTTGTTATAATCTCCAGTATCATACCAAACTAACTTTCATTCATTCTATTATACTTGAAAGAAGTTTTAAATAATAGTCAATGGATATTTAAGGCAGGTTCTTTTGCGCTAAATCACCAAAAATAGTAAGCTTTGTGGCAACCTTCCTCTTTTAATGATATCATTTTCAGAAAACTTTAGGTAACTGATTACTAATTACAAACACTGGGGATTTTCTAATGTATATGTATGCATAAAAACATATGTTCCACATTTTTAAAAGGAAATTTAAAAAGCATAATCAGTAGAGTAAGCCAAGATATGTCAATCATAAAAGACATCATCAAAATGTCAAGATTCACTAGAATTACTTTTTAAAAACAAAAAATTTCTTATATGTGGTAGAGAATGATACCTTGCTTCCATTCATAAAATTCATAATTATTTAAGGTTACAGAATTTTAAAAGTTATGTTCCCTGAAACTGGGCAAGTACTCGCATGTGTTCTACAATTCAATACATACCTTTGTTACAGAAACAGGAGATAAACATGTCTGACCACCAGCACTGAAATTGCAGAAAACCTCAATGGCATCTGAAGGGCATCCAAGATTTGGATCAATCCAGTATTTTCCTATTAATTTATTGTAAAACACAAAAATACTTAAATGCCATACTAAAACCTATTTGAATCATCATTACAAATTATCTTACTTTAAATATACATTTTTATAGTCTTAACTGTAAAAAAACTTAGAAGATTATAAAGATATTTACATTTAGTCAATGAATGAAAGCTGCAAGCATTATATAAAATTGATACCAAAAATACTGTATTTTTCACGTGCCTATCAACTTAAGGGCATTTTATAATTTTAACAAAAAATGGTATAATGGCTGAATTTATTGCCTCTTTTTTTTTAAGTTTATTTATTTATCTTGAGAGAGAGACAAGCAGGAGAGGAACAGAGAGAGGGAGGGAGAGAATCCCGATCAGGCTCTGTGCTATTAGTGCTGAGCCTGATGCAGGGCTCAAATTCTCAAACTGAACCATGAGATCATGACGTGAGCTGCAACCAAAAGTCAGATACTTAACCAACTGAGTGATCCAGGCCCCCCTACTGCTTTCTATAGATGAGACCATCAGCTTAAAGGAACCGTCTAAAGTTACATAGTTAACAGAAAAGTTGCAGTTAATGTGGTATATGTGTATATGTCTGTTCTATGTGATTACAGAGTTTAAAAAAATACATACTATATACATGTACATGTATGTTAAATGGAAACAACTTCAATCTCCCTGAGGTAAAATATTACCTTTATGAATATTGGCATAAAATTAATAAAACATTCTTTGTTTTCAGACAGAAAAGGTACAATTAAATGGTTATCTTTTTTGTGGTTTCTTCATCAGATTTGCAAGTGAGAAAAACTGAAGTCCCTGTACCGAGTGTAAACCTGCCAACCTTTGCCTTCACTGACTGCTCAGCAGAATCAAAAGGAGTCTTGAAAGTCAGTCTACAGGAAATTCTCAGGCTGAAGAAGGATTGATCTAGCATCTGAGTTCCAGAGTAACGGGCTCAGAATATTGCAGGAGCACCTTATTCTAAAAGCAAAGACTAAGAATTTTTAAATGAGAGATAGCTCTGCTTTCTTGCATTAAAAAGGCAAGACAATCAAACAGTACTTGTCATTTCTTCAGTAGCGAGGAATCCTTGTCTTTCTTACCCTATTGCAAAGATTCCTCTCCTGCAACCTGGGCTTCCTCTGGTCCATTATTTTAGATTTCCAGAACATCTTCAACAACTCTTTACTAACTCTACTAATCTTTCAAAATGCATACCTCCTGAATTGGTGGCTCCAAAAGTAGGGACTCTGTTGCAATGTTTTTCAAATTTTAGTGGCATTAGAAACATCTGTTAAAACAGGGGTAGCTGGACCCCATCAACAGAGTTGCTGATTCATGAAGTCTGAGGCAGGCCTTGAGAACCTGCATTTCAACAGTATCTAACTCTGGTCCAGGGACATTTGAAGACCTACTGATCTATTAAGATATGGAAGAATTGGGTGAATGAAATCCTATCCTCTGCCCCTCCCCCCCCTTTTTTAATCTTTCCCTCAGAATTTCAGACATTTTGTAAAGGTTGTAGAAATTAGTGCTGGATTTTTTTTACCAGGTTCTAGAGCAGGCTTCTAGTCTTATCTAATGACGTAAACACATAATCTTCACTACTCTCTCTTGTCTTCCAAGAAACCGTTTCCTTCTACTATGTGAGCTTATTAATAAGTTCCTTCTAAAAAGTTTTCCATCAACCAAACTCTCATTGTTATATGGGGAAGAATGCTTTGAATTCAGGTACTATGCTGTACAACGGTGAAATGGTAGAGACTTCATAATTTTTTCAGGATACGTTGAGCTATAAATGAAGCACCATACCATAATATGTCTTTTGTGGGCCCAAACGTTCTAACCCAAAACTGGCTCTCCCATGGGCACAGCACTTCCCTTGCAGCTCTTTCAAGTTCTGCCACAGCCTCTATTATCTTTGTGTTTGGAGTAGGGAAGGTGTCTTTCTTGCCCTTCACTGCCACCTCCGGACCATTCTTCCTGTATTTTTCCTAAAACAACTCCATGGTAAAACTACTGTCATTATATTACATCATCCATTACCCCTTCCTCTTGCAAGCCACTTTCTTTGAAGATTTTATCATTGGATGGCTATTACTTTCATAAAATACACTTATGACCTAATTCTTGGTGACACGGATGACACTTCCAATACCCTGGCCTCTCAGTTCCTTGAACTCTTCTGCCAATGTTCTCGTACCCTTCCCCTGCTCCCCCTACTGCCCCATTCACTTTAACCCTCAACTTCCCCAGGCTGCACCCTAGCCTTTGTCATTATCTACAAACTAGAATTCTGCCATTATTTCACCTCTTCTCTTTTGAACCCATTCTCTATTGTCCTGACTCCAATTATTCTTCCATCCTATCAGGACCTACAATCCATCGATAATATTTTTGTCATGATTTCTCATAATCATGTGTTCGATTCCCTCCCTACCCGAGTAAAACCCACAGATCTTTACTAAAATTACTTCCTTGGAGACTTCCATAACATCCCTGCCCTGCCACAATTCATTGTGCTTGCCTTATGAAATCCCAACCTCATAGAAGTCCAATTTTCACCTGTACCTGCACAGCTAAATGTGGCTGAAGAAAAATACAACTAGGTGGACTGGACTCACTTTAAATTCACATGTTTGTAAGACTGCCAGACAACAACACCATGTTTCCCTAATTAGTTCCCTCTGTTGCTCTCCTAGTTAACTGTTTGAAACCTTCTCTTCTTCTCTCACCTTTGTTATACCCATCCCTTCACCTTTACTCTTGAGTGATAACCTTTCAATGTCACTGAGGCAACTGAGGCAATGTGAAAGGAGCTTACAGAACCTCCAGCTACCACATCTCCTTACCTATCTGTGCTTGCACACATATATTCTGCCTTCCTTCTTATTATCGTGAATCAACTGTGTTCCTATGGAAGGCTTGTCTATTACACCTTCAGTTTCAAATTCTTCCTCTCTTAATTTTCTTTTGAGTGTAATTCTGCTTGCTGTTTCTGCCAGTTCTCATTCATGGTGTTTTATCAACCGGTATGCCTCAGTATATTGACTGTGTGCTGGGCACTACCTTTGAGAAATGATTTGTGGAAATAATTTGAGCCCTAGGATGATGGTATATTTTATAGAAGACTTTTGTTTCTGTGAGACATGGGATGGGGGGTACTAGCAGTCTGGAATCATCTTAGTCCAAGTTCAAAGCTTAAGACTCTGAGCTATCTTCATGATGTGAATGAAGCTAGGCTATAGTCTTGTCTCTTCCAGTTTATGTTTACTTTCAGAGTGGAGCCCTTTGAAAACCTAAATCCTCACATTTGATGGGCCACAGATATCAATTTTTGACCCGAGCCCCACGAAGCTACCAAAAGCTGTATTTAGAACACACCCAGGGCAAAAGCAGTTCTAACTGTGTTCATTTCTTTGCTGTCTCCTTCAAAATGTTGGCTTAAAATTCCCTCACTATTTTGTTGGCTATTTGATGCTTTTAACTTGAAAACAAATTTTAAAAGATATTCAGCCTGGCAATTTGAATTACCTCCTTCATTACTGGAAATGGAAACTCTCTGGCTCTATAATTTTCTCTTAAAATCTGATGAAGTTTTAACCACTACTATTCCTCTTAACTGCTCTTGTGAAGCTCACACAGCATCATGCTGCTAAATTCAGTAGCCTTTCTCAGGAACCCAGTCGATCCCTTCCTCAGGCAAAATTTTCTTCACTACTGTTCATCTAGTTTTCCTCCTATCAGGGATAGCTTCTTCTCAGTTTTCTTTGCTAGTTTCTCCACATTTCCCTGATCTCTAAACATTGAAGAGCCCGAAGGCATAGGGTTTAGACCTCAGCTACCTCAGCTTTTCTTTCTCCGCCTAGTCTTTAGGTAGTTGTAAGCAGTCCAGGGGCATTAGATACTATTGATATGCAAATGACGTCATAATTTTTACCCCTAGCCAGAACCTTTCTCTAATAGCCACCAACCTCCTTGACATTCTTACTTTATGCTGAACAGACATCTCAAATGAGATATATCTAAAACCGAACTCCTGATTTTTCCTCCAAAACTTGCTTCTGCATCTCTCTTACAGCAACTCCACACTTCCATCCATTAGTCAAAAAGCTTAGAGTCATCCTCTATCATTCTATTTCTCTCATAACCCACATCCAAATTATCATCAAGAACTGCTGGCTGTACCTTAAGGCAGAGCCAAAGACTTGATCATTTATCACTTATTCTACTAATTCTAGTCCAGCCTACCGTCATCTCTTACCTGGATCTTTTTCAGTGGCCTCCTCAATGGTTTCTTTTACTGTTGTCCTCATTATATTTGCAATACATTAGCCAGAATAATATTTCAAAAATTTAAGTCAAATCCTATCATTCCTTTGCTGCAAAACTTTGAATGGCTTCCCACCATATTCAGAATAAAAGCTGGAGTCTTTTGAGTAGTCTGTAAGATCTTACATAATCTGGTTTTTTGGATATCTTTCTGACTTCATTTTCTACCACTTGCCCTTATGCACCCTCTTCCGGTCACTGGCCTTTTTGTTAATCCTAGAACATACTACATATACTCCAGTCCCAGGGCCTTTGCATTTGCGTTTGTTCTTTCTGCCTGGAAAGCTCTTTCTCTAGATTTCCTATAGCTTGTACCTTTACCTTCTTCTGATATGGCTCAAATGTCATGTTCTCAGAGATGCCTTATCTAACTACTGTACTCGAAAACTTCACCCCCACTCCATTTTCTATCATATCCCCCTTCCCTGCTGTTTTGTGTTTCTCTATAGCATTTGCTGTCTCCTAGTGATGAAAATATTGTTGGGCATTAAAACCTTTCTGATACCTTGCAATCCATACCACTTAGTTATTTTTCTTACAAAGAAGGCAGACCTTGAATTAGATTTCAGTCATTTGTATGTCTTAAAATGTCTTTGTTACTTTCAATTCGATAGAATTTCATGTTTATGCCATCAAATATGAGAAAGAATCAAACAGAATTACTGTAGGCAGCTGTAACTGTCTATATTAGTTTAGTTTTTGTAGTAATTTAAGGCAGGAAATATCTGTAGAAGTTAAGCATTTTATTAATATAAATAAAATGAATATTTTCATTGCACTTATAGAATGGAAGCTTATGTTTTTGGACAAGGGTGTGTGTGTTATGTGATGTATATGTGTGTATATATAATTTAAATAAAATATGGACTACTAGTTACCATATAGAAGAACATAACATTTTTTTTTCAAATCAGCATATGTGTCATCACTACATATAAGTTTTTAGCAAAAAATTTAACTACTAATATTGATCGTACAGCTGACTACAGATCCAATAGAAATTAAAATTAAATGATATATTACAGCAGACAGGGTTCCCTTATCTATCATTAGATAAATAGAACTGTTCTACTTGCTTTAAAGCTTTTCCTTTATGGTTCTATTCTAAATTCATTTTTGTACCTCTGGTTAATGGATTTGGGGCTATCAGTGTACGAATGAAAAAATTCCAAGAATACCAAACCATCTTCCTACTCACTGACTCTATAGTGATGCATTTAAATTCCATTTTGTGTAAAAGCCATAATTTTAGGAGATGTGCTGATGGGGGCTCTCCCATGTATATTTTTTTCATGTTATCACCTTTGGCGGACCCGACAGGTACTCCTATTAACCCAGAGGTCAGTCCTCCATATTTTAATTGTTATCATGAATATGATATGTTCCAAACACGATGTGTAAGCAAGTACTATAATTAGAGTGGAGTATGAAAAGTTGGGGATCAGTTAGGATGCATAGAAGAAGACATTTGTAATGTAAACCCTCAGAAAGGGATACTCTGGCTTCAGAATCATGTCTCCCTCTAAGAGTATTTGGTTTTTGATAACATTAAAATGCTTTCCTATAAGCGTTTTATCAAAACGATGAAGATTCAAAATGAATATAGTATCAATCTCAGACACACTGAAATGATGGAATTAGACATCAGAGTTTGAGAAAACCAAGAACTTACCATCTGATACTTTGTGTTCACAGTTAAGCAAATCTCTGCAGATTCGTGCTGGGTTATCTCGTGTGCCAAGAGGATTCTTGATGCTGTGCAGTAAATTGCTAAGGTAGTTCAGGGTTTTGGATATCTCTGCACCGTAGTCAATTAGAGTCACTTCAGTATTTTGGTAGTTCTGCCAAGTCATCACAGGAATCATATTAGCAAAAAACCAGAGTAGCCAGCAGCATTATTGAACCCTCATCATCAACATGGACCAAGGCAGAAGAAAAATGTATCTTTGTTGTGTGCGGTCACTTGGGAGTAGGATGTAAAGATCAGTTTATATTCAAATATAGCCATCTATTGTATATTTTATTAAACTGGATCCTAAGTAAGAGATTAAATTCACTCCAAAAGCCTAGTTTTCAAGCTAACATAAAACTTAACAATTATTATGCCCACTGTAGTATATTATTTTTTAAGAAATTATACATTGAATAGAGTTTAGTCAAGAAAAATGAGTAACAGTGATAGATCCCATTTTAAGAAATAGCTAACTTCATCAAACTATTTTCTTCTACAATATCTAATTCGTTGTTTAAAAATTCCTTAAATGATATTACACCTTTTAAAAATGTTTTCCTTAAAAAAACCCATGCATATATTTCTGCTTATTAAAAATGTTTACTTTGTCCTTAAAAGTAGTTTCATTACGTTCAATCTGTTTTAAATACAATCTTTGAGATAAAGCCACATTTTGGACTCTGAAAAACTTTCAGTTTAATTTGTATATTGAGAGTGCCAATGTAAATAAAGCCAGATATATTACCTCCATCTGTAGGGCAGCATGTGATTCAATCAAGGCTTGAATAGCAGCATTGATATCCATTTGTTTCTGTGTAAAACAAAACCATTTGAGATTAGCAGGAACATCAACACTGAGTACTCTAAAGTAAGGGCTGTAAATTCTGAAAGCAGTGCTGTTAAAGTATACTAGACTTATTATCTGAAGGGGGTTTGTAACTCTTATGGTTAGACACATGCTGCAAATTTTGCCTGGATAACTGGAAGGACAATATGCTGCCTTCATCCAAATCTCGAAAGTCTCCTAATTAAAACAGGACCAAAGTCTAGAGCCCTCAAATGAAAAACTATTTGTCACTGCTGCATAAACACACACACACAAGTTACTCAAATGGAAGAAGAATGAAATATGACCCCCTCAGTTAATAAATTGTAAAGTGAAGAATAAATAACTGTAGTAATTTATAACAGTTACATTCTTGGAAGGAAAATATAATAAAATACTACTGTCCTGAGGTAGTCACCACATTCGTTTAATCTGATACTTCTGCGGTCTTAAAAACAATTTCTGAAGTTGGAAAATGCACCATTAGTCCCAAAAGAAATAATACAGCATGAATCCAATCTCCTCCTGCATTTAATAAAAGATATTTTTAGAGAAAGGCTCAGCATAACCATTAGTAAAAGTCTTTTTGTATTTTATTTTTTAAAAAAGCTTGGAGACTAAGAAGCCTGAGTTGGGAGAAAGTTCTGTGAAATGGCATCTGTGTACACAAATCAAGCAATCTGATTTCCTTCAGAATGATTGTGTTCCTAAGATATCTTTTTACTTGGAGGGCCATACAATAAAAACTGTTTTCAACAGATCTCTCATAACTCAAGGCTGGTAATTTGAAAAACTATTTAAAATGATGGGACAATCAATAAAATGCACTCTTCCTTGCCTCAACATGTGGTTTTCATATTGGAAAATAATTGACTCATTCTGTGCATATATACTGCCAAACACTGCGATACATATTGAGGATAAACGGTAAGCTAAAAAGAAAACTGCCCTTGTGAAGCTGAAGTTTAAGGGAGAGAAAGGCACTAATCAAATCTTAAAACCACACAATTACAAATTGTGATATGTGCTATGAAAGAAAA
Organism: Herpailurus yagouaroundi; assembly: GCF_014898765.1. NCBI lineage: Eukaryota > Metazoa > Chordata > Mammalia > Carnivora > Felidae > Herpailurus > Herpailurus yagouaroundi. Next base: position 72,881,566 of record NW_024412388.1, read on the forward strand.
GAAGTGCTTGGACCCATGAAAGAAATTAGGGGGTTTCAATGAAATCTGGAGGATGAGAACTTTGGAAGGAGTAGATGAGGGAAGGTTTCCTTGAGATAGTGACATTTGATCTGAGATCTGAAGATAAATAAGAATTGTTAGGAGAGGGGGTGAGAGAGCTTTCCAGGCAGAGTAACAGCCTTGCACAAAAGCTATGAGAGAGAGAAGCATGACCTAGTCAAAAAGCAGAAAGGGTCAGCCTAAAAGGGTCGGATTAAATATCATGCCTGTGTGAATGAGAAGATTTTGGACATGGGTCGCATGTCCAAAATATTTGCACTAAACATGGGCAATTGAATTAAGTACTAAATAACAGCCATCCTTGTATTTTCCAGGTGGTTTGTTATTAGGGCTTTGATCTTAGAACACATAGCATAAGCAGTTCTCAAACTCTTCAGTTTAGGACTTTTTGCACTTTTAAATATTATTAAGGGCCTTAAAAAACTTTTATTTACATGAGTTATAACTTTTGGTATTTACCAAAGTAGAAATTAAAACACAAATTTGTGTTATTGCTTTAAAATAACCCATTATACATTTTTTTAAGTTTATTTATTTATTTGGAGAGACAGTGAGCACAGGCAGGGGAGGGACAGAGAGAGAGAGAGAGAGAGAGAGAGAGAGAGTGAGAGAGAATCCCAAGCAGGCTCTGCTCTGTCAGTGCAGAGTCATGAGATCATGACCTGAGCTGAGATCAAGAGTGGGAGCTTAACCGACTGAGCCACACCCCAACCCATTATATGTTAATACAAATATTTTAAAGTAAAACAATTGTATTTTCCAAAACAAAAAAATCTGAGAAGAATGGCATTGTTTTATATATTCGTACATTATCTTTAATGTCTGGATTGATAGAAGATAGCTAGATTGTCTTATTTCCTTCAGTATTCAATCTGTTATGATATGTTATTTTAGTTGAAATATATGAAGAAAATCTGGCCCTGCAGAGACATGCAGTTGGAAATAGGATTATTTTAGTAATCTTTTTGGATAATTGTGGATATTCTTTGATACTATACCAAACTTGACAAATGATAATTTCTTAAGGGTTAGTTGAAATTTGAAATCTGAAATCAAGTCTATGAACTTTTTGTGCTTTTTTATATTAAAATCTATTGGTCTAACTTGAACTGTGAAAGACTCTTTTATCTACCCATGATACTGTTAACATTGCCCATTGATTATTTAGAAAATAATGGTTCATCAGGGTGCCTGGGTGGCTCAGCTGGTTGGGCGCCGACTTCAGCTCAGGTCATGATCTCATGGGTTCATGGGTTTGGGCCCCTCGACAGGCTCTGTGCTGATAACTCACAACATGGAGCCTGCTTCAGGTTCTGCGTCTCCCTCTCTCTCTACCCCTCCCCCATGCGCACGTGCTCTCTCTCTCTCTCAAAAATAAACATTAAAAAAATAAAAAAAAAAAGAAAGAAAATAATGGGTCATGGAATTATGCAGATCTTCCAAATTTGGACACATTTCATTATTAATATCACACAGTTACATTTATTAACACCATCACCAATCTCAGAAAAGTGGAAGTACTGGGAAGCTGTCAAACACATAGTGGTAGACAGAAGTTTTCCCCAATTTTTATTTTTGCTTGAAAGTTTGAGACTTATCATTGGCATCGACTTCTGTCAATAGTTTCCTTGAAATGAGAGGCTTGATTCATTCATGTTTAAGAAAATATCTGTGGAGGGGCGCCTGGGTGGCTCAGTCTGTTGAGCGTCTGACTTTGGCTCAGGTCGTCATCTCATGGTTCGTGAGTTCTAGCCCCACGTCAGGCTCTGTGCTGACAGATCAGAGCCTGGAGCCTGCTTCGGATTCTGTGTCTCCCTCTCTCTCTGCCCCCACCCATGCTTGTGCTCTGTCTCTCTCGCTCAAAAATGAATAAACATTAAAAAAATTAATAAAAAAAAGAAAATATCTGCTGAATACTCATGAGTGTATAATATTGTTAGTCTATCTAGTAAATATGGTGTTCTATGAAAAGAGCAGCCAGTTCAGTTTGTAACTGAGACAATTGCATAAGTGCTTTTCCTTGAGGTAAATACTATCCTCTTCAGTATGCAGCAGAAGTGTTTTTCTATATGTTCTTCTATTTTCTTCTAGAGATTACTAAAAAGTTGTATACTCAAGATTGGAGATTTAGGAGACAGCAGAAACAGTGGAGTAATGACCTCCCAGAATTTTCTCCCCTATAAAAGCAATGAGAAAACTGGAAAAAATGTCAGAATGAAGTTTTTCAGGACTATGGAAATTAACAAAATGCTTGCAGCAATCTGGGGGGCATTTATTTAAGAAAAATATCTGAATCTTGGTAAGGGCAGTGAGCTTCATGGAACTTTAATTTGCCCTATTCCCATGTCTTTCTTTTCAGCTTTGTGGTAGCCCTAAAAATACCAACCCATAATTACAGTAAAAACAAGAAGCCAGGAAGTCATGGGGGGAGCAGAATGGGGTTGGAGTTGCTCTAAAGCATCATTTCCAGTGAATTATTATTATTTGACCTGCCTGGTAGTTACCTAGAAGACACCATTTGCAAGGCTGTCTTTATTTTACCTGACTCGCAGCTCATCCAGTGCAAAATACCTTTTCCCTAAGAGTGTTTTTCAAAAGCATTTAGAGGGAATTGTTTAACTTTGTGGCTGTCTGGAGCACTGGAAAACAGTTGGGGCAAGCAACAAGCTAACAAAAAGCTTACAAGAGAAAGGTAGGGAATGATGTATCCCCACAGGAAATCTGAAAAGCTTTGACATATTTCTGGAAATCTAGAAGTCCATGTACATTTGTAGCATTGTGCATATGCTTAGAAAATATCTGAGAAGGCCCTAAGCTCTTTCCTCTGGCTTTCAGTCTCTGTGAAATCAGGAAGTTAAAGCTAAGGCATAGTTTTTAATCACCTGGCAGAGCAATGAAGGGGTGCTCCAACATACACAGAGACATTTGTTAAAAACTGGGAGACTTACTGGTTCTGCCATTTAAGGAAATCTCTCTCCACTTGTTAGCTGACCACTAAGCTGAGTAGAGACTTAAGTGGTCACACATGTCAAAGCATAGAGACTTTACAAAATTCAGAAAAGTCAGTAAACAAAATAACATACAACAACAAATAACAACAAAAATAAACCCAGGGTTGAGGGGAACAATTTTATTTCCAAAAATGCCTCATTACTTTATTTACAATGTACAGTCTTTGACAAAAAAATTACAAGACATGCAAAGAAACATTAAAGTATGGCCCATAAGCAAGCAAACAGGTAATCAGTCAATAGGAGCTGTCCCTGAAGAAGCCTAGATGTTGTACTTAGTAGACAAAGACTTTTTAAAGCTATGGTAGATACGTTAAAAAAAAACAACTAAAGGAAACAATGTCTATAGAACTAAACAAAAGTATGAAAAAGATGTCTTACAAATAAAGAATATCAATTACAAAAAAAAAGGAAATTACAGAAAAGAACCAAATAGAAATTCTGCAGTTGAAAGGTACAAAAAATGAAATGAAAATTTACTAGAAAGGCTCAAGGGTAGATTTCAGTAGACAGAAGAATCAGTGAACTTGAAGATACGTTTATTGAAATTTTCCAATCAGAAGAGTATACAGATAAAACAGTGAAGAAAATGAACAGAGGCTCTGAAACCTATGGAACACCAACAAAAATACTAACATGTGCATAATGGGAGCCTCAGAAGAGGAAGAGAAAATGGGGCAGAAAGAATATTTCAAGAAATAATAATGGCTGTAAGACAGTGATGAGAGAAATTAAACAAGAAGAAACAAATGGAAAGATATTCTATGGTTATGGATCAAAAGAATTAATATTTTGTTTTGTTTTTTGTTAAAACGTCCATATTACCCAAAGTAATCTACAGAGTCATGCAATCCCTTATCAAAATTTCAGTGGCACTTTTCACAGAAATAGAACAAACAATTCTAAAATTTTTAGGAAGACCTTGAATAGTCAAAGACATCCTAAGAAGAAGAACAAAGATGGAGGCATCTTGCTCCCTAATTTCAAGCTAGTAGTAAAAGCCATAGTAATCAAAACAGTATGGTACTGGTATTAAGACTGACACACAGACCAAAGGAACAGAATAGAGAACCCAGAAATAAATCCATGGATATGTGGCCAATTAATTTACAACAAAGGAGCCAAAAATATACAATGAAGTAGGGACAGTCTCTTCAATAAATGGTACTGGGAAAACTTGACAGGAACATGCAATAGGATGAAACTGGATCACTACCTTAACCAGACACAAAAATTAACTCAAAATGGATAAAGACTTGAATGTAAGACCTGAAACCGTAAAACTCTTAGAAGAAAACAGGTGGTAAGTTCTTTGATACCAGTTTTGGATATTTTTTTTGGATAATTTTTTTTGGATATTTTTTTTGGATAATTTTTTTTGGATTGACACCAAAAGCAAAGGCAACAAAAGCATTGTAAACAAGTGAGATCACATCAAACTAAGAATTTTCTGCAGAGCAAAAGAAACAATCAGCAGAATGAAAAGGCAACCTACTGAATGGAAGAAAATATTTGCAAATCATATAATCGGATATGTGGTTAATATCCAAAATATACAACTCAATCACAAAACCCTAAAACAATCCAATTAAAAATTGGGCAGAGGATCTGAACTGACATTTTTCCAAAGAAAAAATAGAAATGGCCAACAGGTTTATGAAAAGGTGTTCAACATTATTAATCATAAGGGAAGTGCAACTCAAAACCACAATGAGCTATCATTTCATACTTGTTGGAATGGCTATTATCAAAAGACAACAAATAACAAGTGCTGGAGAGAATGTGGAGAAAAGGAAGCTCTTGTAAACTGTTGGTGGGAATGTAAATTGGTACAGCCACTGTAAAATACAGTATGGAGATCCCCCCCAAATAAATAGAATTACCATATGACCCAGCTAGTCCAATTCTGGGTATTTATCGGAAGAATACAAAAATGCTGATTTGAAAACATATATGCTTTCCTATGTTCACTGCAGCATTATTTACAATAGATAAGAAATGGAGAGAACCTGAACCACCTAAAACTAATATAATGTTATATGTCAATTATACCTCAATTTAAAAAAGGGAATGGATGAAAATTTGATGAGAAACATTAATCTACACATCCAAGAAGATCAATGAAATTCCACAGATACATCATAATCAAACTGTTGAAAGATAAAGACAGAGAGAATCTTGAAGGCAGAAACAGAAAAGATTCATTATACCCAAGAGGTCCTCAATGAAATTAACAGCTAAATTTTCATAAAAAAATCATAAAGGTAAAAAGGCAGTGGGACAACATATTCAGAGTGCTGAAAGAAAAAGACCATCAACCAAGAGTGCTATTTCAAATAAAACTATCTTTCCGAAATAAAGGAAAAATTAAGAAATTCCCAGATAAATAAAAACTAAGAGAATTCATCACTAACAAAACTTCCCTAGAAAAATAATAATTTCAGCCTGAAATTAAAGATTACTAGGCAGAAACTTGAATCCAAATAAAGAAATAAAAAGCACTGCTAAACATAACCATACAGGTAAATATAAATGAGTATAGATTCCACACAGCCAAAACAATCCTGAAAAAGACCGGAGTTGAAGTCCTCACATTTCAATTTCAAAACTTACTACAAAGCTACAGTAATCAAAACAGTATGGTACTGTCATAAAGACAGACCAATAGACTAGAATAGAGTCCAGAGGTAAATCTTTACATATATGGTCAAATGATTTTTGATCAAGACGTCAAGACCATTGAATTGGAAAAGAACAGTTTTCAACAAACAGTGCTGGGAAAATTGATATCCACATATAAGAGAATGAAGTTAGACCCTTATCTTACATCATATACAAAAATTAACTCAAAATAAATCAAAGACTTAAATATAAGAGTTAAACCAATAAACCTCTTAGAAAGCACAGGGGAAAAACTTCATTACATTGGATTTGGCAATGACTTCTTGGATATGACACTAAAAGCAAGGCAAGAAAATAAAAATAGATAAATTGGACTACACTAGAATTAAAAACTTCTGTACAAAGAACACTATCAACAGAGTGAAAAGGCAAACAAAAGGAGAAAATATTTCTATCATATATTGGATAAGGGATTAATATCCAGAATATATAAAGAATTCCTACAACCTAACAACAACAAATAAGCAATCCAATTCAAAAATGGGCGAAGGACTGGAATAGACATTTTCCCAAAGAAGATATATAAGCCAATAAGCACATTAAAAGATGCTCATCTTCACTAATTATTGGGGCAATGCAAATAAAAACCACAAGTAGGTGCCACTTCACACCCATTAGGATGGGTGTTATAAAAACAACAACAACAAATAAAACAATATAACAAGTGTTGGCGAGGATGTAGAGAATTTGGAACCCTATGCAGTGCTGATGGGAATGTGAAAGGATGCAGCTGCTGTAAAATACAGCATAGAGTACCTCAAAAAATTAAACATGGTATTAGTATATGATCCAGCAATGTCATTCGTGGGTGTATACCAAAATGAATTGAAAGACTCAAGCAGATACTGTACACCTATGTTCATAGCAGCATTATTCACAATAACTAAAAAGCAGAAGCAATTCAAATATCTCCCTGGATAAACCAAATGGGGCATGTATACATATAATGGAATATTATTCAGCCTTAAAAGAGGAAAGTCAGACACATGCTGCAACGCTGTAGACGTTATGCTAAGTGAAATAAGCTGGTCATAAAAGGACAAACACGGGGCGCCTGGGTGGCGCAGTCGGTTAAGCGTCTGACTTCAGCCAGGTCACGATCTCGCAGTCCGTGAGTTTGAGCCCCGCGTCAGGCTCTGGGCTGATGGCTCAGAGCCTGGAGCCTGTTTCCGATTCTGTGTCTCCCTCTCTCTCTGCCCCTCCCCCGTTCATGCTCTGTCTCTCTCTGTCCCAAAAATAAATAAACGTTGAAAAAAAAATTTTTTTTTAATAAAAATAAAATAAAATAAAATAAAATAAAATAAAAGGACAAACACTGTCACTTATATGTCACAAATATGTACTTATATGTTCCTGGAGTGGTCAAATTAATAGAGACAGAATGGTAGTTTCCAGGTGCTGGGGAAGGGAGGAATTGGGAATTATTGTTTAATGGATACTGAGCTTCAGTTTTGAAAGAGCAAAAAAGTTCTGGGGATGGGTGGTGGAGATTGTTGTACAACAATGTGAGGTCCAAATGTCCATCAACTGATGAATATATACATATATATACATATATGTATGATATGTATATGTATATATATATTATATGTATGTATACGTATATATATTATATGTATGTATATGTATATATATACATATATATATTATATGTATGTATATGTATATATATATACATATATATATTATATGTATGTATATGTATATATATACATATATATATATATATATTCTGGTGATCAGAATCTCAGTGATCAGAAAGAATGAAATCTTGCCATTTGCAACAACATGGATGGAACTAGAGTGAATTATGCTAAGTGAAATAAGTCAGGTAGAGAAAGACAAATATCACATGATTTCCTCATATGTGGAATTTAAGAAACACAACAGATGAATATAGTGGGAGGGAAGCAAAAATAAGATAAAATCAGAGGGAGGAAAACCATAAGAGACTCTTAAATACAGAGAACAGACTGGAGGTTGCTGGAGGGGAGGTGGGTGGTGGGATGGGCATTAAGGAGGGCACTTGTTGGGGTGGGCACTGGGTATTGTATGTAAAGTGATGAATCACTGGGTTCTACTCCTGGAACCAATACTACACTATACGTTGACTGACTTGAATTTAAATGTTAAAAATGGAAAAAAAGAAAACCCAAAAACCAATGTGAATGTACTGGATACCACTGAACTGTATACTTAAAATGGTTAAAATGTTATGTATATTTTACCAAAACTAACAATAATAAATAAATATGCTCATTATCCTTTACACTTAACCATCCTACTGCTGGGAATTAGTCCTATAGATATGCTGCAAAATGGTATGCATATGGACAGGACATTTGTACTGGTGGTATTAGCAAAAGACTGGAAATAAACACTCATCAACAGAGAAATTAGATGAATAAACTAAAGGGTATTCTTTTTTAAAATTATTTTTGAAAAGTTTATTTATTTTTGAGAGAGAGAGAGAGAGTACAAGTGGGGGAAGGGCAGAGAGACAGGGGGACAGAGGCTCCAAAGCAGGCTCTGTGCTGACAGCAGAGAACCTGACACAAGGCTCGAACCCACTATGAGATCATGACCTGAACCAAAGTTGGACACTTAACTGACTGAGCCCCCAGGCACCCCAAACTGCAGGACATTCTTAAGTGAGATGACCATTTTTTATTTTCTCTGAGTGTGGCAGTGACAAATACAGTGATTTTTAGTAGATTAATAGTGTAAAGTATGGTATTTGATGCATACTAAGGTACCAGCAACTTTAAATGCCAACTCATAGGGGAAGGGAAGGAAAAATAAGATAAAAACTAAGATAAGACAGGGAGGCACACCATTAAGATTCTTAAATACAGAGAACAAACTGAGGGTTACTGGAGGGGAGACGGGTGGGGGGATGGACTAAATAGGTGATGGGCATTAAGGAGGGCATTTGTTGAGATGCCCACTGGGCGTTATGATGAATCACTGGGTTCTACTCCTGAAACCAATACTACACTTGTATGTTAATTAACTTGAATTTAAATAAATATATTAAAAAAAATTAAATGTGAACTCAATGAAAAAGGCTTTCCCCCCACCCAACAGGCATTAGAGAAAAGAAATGTCATAAAACTTGGCCACCCATGAAATTTCTTGGCAATACACATATTTGTATAATTTCTAATGTATTCCTAAAGCCTAGCTCATGCCTGGCACATAGTAGGCATTCAATTTGTTGAATTTATGGATGTTTTCCCAAGGATAGTCTTTAGTGAGGGCAGGCCCAGAGAGACTATTATGAGGATCTGCTGGGAAAGTCATTCAGCAACATCTAAGTACCCACATCTGAGTGTAAAACTCTCATTAGGTGCAGTGAAGGAATCCAAAAGCAGTAGCTCCCTCCATGTACTCTTGTTAGAGAGAACACATTCTCACATGAACATCACTTAAAGTTATAAAAACATGCACATAAAATAGAAGACAGACAATAGGAAGCAATCAGATTGTTGGCACTAATGAGGAGAACTAGGATTCATTATACCCTGGGGGAATGAAATCTTCACAATTCTTTCCCAACTTATTTGAATAAAATGTAGATCCAATCTGAGCACTCTAGTATTTTGAGGAGAAGTGTTATTTAAAAAAAAAATTTAAACATTTATTCATTTTTGAGAGACAGAGACAGAGTGTGAGCAGGGGAGGGGCAGAGAGAGAGAGGGAGACACAGAATCCAAAG
>NW_024412388.1:72891436-73083474 GCF_014898765.1 Herpailurus yagouaroundi
CCCCCGTTCATGCTCTGTCTCTCTCTGTCCCAAAAATAAATAAACGTTGAAAAAAAAATTTTTTTTAATAAAAATAAAATAAAATAAAATAAAAGGACAAACACTGTCACTTATATGTCACAAATATGTACTTATATGTTCCTGGAGTGGTCAAATTAATAGAGACAGAATGGTAGTTTCCAGGTGCTGGGGAAGGGAGGAATTGGGAATTATTGTTTAATGGATACTGAGCTTCAGTTTTGAAAGAGCAAAAAAGTTCTGGGGATGGGTGGTGGAGATTGTTGTACAACAATGTGAGGTCCAAATGTCCATCAACTGATGAATATATACATATATATACATATATGTATGATATGTATATGTATATATATATTATATGTATGTATACGTATATATATTATATGTATGTATATGTATATATATATACATATATATTATATGTATGTATATGTATATATATACATATATATATATATATATTCTGGTGATCAGAATCTCAGTGATCAGAAAGAATGAAATCTTGCCATTTGCAACAACATGGATGGAACTAGAGTGAATTATGCTAAGTGAAATAAGTCAGGTAGAGAAAGACAAATATCACATGATTTCCTCATATGTGGAATTTAAGAAACACAACAGATGAATATAGTGGGAGGGAAGCAAAAATAAGATAAAATCAGAGGGAGGAAAACCATAAGAGACTCTTAAATACAGAGAACAGACTGGAGGTTGCTGGAGGGGAGGTGGGTGGTGGGATGGGCATTAAGGAGGGCACTTGTTGGGGTGGGCACTGGGTATTGTGTGTAAAGTGATGAATCACTGGGTTCTACTCCTGGAACCAATACTACACTATACGTTGACTGACTTGAATTTAAATGTTAAAAATGGAAAAAAAGAAAACCCAAAAACCAATGTGAATGTACTGGATACCACTGAACTGTATACTTAAAATGGTTAAAATGTTATGTATATTTTACCAAAACTAACAATAATAAATAAATATGCTCATTATCCTTTACACTTAACCATCCTACTGCTGGGAATTAGTCCTATAGATATGCTGCAAAATGGTATGCATATGGACAGGACATTTATACTGGTGGTATTAGCAAAAGACTGGAAATAAACACTCATCAACAGAGAAATTAGATGAATAAACTAAAGGGTATTCTTTTTTAAAATTATTTTTGAAAAGTTTATTTATTTTTGAGAGAGAGAGAGAGAGTACAAGTGGGGGAAGGGCAGAGAGACAGGGGGACAGAGGCTCCAAAGCAGGCTCTGTGCTGACAGCAGAGAACCTGACACAGGGCTCGAACCCACTATGAGATCATGACCTGAACCAAAGTTGGACACTTAACTGACTGAGCCCCCAGGCACCCCAAACTGCAGGACATTCTTAAGTGAGATGACCATTTTTTATTTTCTCTGAGTGTGGCAGTGACAAATACAGTGATTTTTAGTAGATTAATAGTGTAAAGTATGGTATTTGATGCATACTAAGGTACCAGCAACTTTAAATGCCAACTCATAGGGGAAGGGAAGGAAAAATAAGATAAAAACTAAGATAAGACAGGGAGGCACACCATTAAGATTCTTAAATACAGAGAACAAACTGAGGGTTACTGGAGGGGAGACGGGTGGGGGGGATGGACTAAATGGGTGATGGGCATTAAGGAGGGCATTTGTTGAGATGCCCACTGGGCGTTATGATGAATCACTGGGTTCTACTCCTGAAACCAATACTACACTTGTATGTTAATTAACTTGAATTTAAATAAATATATTAAAAAAAATTAAATGTGAACTCAATGAAAAAGGCTTTCCCCCCACCCAACAGGCATTAGAGAAAAGAAATGTCATAAAACTTGGCCACCCATGAAATTTCTTGGCAATACACATATTTGTATAATTTCTAATGTATTCCTAAAGCCTAGCTCATGCCTGGCACATAGTAGGCATTCAATTTGTTGAATTTATGAATGTTTTCCCAAGGATAGTCTTTAGTGAGGGCAGGCCCAGAGAGACTATTATGAGGATCTGCTGGGAAAGTCATTCAGCAACATCTAAGTACCCACATCTGAGTGTAAAACTCTCATTAGGTGCAGTGAAGGAATCCAAAAGCAGTAGCTCCCTCCATGTACTCTTGTTAGAGAGAACACATTCTCACATGAACATCACTTAAAGTTATAAAAACATGCACATAAAATAGAAGACAGACAATAGGAAGCAATCAGATTGTTGGCACTAATGAGGAGAACTAGGATTCATTATACCCTGGGGGAATGAAATCTTCACAATTCTTTCCCAACTTATTTGAATAAAATGTAGATCCAATCTGAGCACTCTAGTATTTTGAGGAGAAGTGTTATTTAAAAAAAAATTTTAAACATTTATTCATTTTTGAGAGACAGAGACAGAGTGTGAGCAGGGGAGGGGCAGAGAGAGAGAGGGAGACACAGAATCCAAAGCAGGCTCCAGGCTCCGAGCTGTCAGCACAGAGCCTGATGCGGGGCTCGAACACATGAACTGCGAGGTCATGACCTGAGCTGAAGTCGGGCACTTAACTAACTGAGCCACGCAGGCACCCCGAGAAGTGTTATTTTTTTTTTTTTCAACATTTATTTATTTTTGGGACAGAGAGAGACAGAGCATGAACGGGGGAGGGGCAGAGAGAGAGGGAGACACAGAATCGGAAACAGGCTCCAGGCTCCGAGCCACCAGCCCAGAGCCCGACGCGGGGCTCGAACTCCCGGACCGCGAGATTGTGACCTGGCTGAAGTCGGACGCTCAACCGACTGCGCCACCCAGGCGCCCCGAGAAGTGTTATTTTAAAGGTGTCTGAAGTCTTAAGATCCCTGGATAGTGTAAACATTGATGGGATAGGAACTGGTTTCATGTCATGCCCCTCCCCATAGTGGAAGTAACCACTTGTTCTAGGGAATCAAAGACTGCACCAGCATCTTCTGCCTCTAAATTCACCAAACCCAGTTTCACAGTCGAGCCACTAATTGTAAATCAGTTGAATACTCCTTATGTCATCTAGTTATTTTTAATGATTACTATTTCCAACCCCCGTCCCAACACACATACTCATCTTGTTCTTCCCTTTACCCCACTGATCATTTTTGGTTAACTTTGCCATCCCGTTGTAGATTTGCTAGTTTCTAAATATCTTACCCATGTGCACTAAGGTCTGACCATCACTGTGATAATATCCTCAAATTCAAAAGTACCATCAATATATATTCCTTTTCCTGAAACATTTCCTTTTAGCTATTCTACTTTAGAAACTTGGGCAAGTTACTTTACTTTCATAGGTCTTAAAAAAAAGAAGTTAAACTGGATTAGAGGTTTTCAAACTTATCTTGACCCATAGCAAGAAATACATTTCTACATCATGATACAGTCCACACAAAAATACATACATTTAACTGAAGTTTTAAAAAACCGTATTTATTCTTATTAGGGCTGATAGACTGATTTTTTCTTTTTTATTGAAGTAAAATTCACATAAAATAAAATTCACCATTTTAACCATTTTTTTTAAATTTTTTTAACGTTTATTTATTTTTGAGACAGAGAGAGACAGAGCATGAACGGGGGAGGGTCAGAGAGAGGGAGACACGGAATCTGAAACAGGCTCCAGGCTCCGAGCTGTCAGCACAGAACCCGACGCGGGGCTCGAACTCACGGACTGCGAGATCATGACCTGAGCTGAATTCGGCCGCTCAACCGACTGAGCCACCCAGGTGCCCCGTTAACCATTTTTAAAGTGTATAATTCAGTTGCTTTTAGTAATTCACTAAGTTGTGTTGATAATTACCACTACTTAATTTTGAAACATTTCTATTACCTCTAAAAGAAACCTCATACCTATTAAGCATTCACCATATTTTTTCTATTCAATTTAATTTAATTTAATTTAATTTAATTTAATTTAACTTAGAAATGATTCTGAATAAGACTCACTAAACTGATCTAAGGAACCACTAACTAGTGAGTCATAAGTCAGTCTGAAATAAATGCTACATAAATTACTAAGAGAACGTCTGTCTCTAAGTCTATGATGCTATTCCATTCTAGACATTATTGCCTTCCAAATGAAATATTCTGTCTTAGAGGATTCCCCCTGTAATTTTCTAAGAGGTACAACTTGCTTTTGGACTCAATTATTCATTCATTCATTCAATAGATAATCATTAGGGCGTGAATGGAAAAGAAATTTAAAAAAATAGTTTCTACCCTTCAGAGAGTTCACACTCGAATAATAGAAAGAGACTGGAATGAAAACGAATGAGTATAAATAAGAAGGGGAAGTGATTGGTTCTACCTTGCAGTGTGATGAGGAGAAGGAATTAAGAAGTTTCAAAGAAGATATGATCATAAATTGACCTCAGAAAGAATATACAGGTATTTTCCCATTGATATTTATACTTCTGCTCTAGAAGTCTTCTTCTCAGGGTTAAAATGTCACTTCCTTAAAATAGACTGTGAAAAGCCCAGAAAGATAATATAGAGAAACCAGCTTTCATATTGGCCAAGAAGAAGGAAGGCAAAAAGAAAGGAATAAAAGAAGGAAAGAAAGAAACTAACATTTATTAAGTATCTACAACATGACAAACACATGTATTTTCTTATTTAATCCTACTAATAATTCCTCAAAGTATATATTCTTATCCACATTTTGTTCAGAATAAACATCTCTCACACTACTTCATTTTGGCTGTATAGGAACACATACAAACATTTCTAAGTGAGACAGGGCTATGGTGCCACAAAATTTGGTTATTTCAGTGTGAAATTTTTCACTAACCACATCTAATTTGCCAATGATCTTTTAGGACTTGTCCTTTCTTAGGAAGGCAGCTATATCAAAATAATTATAGAGTGGGAAGGCAACTGATGAAGGTATTTGTAACCCAGGCTTTGTGGAGATCCAAGAAGAATGGAGATAGAGAGTAATTTAAGATTAAATATAGGCATTCCCATTAAAGTGCATGCCAGGGAAGGTTTTGAGCCTGTTCAGATGGCCAGAAAGGGGGAGTCATTTTAAAAAATCATGGAGAATGAATCTCCTATTTCCAAGGAGATAATCTTCCTATGGCATCTTTCTTGAAAGTTACTCTTCACCATGATAAAAAGCTAAGAGGTATGAAGAGTTTCTGGCCTGTTGAGAATAGATCATAGTGATCCAGCAACTAGAACTGTCAGAAACCGAATGGACACCAGTGCAGCATGTGGAAATAAGTAAGGCTAGAAGGCATAGGACTAGGCGTTGTTTGGGATAATGTAGCCAGTGGTGGATCTTTTTTAGGGAAACAATCTGATCAAGGACCATTGTATTTGACAAGCCTGCTATAGGAGTGGGGCATGGGTGAGGTTGGAGATGGAAGGAGATTCTTGCAGGAAGCAGGAAGACAAATAGATTATTGGGTAGGAGAGTGAATGTAAAGCATATGGGAAACCAAACTTGGAACATCAGAGGCCAGGAGATACCAGCTGATAATGAGGCAACAGAAGCATTGCTTCAAAGATAAGGGTAGCAAGCCCTAGGTTGTTATAGATAACAAGCAAATATAGAAGTCTGAAGGCTACTACAGCCATCAGCAACTGAGAAGGATTCTTGAAAGCCTAAGAAGTGGATTACTGGTTGGTAGAAAAACATTTAAAAAAAGGAGAGACAGAAATTAGAAGTAGGAAGAAATGGAGAGAGTTAGTATTTTTTGAGTACTTATTATGTCAGGCATTATGCTGAGTGATTTACTTTTTAATTATTTTTTTTTTTATTTTGAGAGAGAGAGCAAGCAGGGGAGAGGAAGGGAGGGAGGGAAGGAGAGGGAGGGATATATATATATATATAGAGAGAGAGAGAGAGAGAGAGACAGAGAGACAGAGAGACAGAGAGACAGAGAGACAGAGAGCATCTCAAGCAGGCTCTGCTCTGTCTTGTTTAAGCCATCAGGTCTATGGATAGTTATGGCTATAACAGATTGAGCCACCAGGACATCCCCTTACTTCTTATTTAAAACTCAAATCCACCAAGAAAGTAAGACCATCCCCTTTTTAAAGACAAGAAGTCTGAGTCTGAGGCTTAGATTTCATTGTTATACCCGGGGAGGGTCTATATCAGATTAGCAAAAGAAACAGAGGTAAGGAAGAGAAACACCTTTTAAACAGGGAGTTAGAATAAGCTTTAAAAAACTTTAATGTAATATATGAAGATAAAGTAAACAAAACCACGAAAACTTACTCTTGGGCCAGGTGCTCCAGGTGGACCCTATAACATGACAAATTTTAAAAAGAATTTGTCAGTAGATAATCTCAAACCAGGCAAGCATATAAGCATCAACAGTAAACAGATATAAATGTAAGTAAACTCACTGGAGGCCCTGGTTGACCTCTTGGCCCTTGGGGACCCTAGAAGACATGAAGATAAAGTATAATATGTATCTTATGCATATGGTTTGGTATAAACAAGACAACCAAGATTCAACCTCTAACACTGCCTTTCATGTGAGGCAGGTTCTTAAGATTCAAAGTTGTTTTAATATTTTGAAGCTATATGCTCTTTGCACTCAAATATCACACACAATAATGAACAAGCTGGATATTTACTTTCATGTTTTATTGATACTAGACAATGAATTTGTTCATTTTAAAAATCTATTATAAATATAATATTTAAAAATGTTAATACTGCCTAAGTATGTTTTTTCCTGTTATTTCTATATACTATCCACCTAATCAGCAAAGATGAAAATTTTAGTGTTCTTAGATACCTCCTTTTCCTTCAATATCCACCTATAATTTGATTACTACTGTTGAATTCACCACCATATTCATAGTAACAGTCTTAGTTTAGTGTTAATCATGTACTGTAGACTGAATGTTTGTGTTCCCCCCAAATTCACATATTAAAGCCCTGATCTTTAGTGTGATGGATTTGGCTGTGGGGTTTTGGGGAGGTAATTAGATCATGTAGAACCCTTATGTGGAGTCCTTCTAAGAAGAGACACAAGAGAGATGATCTCTCTTTCTACTATATGAGGATATAGCAAGAGGGCCCTTGTCTGCAAACCAGGAAGAGGACCCTCACTTGACATTGAACCTACCAGCACCTTGATCTTGGATTTCAGAGCCTCTACAACTATGAGAAATAATGTTCCTTGTTTAAGCCATCCAGTTTATGGCAATTTGTTATAGCAGCCCAAGCTGACTAAGATACCATGTTTTGCCTGGACTCCTAATATGACATTCTGACTTTATTCTGTCTACTATGCTAACTACACTGTGCTTGTAAAATGGAAATCTAATCAGGTCATTATTTAGTTAAAATGATTCAATAGCTCTTTATTTGTCTAGAGATGATGTAAACTTCCTTAAAGTGATAGCTGCCATTTATTGAGAACTTACTGCATGCCAAGTTGTGTGCTCACTTTCTGAGAACTAACTGTATGCCAACTCATATGCTACATTTCCATTTTACAGTGAAGAAAGTGGCAAGCAGCAAATAAGGGACTGAACTAGGATTAAAATGGAAGTCAATTGAATATAAAAGTATATGTTCTTTTTTTTTAATTTTAGAGAGAGAGAGTGTGCAAGTGGGAGAGAGGGGCAAAGGGAGAGAGAGAGAAACCCAAGCAGGCTCCACACTCAGCACAGAGCCTGATGCAAGGCTAGATCCCATGATCCTGGCATCATGACCTGAGCCAAAATCAAGTCAGACGCTCAACCGAGTGAGCCACCCAGGCACCTCAAAAGTATATGTTCTTAATCAGTGTACACCCCTATCTCCTCTTCAAGATCTGGGCTTCACCTCTACTTACTCTCCCCAACACATCCTACACCCCATCTATAACCAACTACTTGTGGATCTCTGCATCTTCAAAATTCTTTCACACATGCATTCTCTTGCATGTGCTATTTCCTTGACCAGGAATGCTCCTCCTTACCTTCTCTATCTGTGTAACTCTCATTCCTCTTCCAGTATGTCTTTAAAACTCTATACTTACCTTGCTCACCCATCCCCAGCCACCTCCCTCATGCTCAACTAACCACTTCTCCATTTCCTAGTACATAACACAGTGGAAAATCCCTAGGGATGTTTAAGAGTGTCTCAGTCACCTTTTCATTTCCTGGAACAAGAATAGTGTCTACTTCATAGTAGGTGTTTGAAAATTGCAACTGAATGGATGAATAATGTAAAAAAAATTACCTCGTATTAATTTAGAAATTAGAATAGTTAAAATGTATGTAGTAAAATGTGAAAAGTTATGTTGAATTTTTTCAAAATGAAACAACAGTAATCATTGTTAAGAATGTCTGCTCAGGCCACTTCGGATCCTCTGTCCCCCTCTCTCTGCCCCTCCCCTGTGCACATGTGCTTGTTCTCTCTCTCTCTCTCTCTCTCTCTCTCTCTCAAAAATAAAGAAAAAATAAACATTAAAAAAAAGAATGCTCAAAATTTAACTTACTTGATGGTCAACTGAATGTTAAAACCATATTGAGCCAAATTCAGATTATGGTTAAAAGATGACAAAAGATCTCTCTTCAGTTGAGATCTGAATAATGTTGATATCATGCTTGACTTACACATTAATTATTTCCAGAGCTGTTGATTCTAAATATACTATGAAAACTAGAGCAAACAACAGTAACTTAAAAAGGATAGAGCACTCCAGTACCATGCTTGCTGGACATTTCTTAGTTTGCATGGCTTATGATTATGATTTCAAGTAAAGAATGTATAAAACTTGTACCTCAGAAGCTACGTGATAAATTACAGAAAGGCAATGCTGGAGATAGCCTTTAAAATTGTTTTTAATGTTTATTTATTTTTGAGAGAGAGAGAGAGAGAGATGGTGCATGAGCAGAGGAGGGGCAGAGAGAGTGAGACACAGAATCTCAAGTAGGCTCCTGGCTCTGAGCTGTCAGCACAGAGCTCGATGAGGGGCTCAAACTCATGAACCATGAGATCATGACTTGAGCTGAAGTCAGATGCTTAACCAACTGAACCACCCAGGAGTCCCTAGAGATAGCTTTTTAAATATATAGAGGTTCAGAATGAATTTGGCTTGTAAGTTTCTCTATTCTGGAACAACACTGTAAAAGTAAACCATTGACATTTAACCCCACTTAGCGTATTTCTGACATTTGCAAAATCTCACTGGTGGTTCAATACAAAAAATATATCTTATCTGTGACTTTGAAAGAAGAAATTATCACAGAAAGAAGAAACTATTTCTACTGCAGATTTTATTGTTTCTTTTCAGCTTGTTATACAAAACAAGTCAAGTCATCACAAATGTCATCAAATGAAATACTTAAAACCAAACAAGACAGGGCAAGACAGCCCTAACAAAACAACTGTCTAGAATGAAGCAATTAGCCAAGTAAAACAAAATATTATTCAACAATATAACATTTATTAGTTTTCTATTCCTTTAGTCCACCATTAAAAAAAAGTGATTCACTCTCTCTAGCTACTATATAAAAAAGTATCTAGGGACACCTGGGTGGCTCATTCGGTTGAGTGTCCGACTTCAGTTCAGGTCATGATCTCACAGCTTGTGAGTTCAAGCCCTGCATCGGGCTCTGTGCTGACAGCTCAGAGCCTGGAGCTTCGGATTCTGTGTCTCCCTCTCTCTCTGTCCCTCCCCTGCTCCATGCTCTGTTTCTTTCTTTCTCTCTCTCTCAAAAATAAACATTAAAAAAAGTATATGAATCAGTTTATTATAAAGGCAGTTTATAATAAAACCATGATTGTCTATGTTAATTTCCTAAAGGGAAACTAATTTATGTAAATGATTACAATGGTTATTTGGCCATAGTCAAAACCCAACCATTGGAAATAGACTTTCTTTCCATTTAATCCCAGAATTTACATTTGATTCTTCAAAGGTAACATATTTTTTCTTACACTTTAAAAAATATTGATAAGTGCATGTCTTTGAACCTGAGTATGTTAGACTTTGCCTTTTTGTGAAGGCAATCTTGATTTAATTTCATAATCTTTAGGCTGGCTTAGGTACAGAGAGCTTCTTTATTCTCAGTTATAAATTGAGAAGCTTCCATTGCTTAGCAGCATCCTGAGTCTCTACTCAGTAGGTATAACTAGAAACTCTTCTTTTTTCCCAGTTGTGACAACCAAGTAGAGACCTACAAATTGCCAAATGTCTACTGTGGTGTATATGTGGTGGGGGGATGGCTCCTGGTTGAGAACAACTGATTTAGAGGGTTTAACTGGGAGTTTATTAGTAATATTAAATAATATTATTAGAAGTAATGTGATTAGGATGGAATCAGTGAATTGTAAGGCACTGAGGATAACTACAAATTAGGAGTCGACTCACGTGGAATCTGCCATGTAAATGGCTGGACTATTCTAAATGTAGGTGAGGGGTCTATACATACCATCTTCCTTACCCAAGTTGCTCCTAAACTTATTTTTGAGAGGTATGATGATTAATAGAAACGTACAATGGTGTGGGAATCGGGAGACCTGGGCTCTGGTCTTGTCTCTATACCTAATTAACTGTATTTCCTTGAGTGAGTTGTTGCACGTTTGGATCTCAGATACCTCAACTGTAACAAGATTTGGTGAAAGATCAATCTCTAAGGTTCACTTCAAAATTGTGATTTTCAAATGTTTTATCAATTTTCTTCCTCATATTTTGCATGTATTCTAAAAGGGATACTTCCCATGTATTGTTTAATGAGCTGTAGCCCTTTTTTAAAGGCATGAATCATTATTTGGTCTTGGTAAAAAATGGCATAGCTTTATAAATTGGTAAGAATGGCACACTTTATAAATTCTTATGCCAGCTTCACGGAACATTTAAAAATAAGATTTACAAAGCCCGCTTGATAGATTCTTGTGTTTCTGATCTTTGTACAAAAGAGTGGAGTGTCATATTTGTCTCAATACAATAGATCTTCGCTAATAAAAATTCATTCCAAAAATGCCCCATGTACTGGTATTATTTGAGGCTGACCCCCTCGAGGATATTTGGAAATATAATAGCTAGAAGTGTTCAGGCATTCAATTATTTAAATCATTCCCTTAAAACAAACCTGTAGAATATACTGAAAAAAAATCCTAATGAGAGTATAAGTAATGTTACTAAGCTTTTCCAGATTATGGTTTAATTGCACATTTTATGGAGTAAATTAATTGCAGATGATCTCTAGGAATTAAAAAATTACTTTTATAAAGTTCCTTAAACCATAGTGGAATCAAAAGAAAATAGATGGTAAAAAGATATTTAATACCAGTTATTCAACAACAAAAAACCAGAATAAACCAATAAATTCTAATGTGCCACAGCTAATGTGGCACATTTTCAACAGCTAATGTTATTACCCATACTAAATGCTGCTGTGTCCCCTTCCTTGTACTAGGAGTCTGTACTTTATGAAGAGAGCTATGGGAATCAACAGAGCAAAAGACTAGTAAGTATATCAATTCAATAAATGCTACTTTACCAGCCAGAATTGAAAATACTTGTTAACTTTTAATTTTAGGGAACAGCATTTATTTATTTATTAATTCATTTCTCAAATATTACCCACTACATAGCAGGTTCTATTCTGGATACTGATAACCAATGTATCAAACAAAGTTCCCTGCTCTCCTAGAGTTTATCTTCTAGCAGAGGAAACAGAAAAATAATTTCAAATACTGCTAACTACTATGAAGAAAACAAAACAGGATGTTGTGAAAGAGAATGACCAGGAATGTGAGACTGAACAGTCATGGAGGGCTTTTCTAAAATGGTATTTGAGGCGAGACCTGAATCATGAGATAAGAACCAATCGTGTGAGGAACAGATTGCGTTTTCTAGGTAAAAGGAAGGCATGTTCCAAAGAATAGAGACAAAAGCAGCTTGGTGGCAAGGGGAAAGGGGCACATCATGAGTTTAGAGAGGCCAACCAGGGCTAGTTCTTGTAGGGCATGGTAGAAAGGTAAGGAATTTGGATTTTTTTCTAAGTGCAAGAAGGAGTCATAGGAAGGTTTTAAAGAGGAGAGTGATAGAATCTGGTTTATGCTTTAATGGTATCACTCTAGTTGCTGTGTAGAGAACGGACTGTAGTGGAGAAAAGTGGAAGGAACACTAGGAAGTCAGGAATCCAAGGAGACATCATGGCAATCTGTACACAAGAGCTAGTGATAAAGAGTGGGAGAGGCGTGTGAATTCAGAATAGGAATTAGACTTGACAGGAGCTAATCTCTGCTTTAAAGAACTCTTCCTTATGTTCTATGCCTTTCTTTGTTCTTTTATGGGGGATCTGCTTATTTTTCTTTTATGTATCACAAACTCTTACAGCTGGAAGGGACTTTGAGGGTATAAATTCTAATTCCCTACTCAGTGCAAAACTACCAGTCCAATAACTCAGAAAGATAGTCATTAGGCTTCTAGAGACCAGCATTCATTATCATGTAAAACTATCTTGTTTTAAAGCAGTGCCTTATTATATTAGCAGCTCATTATTATATTGAGCTGGAATCAGCCTCAGCATTCCATCCATTTAGTTAACAGTATCTATTCTGCATTAA
This sequence comes from Herpailurus yagouaroundi, assembly GCF_014898765.1. Taxonomy (NCBI): domain Eukaryota; kingdom Metazoa; phylum Chordata; class Mammalia; order Carnivora; family Felidae; genus Herpailurus; species Herpailurus yagouaroundi. The sequence goes on from NW_024412388.1 coordinate 72,903,993, forward strand.
TTATGTGTTAAATCCTGTGATGGGCTTGGAATTAGGGCAAGTCAAACATACTTCCTGGTCTCACGGAGCTCACTGTCTGTGAGGGAGCTAAGCACAGAAACTGAAAATTCAATTCAGTAAGTAAATAATTTAAAATTTATTCTCTAGAGTTACTCATATTATACGTATTCTTCCTTTCAAATATTTAAAGACAGCTATCATGTTCCAAAACCTCAAATATTTTCTAATTTATTCACCAGTAATTTACTAAATATTTATTTAGCACCAACTATACAACACAGGCACTATCTTGGGTGTTGCAGACACAGCTTTAAAACGAACAACAGGTAAAATATCTGTGTCATGGAGCCTATATTCTAGTGAGGAGAGATATAATAAGCAAAAAACAGGTAAAGAAACAGGTTTAGAAAAGACAGGGAATTGAGGCAGATGGGCACATTGCTATTTTACACAGGCTAGGCAGAAAAAGCCTCTTTGATAAGAGGACATTTAAGAAACGACTGGGGAACACTTGCCAGGCATTGTACGAGGTCCTGGCTACTAGTTCTTATGTCCACAGGTGGCAGTTGGGTTGAGGATAAAATGTCACTTAACTTAAATTAACTTAATTACAACCTCACAAATAGGAACTACAGGGATAAAAAAACATGGGCAAGAAAAAGCAGGTGCAAAACCCAGGAAGCAAAGAGAGAGCAATGAGAACAAGGAAAGGGATGATAAGGTTGCAGAGTCTGGTAAGGGTTAAACATCCCAGCTATTTCAACTGGTTTTTCTAGGACATGGCTCCTCGATACACTACTGATCTGAGACAGCCTTTCTCTGAATATGCTTTAATTTTGTCCATGTTCCCCTTTGGGGATGGCCTGACTGGTGTTACCACCTGCTTTATTCTGGGTGCCATATGTCTATCAGTGCAACCTAAAATTTCAGGCGTAATCTGCTGAATTTGCAAGCCATCAGAGCCACTGAATTTTCTTTCACGTGAAATGCCTGTGAAATTGTCAGAAGTACTTGAGGTTTCCTAACTCTGACAAAAGCTGACGTTCCAGCCACAGTACTTGGAGAGAACTGGTCAGGAAGACAGTTGGAGACAGACAAGACTAGAAAATGAACTAATTCCAAGCCTCTCTACTTTTCCTTTCCCCTTTCCATTCCTCCTGGGAAATATGACTTCACTGTGTACAGATATCCTTGCTTTTGGCTGTAGCAAGACTGCTGAGAAGATAGGAAGGCCACATTTCTGCAAATTAAAAACATCTATTTTAGGGCACCTGACTGGCTTAGTTGGTAAAGCATGCAACTCTTGATCTTGGGGTTGTGAGTTCAAGTCCCTCGTTGGTGTAGAGTTTACTTAAAGATAGTATCTTAAAAAAAAGAAAAAGAAAAACATCTACTTTGAAGCCCTCTGTGGGTTCTTAGCCTCTCTGAAACCATATACATTTCCTTTCTCAGCTAATTAATATAACTGCAACTTACTTATTCTGAAACCCCAAGCACACCTTATGGTGACAAGCAATGTCAGCTGTCAATGCAATTTCATTATCTTTTAAGCCAAGACTTTTCTGCAACCTTTAAATTTATTCTTATTTGCCTTCTGCACTTGGTTTTAATCCCCCTCATATTACTCTGTGCCTGCTCTCTGTTTATGGCTGCTGCTTTAGTAAGTTCAGCAGGATCTCTGCTGGGAAAGTGGCTTCTTGACAAAATACCTTTAACCTGGAAGCATTGGCATCCCAGAAAAGTAGGAAATAGTGCCAGTGTAAGCCACTTAGTGCTGGAAAGTGCTACATGTACCTTTTGTCCATCCTCTCACAATTGTTTCCAATTGGCTGAAATATACAACAATTGATATGCTTCTGCTTTGCACCTCTTTAGCACTGAGTGAACACAGTGGGTATATCCTTGAGGCGATGTGGCAGTCCTCTTATTCCAGCACTGGTGAAGAAGGCTCACAAGGCAAATGCCTGATGCCTGACAAGGCAAATATGCCATTTCACACAGTGATCTGGCAAGAATTTGATCAGCAGGTTCTTAAATATGTTTAGGGGTTATCAGGTTTCACTGTAATGTACTATCTAGATTAGTTCTACTTCCGAAAAACTGTAATTTTATTTTTATTTCACAAGTATCAGAGACATAATAATAATAATAATAATAATAATAATAAGATAATAAAACAAGGTCCTTGCTTTCATGGAACTTATATAGCCTAGTGACAAGTGATAATATAACCATAAATTTAAACTTACAGTTTCACCTCTAAAGCCTTTTTCACCTCTGGGTCCCTACAAGAAAACAGGAAATGTTAGTTTAGTGCTATTGATAGTTATCTATCAAATGTAGTTGAGGCTATACACAGAAACATGATAACTTATGTTTTTGTTTTTTCTATCCAGCAAGACATATTGAGTAAATTTATATAAATTCTAGTTTCCTTTTCCTGAGTAAAGCAAAGCAAAACAAAATCAAAAACAAAAACAGTTTATTGATTTATCATACTATCCACGGAGTGAGTGAGACAGGGATAACAGGCACTTAAATCAAAACAGCTGATCTGACAATCAAATACCAAACCACTTAGAAGGGAAGTTACCAGATTAAATTCTTCTAATCTTTGTCTTCCCTAGCCTTTGAAAACCTTGTTTCTAGGATGGTGCCTTTTTTTTTCACCTTCTCTTTCTATTCCTCCTTCTGTACATCCCACAAATTTTGATATGTTGTATACATTTTCATCCAGTTCAGAATATTTCTAACTCTCTTTGAGATATCCTCTTGGATCCATGGATTATTTAGAAGTGTGGGGTTTAATTTTCAAGTGTTTGTAGATTTTCTTATTATCTTTCCAATTTACTGATATTTACTTTAATTCCATTATGGCCAGAAAACATATCTTGTATGACTTCAGTTCTCTTAAGTTTAGTACAAAATTTTTTATGACTCAAACTATAGTCTATTTTGGTGATTTTCCACGTACACTTGACAAGAAAGTGTAGTCTGCTGTTAGATGAACCTACTGCTTTAGAAATTCCTGTTAATATTTTTGTTTTCATCCTTGTGGAAATTACTTACGTATTTTTTTATTTTGAAAAAGATAATATTCTTCATCTTTTAAAAAACCTGAATTTACACTTTCACAATATGTTATGATGTTTTCCATATCAATCCACATGTCTCTAGATAATTATAATGCTTACTTAGTATTTAACAAATGATAATATTTTTATTGAATTTTCTACTAGATTATTTCTAATTTTTGTCATGATAACCCTGTGATAAATATCCTTGTACTCCATAAAAGTTGTCCTCCAGAAAGTGTTTGTAATTGCACGCACACCTGCAAAATATGGGAGTCTGTATGTCTTGACACATGCCATGTACTATAATTCTTTGTTAATCTTGCAGGCTAAAAATACTATCTCATTATTTCACCATTAATATTACTTTTTTGTGTGTTTTCTATCTTGTTACTCACTCATTTTTTTAAATGTTTTTATTTATTTTTGAGACAGAGAGAGACAGAGCGTGAGCAGAGGAGGGGCAGAGAGAAAGGGAGACAAAGAATCCGAAGCAGGCTCCAGGTCCTGATGCGGGGCTTGAACTCACAGATTCTGAGATCATGACCTGAACTGAAGTTGGGTGCTCGACCAACTGAGGCACCCAGGTGCCCCTGTTATTCACTCATTTTAAACCAGGATAGTAACTTCCAAACACTAATTAAAATTTTTTTTTAATGTTTCTTTGAGAGAGAGCGAGCACATGTGCAAGTGGGGGAGGGGCAGAGAGAGAGGGAGACAGAGGATCAGAAGTGGGCTCTGTGCTGACAGCAGAGAGCCTGATACAGGGCTTGAATTCATCAACTGTGAGATCATGATCAGAACCGAAGTCAGACGCTTAATCGACTAACCCACCCAGATGCCCCCCAAAACTAATTTTTTTAACATTTTATTTTTGAGAGACAGGGAGCAACAGAGTGCTAGCAGGGGAGGGGCAGAGAGAGAGGGAGACAGAATCTGAAGCAGACTCCAGGCTCTGAGATGACAGCAGAGAGCTCAATACGGGGCTCAAACTCATAAACCATGAGATCATGGTGAAATAGGTTTCTGATTCCTTATAGTAATGCTGTGACTTAAAGTAATTCCATCTCCCTTTCCTGTCACTGGTATAGGAATGGACATGTAGCTGATCAATGGACATGAGGAAAAATGCAGTTGGAAGGCTTCTGGAAAAAAACTTAATTTTTCCCAAGATAGGGCTATAGATCAGTTTTCACTTTGGATAATTATATCTGGATGTAATTGCTGAGAAATTATAGTCATCTTTCTATAAGCCCAATTATGAAGATCACATTCAGGATGATAGAGCAGAGACGTGGAAAGAACCTGGTCTTGGACAACATAACAAAATCACTAAGTAAGCCAAATCCGAAGCCCTTCCTACCTCTGGGCTTCCCATTAATGTGATACAAATTTCCTTATTATTAGAGCCAGTTTGATTCAGGGTTCCTATTCACTTACAGCCCAAATCATCCTGATATACCATTTCTGTTATAATTAGATTCCTATATATTCCAAGATCTAATTTTGGGCTCTAGCCTGTTAAACTCATCTATTTGTTTATTCCTTTGTAATACCCTATAGTTTCATTTACAATGATTTTGAAGTAATGTTTCCTTATTTGCAAAAGCAAGTCTTCCATCCCCCACCACTATTTTTTTTTTCCACAAAGTTTTGGCCACTCTCAAGTGCTTATTCTTTCATAGTGAACTTTTCTTAGAAGTTTCTTCTTAGAATGGAAAAAATAGAATATGGAAAAAATTTGACGCGCATGCTGAATATTACAAGGGCTTTTAAGAACTATCTGTAAACAAAACACAGTGAGGTATTTTAATTGAGCCATTTCTTTATCATGGTTTTCTTGACCAATTGATATTTCACATTTTTGACAGAACAGAACAATCACTGAGTAATCAGAACAGTATGTGTTCCTTAGCTTATTGAAGAACCACCCACCAAAATATGAGAATTCTCCCACTTAAAATCTCCCACGTAGACTATATAGCTCTGAGTAGTAAATGCTGAAAATCTAGAGAAGTGTTGACTTATACATTTCATATTTGTAAAATCAAAAATTCAGCAACTTTGGTGGGAAATTCTTCCCTAATTTATCAAAGAGAATAGTTGGACTTAATACCTGAAACATTCCATTTTATATATTAAAACTCTATGTCTCTCTACATAACACTTTGAAATCGTTCAAAATACTGGTTCCCTGCAGGGAATACACCTTTCCTCCCCAAGTCTCAATTTGCCCCTATCTACTGGGTTCTTTCTTTTGTATTTTTACACTACTGTTGGTATTGTAAAACTCTCCCATGACTTCACCAACCATTGTTTTATTTGTCAAATTTATAAAGGCACTGGTATCTACTAATTACCTCAGTCCTCTCCAGATGCACCTTGAAAGGAGGAGAAAAGCACTGTTCTTGAAGGAAGAAACATCACCTATGTCATTCACTAGCTGTACCTCCTTGAATAACTAGGCGAAACTCCATGAACCTAATCTGTTTCCCTGTGTCTTAAATGCAAATAATACCTACTTCAAACGTTTTCTGTAACAATTTGAGAAAAGTTATTAAGTGTTTAAATTCTTTAAGAATTTGACAAAAGTTATTAAATGTTCCTTCCTCACTGAAGTATGTACTTTATCTTCTACTGTAACTTATTTTCTTAAAGATCACTGTTAACTACTCGCTTCTTGAAACTCACCTATCTGAACCTTGTGCTTTTCTGTTTTTCCTGCTTTTTCCTGTTTTTTTTTTCCTGTTTTCCCCACCAACTATCTCTTTACTTTATAGTGGACACTTCCAAATACTCAAATCTTGGCTGCCTTTTGCTATACTTTCTCCCTCAGAACATGGATTCTTTTTCGTGCGTTAGTGATCACCTCTATGCTAATAATGCTCAACCCACCTCCCTTGTTCTATTTTCCTTTCTCTACTCCACAGTTTTAAGTGTCTACCTCATTATATACACCTTCCTCATTACACATATAATCTCTAAGTTCTCAGTAATCACCTTCCAGATGAAAACATAACAGCTGTTTTTGCCCTTGGCTTCTCAAACACTCAGCGTGATCCTTTTTGAGTTACTCCAGAAATAGGATTAAAGAGGAAAAAACAAGAATATGAAAAAGAAAAGGAAGACCTATATTGTAACAAACTTACAGTTCTACCTGTTGGGCCTATTATACCTTCTTTGCCAAAGGGGCCAGTGTTTCCCTGTTGGGGTAAAAGAACATCAGTCAGTCTCACTGCCGGTATAAAGAAGAAAAATTCTAGAAAATTTCTTGTGCAATGGTAAAACAGTCCATATCTGCATCATTCAAATTTTTATTAAAAATATCATAAAATCAGGAGAAATCATAGTACTTTTGATTTGCAGCATGTGACACAATTCTGTACATTATAGATTCCTATCGGGAGAATTACATCTGTATAATTTCTAACAAACATAAATTAGCCTTATAATTTTCATGTAGTGATATAACTTCAATGATGCCATTTTACATGTGGGTCATTTCATAACAAATGCAATTACTTTACATAAAGAAGACCATATAGAATGATAAACAAAAATTTTGAATAACTTTCTTTACAGATGTTGAAGGAGATGTCTAAGGGACATGCAACATGGAACTGAGAGAAAGTATGGGAACAAAACACAGAGCCTCACAGGTGACCAACCTCAGTTTCTCCATCTGTTACATAAGATTGCATACTTCATAGGGCCATTATTAGAATTAAATGAGAAAAATGATTTTGAAACCGTAAGCTGTTATTGATTATGAAGATCACCTTGAATAAGCCCAATCTGGTGAACTCCTCCCAAACTAAATATGGAACATATCTTTTTTTTTAACTGAAGTATAACTCACATCCAATATTCTATTAGTTTCAGGTGTACATCACAGTGATTCAATGTTTTTATACATTATAAAATGATCCCCACAATAAGTCTAGTTACCACCTGTTACCAGACAGAGGCTACTATAATTACTGACTATATTTCCTATTCTGTATATTACATCCCCATGACTTACTTATTTTATAACTGGAAGTCTGTAACTCTTAATTCCCCTCACCTATTTTGCCTGCCTCCCAACTCCTCCTCTCCTCTGCTAACCAACAGTTTGTTTCCATATGTCTACGTGTCTGTTTCAGCTTTGTTTTGTTGGTTTGTTTTATTTTTTAGATTCCATATATAAATAAGATCATACTGTATTTTCCTTTCTCTGTCTGAATTACTGCTTCTTTATGAATACAAAACACCTGATTTAGTTATTTTCCCTCAAACTCCATGCTCAATTCCACTGGCAGCAAATTTCAGTCTAGAAAGAAGGCTCACACTTAACCTGAACACTTAAATGTAGATATCTAATAGGATTTCTTTGTCCAACTCCTGCTAAGGTGCAGAAAATACTGTCAGTTGAGATCATTATGTCATGGAGTCTATCAATAGATGGACTAGAATGAGCCTAGAATGAGAGAAATTAGCTGGTGCTATAAAAGTAAATCTAATAGAATCACTTTTAAACACAAAGATTGACTTTAAGTGATAATTTGTAAATATGGTACCTAAATCTCAAAGATCCACAATCAAATAAAGAGAGTTGATTTCCTAACCTAATCAAATATAAGCCCTAGACTGGTTTATCACTGAAAAAAAGTCAACAAAGCTTTAACATAATGAACTTGACTGTGATCGAACTCTTTAGAATGATTTGTTAAAAGAATGGAGAGGTATTCATGAACTCTAGAAAACAAAGATCAGAACAGCAAAAAAAAATTGTCTATGTTTATTTAAATGTGTCCGAAAGATGAGGTGTTATGATTTTAATGGTTGGTGCCAGTTAACTACATAAATAATCTTTGAAATGGAGGACAATTAATCCAGATTTCCTACTTCAATTAATTTAATTTATTTCATCATCAAGTATTTATTGATTATTGAGCAAGAACTAGCCACTTAATATCCATTCTATATTCTAATTACACAACTAGCAAGCAACTTTGTAACATATTATTTGGTCATTCAGCTGTGGATTAAAATTTTGGTTCTTCTACTTGCCACCCATGGCCTTGAGCAAATTACCTTTCGGAGACTTCGTTTGCCCACTTGAAAAATGGGGATAATAGCATCTCTTGCAGTGTTTTCATGAGGATTAAATGATCTAAGGGTAACACACTGAGCACTGGTACATAATAGTTTCTTACAAAACATTAACCTATCATGACTTTCGCTTGTATCTATAATGACTTAATAAGAGATAGCTGCATTTATGCATTAGTATTTGTAAGCAGTTATCAGAACTTTACCATTGGTGAACTGATACAATTTCTGGAGCTGCAAAGCAGTATAGGCTCAGACCCTGGCCGACAGAGACCCAGCACTTTGTAAGATTCTGCTTAGAACAGATGCTAGGCAGGAAACCAACTTCTCTTTGAGAAGCAAGAAAGGATTAATTGATTGAGAACTTAATAAAACTAGAATGAATGGGTTTAATTAGTAGAGAACTTAACATACATAAGAACTTCAAAGCAATATTTATTGTAGAGAAGCCTGTCCACATATAACTCACCTGTGGATAATCAAGAATAGGGCTTTATATAAAAGCCCTAACTTTCCACAGTTCTTCAGAAATCATAAAAATAATTAATAAATTTGCACCTGAAGAAATGCTGAGGAGGGTCTTTAAATAACCACGTCCCATGACAACACTGACCTTTGTATTACCGAAAAGAATTTATGCTAAGAGTTGGGGAAAGGGTGCAGGATTTCAAAAATTTGACTTTTCATTTAATATTTTGTGTAAGACCGTGGTTTTCAGCTGTAAGGTTTTTCACGACTCCTTTCTCCTACTTCTGGACCACTCTCCTGCCTCTCTCTGCTCCCTTCACCCTCGCCCTAGCAGCTGCAGTTAGCCTAGGGGGTGCCACTGCTGCAGGCAAACCACAGCTGGATGTTTTATAGCTTGCTTTCTTTTCAGTTTTATACATCATCTCATCAATTAGGAGACTGGTTAGTAGAAACAGAAACAAAACTAAAAAGCAAAAAACACACCAACAAAACCTGCTGATGGCTTATCCATCCCTATTTATATTTGCTATAGTTTGCAATTCCAGGCACCGTCCAGCTAATTGGAATCCTTCGGACCCCAATCTTCGCAACTCTTTAAGCAGTTCCTCATCACTCTCTAGGGATACCCACCCCTGAGCTGGGGAAACATTGGTATTGGGAAATATTTTTCAAAGTGTGGGGTGAGGAGCTCTGGCCATAGGCAAGCCTCCTCCACGTGGCGCATGGGTGTGGTCTCTGGTCTCTGGTTATATTAATGCTGATAACATGAAACCCTTTATTTTTTGTTCGGAGCGTAAGTTAATAAATACATTATCCAGTGTCAACATTAATTCTGATATGTACTGTAAGTAAGAGCTAGGAATATGGTTGTCTATGGGGTCTTTTGCTCAAATTAGTATGTGAACTGAAAAAGGCTGAGAACCCTTGCATGTGATCTAATGGGTTTCTATCTTAAAAGTCATTTTATTAAGTTATTAATTTGGAGTATATCAATTTCAGAGTTCTTAATGCTGATTCCTGCAATCAGCAAAGACACACAATTTCTGGGCAAGTACAATGACTTTATACTTACTCTCTGTCCAACGGGACCTTTAGGACCTGATATTCCAATGATGCCAGCATCTCCCTCAGGACCCTAAAAATATAATAAAAATAAAAAGTCAAAATCTTTAATTCTATATGGACATTTTACAAGTGAAATAATCTTGTAACAATTTATTAAGAGTTGGCTCTGAAAATATGGAATGTAAATGGATAGTTAAAGATGTGCATGCTGAGTGCTTTGGAGGAACTGTACTAAAGTGTGCAATTTACTTTGAAGTACACCAAAGTGAATTGAGAGAGGGAGAGAGGGACAGATAGATACATGATAAAGCAAGTGGAGTAAAAAGCTATGGTAGAATCTAGGTAATAGGTATACGGGTTTTCACCCATTCTCTCAACTTTGCTGTATGTTTGAAAACTTTCACAATAAAATGTTTGGGAAAATGGAATGTGAGGGAGACAAAAGCAAATTATTCAATAAAATTGGTAGGGAAATCTATAGCTACACAAATTTTAAATTAACATATTTAAAATTCAAACATATAACTGTACCAACTGAAATTGTACAGATTAAAATATACAAAAACTCAAGTCAGAGACTAAACACTGGTATTTCAACATCTTTCTGATGAATAGCAGAAAACATGTAAACGTACCCTGGGGCCTGGGAATCCTTGGAAACCTGTCAAACCTTGGACACCATGTTCTCCCTGCAATGTGAATAGATACGATCATCATTATTGTGCAACGGTGGCCTGATCGGGAGAAAAATAACACTTAGTGAATTTCTGAGTTGGCACATACAGGCTGCCCTTTAAGGCCAGGCTCTCCACGTGGTCCTTGATCACCTTGTGCTCCTCCGTGGCCTCTTTTACCTTGAATTCCAGGTTGTCCAGGTAGTCCTTGTTCGCCCTATGGGCAAAAAAAGAAAGGTGATCTTGACTTTAGAATCTACCAACATAATTGAAACCCAAATACAAGTCCATCTTTAGGTATAGTACAGGACACTCAGGAGATCAAATTCTGCATGGTCATTCTTCCTACTGATATTTTCCACATAAGTAATATTTGATTATAATGAACAATACGTGTAGCAGTGGGGAAAGAAAATTCCAAGGATTATGGCCGTAAGTGTGGAAAGAAGAGGGAAGGGGGTACCTAAAAGCTAGAAAGAAGGCAGTGGGGCTAACGAGAGAATGGTGAATGTGCGGTGTGTGTGTGGGTTGTATATTACATATGACGGAATGTGCACTGTATTTGAGTTGGTGTTATTTTGCTGTGTTCTTCTCACCATACAGAGATGATTCAGCTTATACAAGAAACAAAGCAGATTCTCCTGAAGTGTGAACCCTGGTTTTTGTCATGGTTGTCTTTTCAATCCTGTCATTAAGAAATTTCTATTACCTGTTTCTCAAGGTTCCTTTGATATAAATTCCCTTTATCTCCTCTAAAATACCACTTAATGATATACTCAATCGCCATTATTTTATTTGCAAAGGTTAAGTCTTTTCTAAATTTACTTTTATTTTGTTTTTCAAGTGAAAGTTGAAATATCTTTCACACCATGTCTAAAAATAAGAATCAGGTAGAGTTTGCAGATAAGTTAATGAAAAATGAAGCTTGGTAGACTTTGATCAAAGATTCTTTAAGATTAGCAAATTATCTTTCACTGTCTGAAGACAAAGATATAGCTTTGGGACTTGACAAATATGGATCCTTTTTATTGCAGATTCACACATTAAAGAGAGGGATTTTATTCCTTTTCCTAGTTTTAGCATTTGTTCAACTACTTTGAATTTTAGTGGAAAGGGATGAGTCATTTCCAGTTTACCCATATGGATCAGAATATCTGTACATTCTTTAGAAATGGAACTATGAAAAGTTAAGAGGTAATATGATGACGGTGACAACGTCTCAATCCTAGGCTTTTATGAAATCACTTTAGACACTAGACTAATCTCTTTGTTGTCTGGGTCAGTTCTGCACTGAGATAGCTCTGAAACAGGTTTTGTTTGGAAAGCCTATTGACATGTGACAACATTCCATTCAATGCAGGATTTAATTACGATCACTTTGACTCTATGAAATAAGCTCTACTCTTATCCGGTTTATAAATTGGTTGGTTAGGTTCAGACTCAGAGGGATAGAAAGTGTATCTAAGAAAGTATGAATCCAGAAGTAATAAGATTTCTCTTTTTTTCGGAGAAGGTAGATGACAGAGGGGCAAGAAGAAACAGAATGAGTCAAAGGGCATTTTTAAAAAATGTTTATATATTTTTGAGAGACAGAGCATGAGTAGGGGAAGGGCAGACAGAGAGGGAGACACAGAATCCGAAGCGGGCTCCAGGCTCTGAGCTGTCAGCACAGAGCCTGACGTGGGGCTCGAACTCGCAGACTGTGAGATCATGACCTGAGCTGAAAACAGACGCTGAACAGACTGAGCTGCCCAAGTGCCCCAAAGCATTGCCAGTTCTGAGTTAATGAGTTGTTCTGGCAAATTACATGCACTGTGGTTATCACAGGAGATGAGTATGTCAAGGCCATACACTGTTTTTCCTAATGTGTTATTATTGGTCAAATTTTAAAAAAATGATTAATCTTACCATTGTGTGATATAGCCAATGAACTCAGGTACAATAAGCATGTTAGTAGTGCTCCTCATCCATCAGAAGAAAATGTTAAAGTACCTTTGGGCCTGGAACCCCTGGGCTTCCTGGAAGGCCTGATGGCCCCTTGGCTCCTCGAGGACCTGGAGACCCAGCTGGTCCTGTTCTTCCTGGGCTGCCTCTGGTGCCCTAAATAACATAGGTAAGAAATAAAAACTGGGGGTATTTCCTAAAACTTCATCCAGAGGCTCAGTAACTATAGGAGGCGTTGGTGTTCTGAAAGGCTACTGTTGACACACTGCTCAGGTTTGAGAGTTATCCTGGGCTTCTTTCCCAAATAAGTGAAATATTTAAGTCATGTTTTTACCTACCTAAAGTCTCTAATTATAGTTAATATAATGGTCTGAGGTATTTAAAATGAAAATACTGAGGCAGTACAGTCTCTTAGTACCTTCTGACTTAAATAGCCTAGGTGTAAAGTATGTTCATTGTATTCTAACTTTCTGTATTATATTTGGGTGTGCATGACAACTCTAATAACTGATTAATGTTTCCTTAAGAAAAAAATTCTATGGATATTAACCAGACTTACTGTGGTGATCATTTTCTCAATATATACACATATTGAATCATTATGTTGTATACCTAAAACTAATATAAGCTCTATGTCACCCATATCGCAATTAAAATTTAAAAAGTTTAAAAACTTTTTTTTTAGAGTTTCTGAGTGGTTCATTTGTTAGCCCAGCAAGGAAAGTCACTTACTGACATGACTTAAATCATGTACCCAAAGTAAACTTGTTTAAGATTAAGTTAGCCTTTTGGCAAGAACAATGGCCTGAAATGTTGAAGACATTGGAGCAGCATCAATAAGCAATTAAAAAACAAGGTAAATGCTTTGGAATGGTATTCCTTGCCTCTTGATGAACTGACAGATGTTAGCATTACAACTCAGTTGTTTATTTGGGGAGTCAATGCTGTGTTAAAGTGACTAAAGAATTAACGTATATGAACAGTTTGTAATTGACTATAGGTGAGGAAATTTTCAAAGACATTAAAGCACTAAATCAGTACAACCTCAAATGGAATCGGCTAAAATGTGATAAAACTGATAGCAAAGCATTGGACGAAGATTTACTGGACAAATTTACAAAAATTGTGAAAATGTACAGTACTTAAAGCTAGGGATATTCATTTTATTATTCACCATCAGTTACACTGAGGAAAATACTTGAATCTAGCATGTATTGTTGAACAAGTATTGTCAACAGTGAACTCCATTGACTCTTGCAACCTTCATCCATTCTGTGATTTTTTTGTGTGAAAATAGAACCTGAATATCCTCATTTTCCCTATCACAAAGCAATTTGATGGCTTGGCAGGGATAAAGTTTTACTGAGCTATTTTGAGACCAAGACTGAAATTGTTTTGAATGAGAAGAACCACCCTCAACCTCTATTATTGAATAATGAGTGACTTCAGATATTAGATTTTGCTACAGACCCTATAATGTTTATCAATGAATTCAACCTAAAATTACAAGGCAAGGAAATGCCTATTTGTGAAGCATGTACTGTGGTAAAGTCATTTCTTTTCAAGTAATGTCTATGCCCAACATGGGGCTCAAACTCACAATTCAAAGATCAAGAGTCACATGTTCTCACCAGCTGAGTCAGCCAGCCACCCCGTGTGGTAAAGTTATTTTGATGACAACTAATGTTCAAATCACAAGTAATGTGAAGCAACTTTTATATATTTCCTATTGGTGTCAAGAATTAAAACAGTAAGTGAGACCGTCATTTCCACATAAATTTGTAGTGGGTAGATTTTCTGAGCTCAGCTACTGCCAGTAGCATTTTTTAGCACTAGAGGCAAGAAATTTGTGTACTTCAAAATCCATTTAACTGTGCAGCTGAGAAGTTTTCACCTAAAGTCCAATTGGATATGAATAATATGCAATGTAATGACATAATAGAAGGCAAATATCAAGAGAAGATTCTAACAGAATTTTATAAATTCCTTCCAAGCAATGAATAGGCACAGTTAAAATCATATGTTTGTGACTTTGGTAGTACCTATCTGTGTGAAAAGAATTTTCAAAGATGAAGTATGTAAAACATGCAAAATCTCATTATAGGTCAGCATTAACAAATAAAAAGAAAATTTTGATGATATGGAACTGTAATAAGCTAAATGTTATCTCCCTCCCACAAATAATTCCATTTTTTCTCATTACTAGAATTGTATTACCAACAAAAAGTTGTGCCAAATTTTATTTTGAATTGCATGAAGAAAAACTTACTGAAAATCTATTTTATCTTTTGTTGCATAAGTTCTTCAATAAAACCCTTAATTCTGCCTCTTGCCTTGCAAAGCCTAAAATAGTTACCAATATTTACAGAAAACATTTGTTGACCTTTGTTCTAGATGACCACTACTTTCTCAGTTGATTCCTGGGATACTAAATTGGGTTGTGCAATCATTCTTTATGCATTCAGCAAAAAATTGATGATAATATAGAATACCATTTATGTGAAAGGAAGGTACCATGGGAAACCATATGGGGAATACAAATATAAATATGTTTTTGTTTTCAAGGAGCTTAACATTAAGTGAAAAGGATAAAATGTAATTATATAAACAGTTATAATAAATACAGAAATATTTTAAAAATTGCCAGATGAGAAGAGAGATAGAAAGCAAATTCTAGAGAGGTTCTGAATAGGGGAAATTACTTTTGGCGCTGATCAAAACAGGAATTACTGATAAAGTAGAGTAGAACTGGATCATAAGATAAAGATATTGCCCTTAAAGTTACAAATGTAATAGGAAAGATGATTTGCTAAAGAGAGTATTCCTGTAGAAGGCCTGGTTGGGAGAATAGGATTTAAAGATAAAGCCAATTTTGAATATAATACTAAAGTATTTTTCCTTTTTTCTCCAAGTTATTTCCTCCAAATTATATCATCACATATCTTTTTATTTTCTTACTTACAGTGAATAATTCAACATAGTTAAAGAATTACCTTTTCTATGTAGATTTTCTTCATGACCACAAAACTCACTATAGTAATGAATGTAAATGTATTCTATATCACTACGTGCCATGTACTATGCTGGACACATAGAGAGAGATGCCTACAGAGTATAGGTTCATATTCCTAGGTTGACCTTTAAACTTTTTTTGTCCCAATCTACATTAGCCATTTTCTCTCTCGTCATTTCTCTGCAGTAGTGGTTCTTGATATTTGTAAGGAACCGTTATGAAGACAAAATAGGGGAAGAGAGAGAGAAGGAGAGAAGGGGAGTAAGTGAGAAAAGAGAGGGAGAGAGGGGAGGTAGAGACAAAGAGACAGGAAGAGAGATGGGGAGAGAGAGGAAGGTGGGGCAGAGAGAACATGCGCGCGCGCGCGCACACACACACACACACACACACACACAGAGAGAGAGAGAGAGAGAGAGAGAGAGAGAGAGAGAGATCCACATTGTGAACTTAAGTTTCAGGTGGTTATATGGTTCTTACATATTGCTTGCATCTTAACCTAAATGCACTTATCTCTATTTCCTTCCCCTTGTCACATGAATTTGAGGACCCTGGATGTATGTACTCTATCGTATTTCTTTCCCCCTGCCACACAAATCCTGGATTCAGGACTTGGTGTCATTTAAAAAATTTTTTTTAAATCTTTATTTATTTTTGAGAGAGAGACAGCTGAGCAGGGGAAGAACAAAGACAGGGAGACACAGAATCCGAAGCAGGCCCCAGGCTCTGAGCTGTCAGCACAGAGCCTGATGTGGGGCTCAAACTCACAAACTGTGAGATTATGACCTGAGCTGAAGTAGGACGCTCAACTAACTGAGCCACCCAGGTGCCCCGGGAACTTGATGCCATTTTAGAACTCATTAATGCAAATGAAAGCAAATCCAGTCAGTCACCTGAGACCTTGAGATAAAATTTCAAAATGTTTAGTGAAGATGTAGGTGTCATACCAATGGCCAGGTGTCTAATAGAAATAAGACTTTATAGAAAAGGCAAGTCTCAAAAACAAATTTTGATGAATAGTGCCCTCTCCACGAAAAACAAAAAAAGGTGAAAAATGTAAAGAAACCAATGGCCTGCAGAGAAAGCAGATTCTAAAAGGTCATATAAAAGATGGAAGGAAGGGTATGTAAGCAAGGAAAAAAAAATCATACAGACTTAGGTTAATATATAGACTTAGGTCCAGTGTTAAACTAGGTGAAATGTAAGGATTTTTTTTTTTAAAGTGGATTGTCTTGCAAAGCTGTGAATAGCCTATCCTTGGATGTATTATAGAACTAATAGATGCCACAGGGAGAGGATATAATATGACAGATTACCCTAGACAA
The DNA here is from genome assembly GCF_014898765.1 of Herpailurus yagouaroundi. Lineage (NCBI taxonomy): Eukaryota > Metazoa > Chordata > Mammalia > Carnivora > Felidae > Herpailurus > Herpailurus yagouaroundi. Next base: position 72,920,647 of record NW_024412388.1, read on the forward strand.
TTTGAGGATACCTCAACGTTCCAAAATTCTGAAACATTAGCACTTCACTTGTAATTTTAGGCAATTTTTAAGACCTTTATTTGCTAACAGTAAAAAAAAAAAAAATGTATCTTTTGGGTAACGCATGGACAATGGACATTCAGACACTGCTGAACGCTCCTGAAGTCAATAGGTCTTTTTAGCTGAGAATAAAAAGGACCCTAGAACTAGTCCGTAGGGTTAACTGAAAACTAAAAACTTTACTTGCAGTGCTATCACGTATTTAGCACAGCACAATGACTATGTTCCAAGTCATTTACTGTTCATGTTGGTTTCTTAGAGAGAAATTTGAGGATAGTAGCAGAGTGTTCTGTACAAAGTTCCAAACAATGTTTCATACAAGTAGAGAACAAATATTTCTTATTATGAACACAAAGATGGATGAGTAATTTTGCTTTCAAGAGAAACAGATGCTTATGCCTAGGCATTCTTTCCAATGTCTTACAAATGATTTGTCTAACACCAATAAGCAAAGAGTAAGTCATTCTGAGTGAATTTTAAAATGTAAACAAAACCACAATTAATTTGTTCACAGATGATGAAACCAATAAACTCTGGAGGAAGTGTCAGTTTTGATTGGACTGAAACCAATGACTGCTTAATCCTTGATATTCTAAAGAAACAAGTACTTGGGTCAGTAATCAACAACAATAACATCAGCCACAAGAGTTACTTCTTATTGTCATCTATGTATCAGAAACTGTCATGGTAATATGGTTGTATTGTTTTATTTAATCGATGTCAGTTAAGAAAAGAAGAGGGATCCCGTGTCTTTTACTTTGACTTCCCTGTGGGGAAAGGAAAGAGTAGTTTACGTATAAATTTGCCTTCAATCTGGAATTGAATGGAAAATTCTGGAAAGGAAAATGGAGTTATCTGCACACATTAGAAGGACAGAGAGAGGAAGATTTTGGAACAGTGATGACTGGTTTGTATATAATAGTGAAACATCACAGAGAATGTCCCTAGCTCTCTTAATTTAGTTGCCTTAATCTCATTAGGATTGAAACAACTATATTAAGAAATAAGTAAGAAAGAAATAAAATTTGCTCAAGACAGGCAACAATAGAAATCCACATTTTAAAGTAGATTAACAAAGGGGTGCCATCTTTAAAACTATGTTGAATAAAAAGATAAATATTTTTAATGTTAATTTTATTGATTTCTCAACAGAATAATAAATTTAAAGTGACACTAAACTTCAAATTAGTTGATGTTTTCCTTTAAAGTAGCACCTTGAAAATTACTAAAAAGTTTTTTTCTTTCCCTACTGCCAAGCATTCTTTGTGTTCCTAGCATTATATTTATGTAATTATTTATTGTGTGAGAAAATAGCAATTAAAATTAATTTGCTTTCTACAGAGCGAAAAATAAGTATGGTGCCCTGAATTTTTTTGCATTATTAGGCAACATAAGTACTGCATTTTTTGTTTAAGCCAGCAAATCAACGAGTTAATAAAAGTAATGCTTTGCTTCCTTTACTCCAAGCAACTAAAAACACTTCTGTTTAAGTAAGAATTTCTCATTTTATTTGGTTTACTAAATATATCCCTCCTAGGAAAGAATTGGCTGTTTAAAAAATATGGGATAGGAATTATTAGGTGATTATATGCAAGGCTACATTATATCTAAATAGTGTAGCATTCATAACATTTTCCTTCAGTGCCAGTCATAAGTAATGCGGCCAAAGGCTGGAAATAAGATTTATGAATGAGCTGTATACTACAGTTAGGAGATAACTTTAGTTTTGAATCTCTAAACATATTAAAGCTTATGGAACTTGGAGCAGGGTTGAGACAAGTCAGGTTAGCTTGACTTAGGTTATTCTCAAGAGTATACAAAACTAACTCTTGTTCAGCCTTAATGAATGTAGGCATTTCAACATTGTATTACCTCACAGAAATTATTCACACATTTCCATTAGAACAACTGGTGGTTTGTCAGTCTTGTAAAATGGACAGTGCAAATGTCACTCTAATATTGGGCAAAATGAATGTATCTTATGAAATCTCCTTTACTCAGCCCAGAACGTATAATCACAGGACTAACAAGGACTGAAAGAAGTTATTTCATTTATGCTTTGGCTCTCAGACATGTCTAGGCTCACACTACTATGAAGAAATAAATGTCCATCTTTTATTTCAAAAATAGCAAATCTATACCCATACTATTTTATTTGATCCTCAGAATCTTGTGAACATGCCGATTCTTTCCTGACTGCAGGCTTTTCCATTTTGATTCCTTCACATAGTGCATTCTTCCTTCATTCTGTATATACCTGGCTCAGTTTCCTGAAGGGATATATAGTATAAATATACCCCAGTATGACTTCCTCAGTGGGGCCTCCACTGTCTACTCCATCTATAATCTACCTCCCACATGTTCTATTTCAAAACCCTATTTATTTCTTTCATAGAACTTAGCACAATTTAGAATTGCCTGATTTGTTTATATATGGACTACTACTCAATTACTAGGCTGATCCATATTGCATTATGAATTGTTTTTAGGTCTAAAATGGTCAAATGTCAGAAGTTTCTTGCTGTTTCATGTATGTTTCACGAAGGCAATTCTTTGTCCATCTTGTTCACTGCTCTATTCTCTAACTCCTGGCTCATATTAAGCACTAAACAGATATTTTTGAATGCATGAATGTTTGCTTAACCACGAATATCTGTTACTATGGAAAGATGATAATAGCTCAATAATAGACATTCACATAGAATGTCTCATTTGATACTCAGAAAAACCATATGAGTCAGGTATTTTTGTATTGCTGGTATAGATGATGCTTGAGACATTAAGTAGGTGACACATCCTAACTTTATTCGGGTCTCCGAAGTCATTGTTATTATGCAAAGAATATTCATTCTTCAAATATTTACTGAGCTCCTTCTATAGGCCCGACACTGCTAAGTGCTAGGGATGCAAAGATGAAGAAAACACGATCCCCATTCTACAAGAGTGTGCAATCTTTTGGGGGCAGAAAGATGTGAAGATATGTAATCAGCAGCCATATGATCCATCCTCTGATGGAAGCAGTGTATACAGTATACATAAGTTCAGAGCAGGGAGGCTTAACTCTGAGTGAAGAATCCAAAGAAGAGTGTCTGAAGGAGGCAACCGTTCAATTAAGTCCTAAAAGAGCAAGAGAGAAAGATGGAGGAGCTTTCCAAGCAAAAGGCCTAAATTGCATGTACAAAGGCATTAAAGTAGGAAAATATGCAGAATTTGGAGGAATGTCTAAGTAATCAAGCATACCTGAAAGGGCACAGTATAGTGGTTAAGGACATAGGTAGGCTCTGAATGTACATTGCCTGATTTTGAATTCTGGCTCTATTATTTGTTGTCCGTGTGACCTCAGGCAAGTTAGTCTCTTGGAGTCTCACCTTCTTTTCTGTAACCTGGAGATAATAGCTCTACCTACTTGATGGTTTTTTTTTTTTTTGTGAGGATTAAAAAAACTTCATCCATATTCAGCACCTTGAATAGTGCCTCGCACGTGCTAAGTGTTTAATAATTGTTAGCCGCCATTATGACTGAAATGCACAGCAAATGTGAGGAGAAAAGTGGACTGTAACACTGAAAATGTAAACAGAGGCCAGATCATGAAGGATCAACATTCCAAGAAGACTATGAACTTTATTGGATTGAGAGTCATTGGAGACTCAACTAGGAACATTACATCCTTTAGCAAATCTTTCATTTTGTTGCTAATAAGCAGCCAAACAGACTGTGTTTTGTCTGCTCTGGAAGAGTTCCTAATGAGCAGTTAATGGGCCAAAACAAGCAGCAGAGGGAATAGAGAGAAAGTAGCAATCAGGATAAACCATAATTGGAAATCACCCTCTTAATAATCAAGAGTTGACAGGATCTGCTGATGGTATGTTTCTTTCTCCAAAATACTGTGAAGAAAGAAATGTATCTTCTCAGAAACAGAAGTTTCTTTAGTGTGACTAGCTCACAGGCTAGAGAACACACCAGATGGGTGGCAGGGCTGCTGGTGTTCTTTAACAGAGGCTTCCACGGTGGTCTTCCTACTCTGTGCTTGGATTATGAGTGGGCTGATGAAGTGTGTTTTTCCTTCCTACACTGGGCACAATCCACAAGTGGAAAATTTAAGACTTTCGATGTTCTTTTAGGACAAGCATCTCATTTTATACAACACTTAAGCTTATGTTCACCTGATAAAGTGCAAAGTCAAGATTGAAAGGCCTTGATTTGTCTTAAGTCAAGATGTTAGTTTTGTTTCTTTCCCTCTTTTCCAATAACCAATTTTATAAGTTGCAGCAATAAAAAAATAAAAAGACCGGTAAGCCTTCATTTTGATGACAAATAGATTTATGATCTTTGCAGGGAAAAGTTGTTTTCCTTTTTCATAAATGATTGAGGCACTACTGAAGTCCAACGCAATGAAAACAGCATGGTAGACTCATTTACTACAGATGTGCTAAATTGACGAGTCTCAAAACACTCATTTATACAGAAGGAAATTCACACAGGCAACTGTGAGTCTCCCCAATACTATCCTTTAGTTATAGTCACATGACCTTGGAAAAACACCGAAACTGTGGAGTGAATATGCCAAGAATTCTTTAACTCCTTGGCCACATCAAAAAAAAAAGAAAGAACATTGTTTAGGAAAATCAGGCAGTTGCATAATGCTAGAAATCCCAGAATAAATATTTTTCTCAGTGGAAAAATCCAGCAGTCTTTAAAGGTAAGCCAAGAAACACCACGGTGCCATGATTTAAAAAAATAAAATAAAAATTACAAAAAAAGACCAATGGAAAGATGTCCTTATCCGTTGTTGAAAATATTCCAGGGAATATGCTAGTATTTAAAGACTGTTACTATCTCTTAAGTAGTTTTTCTACTGCCACAGTAAGTTTCAGAGATAATTACTTAGAAATCATTTCACCTAATGACCAGTTTGGCCATTGTTACCTAATGTCATTGAACAGACCAGTTCCTTATAAAAACTATTATTCTGCTTTCATATCATATATTCTACAGGGAGCAGAAATACTTACAGAAAAATTTTCTGTATTCTTAAATACCAATGGCATGTGTAAACCTTGGGGCTTTATTTAAAGGGGATTCCTCAAGGGAAAGCTAATTTTGTTTTTATTTTGAAGGCTACAAAACATTTCAATATTTATGACATTCTGATATTCAAAGTATGCATGTGAAATTTTTCTTATTCTTTGAAAATGCTAAAAAGTAGGAGATGATGAATTATGATCTGATACCTAATTGCTTACTAATAGCAATAGCAGATACCATTCAGCTTCATGGATTTGGGAGGTATACAACATTATTGTAATTCATTTCAACTCCTTTCATCATAAGATTCCATGAGGTTTTTATACAAGTCATGTATAAAGGGACGTGTGGCTCTGAATCTGTTTTTTATTTATTTTTATTTTTATTTATTTATTTATTTTATTTATTTTTTTGGGACAGAGAGAGACAGAGCATGAACGGGCGAGGGGCAGAGAGAGAGGGAGACACAGAATCGGAAACAGGCTCCAGGCTCTGAGCCATCAGCCCAGAGCCTGACGCGGGGCTCGAACTCATGGACCGCGAGATCGTGACCTGGCTGAAGTTGGACGCTTAACCGACTGCACCACCCAGGCGCCCCTGAATCTGTTTTTTAAAAATGACTTCCTAATTAGAAGTGGAATAGCTTACAAAGTGGAGCTAGAATATGCATGTTTTATTACCTAATTCATACTCAGATTCTCCTTGCTCCTCATTATGTCTTCAGCGTCTCCATATCTACTAGGTCTATCTAGCATTTAAATATGGTTAAGCTTCTCTCACTTAAAAATAACTTCTACTGTAATTTCAGTTTCATCTCTAGTTATTGCCCTCCTTTCTCTTTCAGGGCCAAATTTCTCCATTGAATTGTCTGAATATCTTGATTTCCTCACTGTCCACTCTCCTCAAGCACTGCAATCCTATTTCTGCATCCCCCGCATCAGATCAAATGGTTATATGCTGATGTTACTGATGCTCTCCATATACTAAAGTATAGTGGTTATAATTTTATCTTTTTAGATTTTGGTACTAGTCAGTGTCTGTATTTGCAAATACCAGAAACTAATCCTGGATAATTTAAACAGAAAATTTACTGAAAAGGTACTGAGTAGCTCACAGACAAATCCAGAAAGCCAGGTTCGGAAAATGCATAGAATTGAAGGAAGTTTAGGTAGCCAGAATTTGGACACTGCAGAGTGCGTCACCGCAGCTTGCTAGACATGGACTCCAGTCACCCCTGGAACCTGAGTGCTATTGGGGTTACTGCCACTGCCACTAGAGTAGAATCTATTATCCCTGCTTCTGCGTATCACTAACTCCCCAGCCAAAGGGCTAGCTAGATATGACTGATTGGTTAGGCCTAGGTCATAGGCCTGTGTCCTTGTTTCAAGGAGGAAATGGGAAGTGAAAATCTAGAATCTGACTTCTGTAGAAGGTGCCCTCCCCCCACCAAGACTCAAAAAGGGAGTAAACATAAACATTAATTATAAACATAAGATGGGGTTAAAATGCTGAGTAGCCAAAAACCAAAAAAATAAAATTAATAAAACACATGTCCATCACAATCTCTCAGGATTATTAGATCTAGTTGATGACTTTTTTCTTGAAATATTTTTTTTCCTGAGTTTCTATGACATTACATTCTTTTTCTCCTACCTATTACGATCACTCCATTTCAGTCTCCTTTGTAGTCTCCTCTTCCTTCTTTACCTGATTTCTAAATGATAGAAATCCTTACAGCTCAGTACCAGACCTTCTTTCCATCGTTTATTTAATATTTGTATTTTTCTTCATTTGTTCCCCAAATCTATTCACTGTCGCTTCTCTATCTTGCTGTTTGTCCTGGGAATTTGACCTTCATGGACTGTTATCATCTGGGTTCCCTTGTCCTCTCTTCACTTTCAGTTGGGGTTGGCCAATGGGGTACATATCTCTAGGATATTAGAGGAGAAAGGAGTACTATATTTATTTCTTCCATTTCCTCCTGGCTTTGACATTCTGTCAGTGGCTAGGTTACGTTCAAATACAGCTCCTGTAAGGTGCCCCTTTTCCCACAGCTCCAGCCCTCAGCTTGGCTCTCGACTTGACATTATTTCTTTCCTTTAACCTTTCAGGTCTAAGGACAGTAACCACATCCTACTGTTGATAGTCTCTGGATTCTCCCAACATCCCTTACTGGCTGTCTTAACCCTTTCTTCATTTCTGTAAATATTTTTTTCAAAATTCAAAAGTAGAGTATTTCATCTACTTTCTAACATGACTCTGATTAAGTACATTTCTATATGCTGATGACTCTCACATTTATGTCTGACATTCTCTCTGAGCTCTAGGCCAGAATATCTAATTGCCTAAATGTCATAACGTTACCCATAAAATCTGGGCTTCCTTCACTGTTTGCTTTTTTTCATGACGGGCAGTATAATGCACCAAGTGAGGAACTTGCACAAGTTAGAAATTTGGAAGTTATCCTTGACATCCCTCTCCTTCCCTTACCTCCCTTAACCAAATATCAAGTACTGTAAAAACTACCTCCAAAATACCACTAAATCCACCCACTTCTTTCCATTTCCACTTCACTAGTCTAGTCCAAACCATGAAGATATGCAGCCTGAAATATTGCAATAAATAGTCTTCTTATTAGTCGCCTGTATCTATGCTTGCCCCTTTCAATCCATTTTCCATAATGAAGCCAGAGCAAGTCCTTTAAAAATGGAACATTGGGATAATGTCCCTCCTAACCTCAACAGGGTACTAGTATCTTCAGATAATGCTCAATATCCTTAACGTGTCCTTCAATATTTACATGATGTGGCTCTTGTGTACTTCAATGGCATCAAACTGTATCAGCATACATCTTGTTCACTAAACTTTAGCCATAATTGCTAATGTTCTAGTTTTTCAAACACACTATGTTCTTCCTAGCTTTGTATATGCTGTCATCTCTGCATAGAATGTTTCTTTCAGGCTTTCCTCACTCACAGTAATCATTCCTAATTTATTAACTCCTACTTATTCTTCAGTGTCATCTCTCTCTTTCTCCCTACCCTCTCATATCAAGCCACTTTACTGACATAAATTGCAAAGTACATAATTTGATAAGTCAGCATAAAAGATTTCACACATTTGTGAAACCATCATCACAATCAAGATAATATATCTGCCCCCTCCCCCCAAAGCGTTCCTTTGGTAAGCCCTCCTTCTCATACGTCTAGCACTCCCATCTACAGGATACCCCCGATTTGCTTTCTGTCACTACAGATTACTTTGCAATTTTTAGGATTTTACATAAGTAGAATCATACAGTATGTGCCCTTTTTTGTCTCTTTTTCTTCACTCAGCATATATATTTTGAGATTCACTCATGCTATAGCATGTGTCAGTAGCTCATTCTTTTTATTGCAAACTAATATTTCATTGTACATACATACCACAATTTGTTTAGCCAGACACCTCTTGAAGAACATTTGGGTTATTTCCAGTTTAGGGCTATTACAAAGATAAGTGCTATGAATATTCATGGACAAGTTTTTGTGTAGATACGTGTTTTCATTTCTTTTGGCTAAGAGTAGAAAGGCTGGGTCATATGATAAGTATGTTTAATGTTTTAAGACACTGCAAATGTATAGGTAATTGATGTCTTAATGGTATCTGATCAATGAACATGGTATATATGCCACTTATTTAGCTCTACTTTAACTTTTATCAGAAATGTTTTATAGTTTTCAGCATATAGATTTGCACATTTTTGTGGTCATGTTATCCCATTTTGGCACTATTGTCACTACTGTTTTTTAAATGTTACTTTCTGATTAATTGTTAGTATATAGAAATACAATTGAAGTTTGTATACTGATCTAACAACCTGCAACTCTGGTAAATTTACTTATTTTTTTCTTGTAGAGTCTTAAAGATTTTCTACATAGATGATCATGTTGTCTATGAATAAAGAGAGTTTTATTTCTTCCATTTTACTTGTTTTTATTACCCTCACTAGAACCTTACTTAATTGATTAGAACCTCCAGTACAGTGTTGAATTTGTCATATATATGTGAGATATCTGTAGGAATATGAGGCCTCAATGGTTAGTCTCACAAATACCTAGACTGGAAATACTTTTTGGAGGAAGTATTGAAATAACAATAGAAACAAATTCAGGAGATTCTATAAGGGATTTTGAAAGTAATAGTGATAAAATAGCTTGATTATTACTCAAAAAAGAAGCAATGGAAATAAAAAGAGAAAGTAAATGCATAAAAACTAAAAGTAAAATCAAGGCAATATCAAAAAGTGATGGAGGCAAAGAGTAGTTTATAGAGACAAAAGGAAATGAGAGGACGTATAAGTGCTTGTTTTGTTAGAAATACAGATAGTGATACATTTAACAAATCAATACAGTTAATACATACCAATATATACATATTTGGTTCTTAAGTTCAGTGCAACTGGTACAAAACACCAATCAAAAAAGAAAGGGCAACTTTTATTTTATTTTTGAAAAATGTTCATTTATTTTTGAGAGAGAGACAGAGTACAAGTCGGGGGTGGGTAGAGAGAGGGAGACACAATCCCAAGCAGACTCCAGGCTCTGAGCTGTCAGCACAGAGCCCGACATGGGGCTCGAACCCATGGACCAGGAGATCATGACTTGAGCGGAAGTCAGATGCTTAACCGACTGAGCCACCCAGGCACCCCAAGAAAGGGCAATTTTTAAACCAGCAAAAGAAAATTTAGTGTATCCAATAGAAATCAGGAAAGAAAAAAAAGAAGACAGAAAAGAAATAAGACAGTATAAGACAAGGAAAAGACAGAATTAAGATGGCAAATATTCTTAATGGAGAAATTTTAGATGCGTTCTCTAAGATCTGTGCAGTAGAAGAATGTCCCCTATTGCTACTACTGTTTAACATAGTATTGAAGGCCCCTACCAACTTATGTGGAAGGAAAAAGAAGTGAGTGTAAGGAAAGAGATCAATCTGCCATTATTTGAAGGTGATACTATCTGTCTTAAAAATCCAATAGAAACAAAAGCAAATTATTAGAAATTAAAAAAAATCCAGTTGTATAGAATATAACCTGAATTAGTGACATTCTTTAAATAAGTAATAACTAACTAGAAAATAAAATAAAAAATAATACACAAAGTCTTTATTAAGAAGCAATACTCCATATTGATAAGAGCAAAGAATATGGAGTTAGGCTGTCTTTTAGCTATGAGACACTTGAAAGTGATAATCTCAGTGCCTCAGAATGTATGTAGGTATGTATGTATTTTTTTTTAACTGAGGTATAATTGACCTCAGTTTCTAGATGCATAAAATGAGGATCGTAATTGTATATATCTTAGAAGACTGTAAAGATTAAGTGAGTTGATGTAGTCAAACACTTTATCATGGTACCTGGCACATAGTTAGCATTATAAGAACTTTTGCTGTTATTATTATGGAAATATTTCATTATAGGACAATAGAAAATTATAAGAATAAATATTTCATCTATTTGATTAACTAAATGGTAAGTTATGAATTTTCTCCCAATAAAGCTATAAATTCAAGACAAACCCAATGACAATTCAAGTTTTTGTTTTGTTTTTAGAGAAACCCGGCAAATCTAATCTCAAATGTATGGGGTAGAAGTGTAAAGAAGGGGAACTTGCCCCATTAAATATGAGGACACATTGCAAAGCCATAGAATAAGAACAGTGTGACAATACAAACAGACCAGAACAATTTTTTTCTGTAGAAGGCAAGAGAGTAAATATTTTAGATTTTCTGAGGCCATTGGTCTTTGTTGCAACTACTGAACTCTGCTTTGTAGTACAAAAGCTGCCTTCAATGTTCCAAAGGTGGCTTAAGATATTTGATGAGCTCAAAACACAGTTGGGTTGTATAGTCCCTAAAATTGTGCTTCTTTATGGTTCTTATTTATAAGCTTTTCTATGTGCAAAAATGGTATATATTATATATGAGTTATTAGATATAAAATATGCAAGAGAATGTACTCATTGACATTCCCTGGAGATCATAAACATAATTCCAAAACAACTATTAAAGCAGTGATTGGCTAATCTGAGACAGTATCACAACTAAGAAAGCTAAAATATATATGGTCTAGCAAAAAGACACTTATAAATAAGAAATAAAAAGTAAAGAGATATTCATTCTACTCACAGGAAGTCCCTGTTTTCCTGGTAGCCCAACTTTTCCAGAGTTTCCTGAAATGCCATCGGCTCCATGGTATCCTTGCATGCCTTTTGGCCCAGGTAGGCCTGGAAGACCCTTGGTAATTAAATTACATGGATTATAGACAGATGCTGTACAAATGTTTAAATGACAATTACCTTTGGGAGGGGAATGTTTACATTTTTAATACCCTACCCCAGGATAAATTTTCCTGTTTCCTGAATTCCTTTTTGGATTCCACAGATCAGGTAACTTTAAAAGTTCCCTAAGCAGAAATGCCACCAAGCTAACTAAAATGTGCTGTGTAAGCTTTTCAGCTTTAGTGTAATTCTCTGATACTTTTCATTGTACTGGCCCATGCTTTACCCAGCTATGGTGAAAAGTCAGCTGTATGCATCTGTCAGCATAGGAAACAGCTATCATTTACTATCTGCAAAACCTCATGCCATATTATTTTCTCAAGAAACAAATTACAAAACAATAATTTATCAAAAAACTACAAATTACAAAACAATAATTTATCAAAAAACAATAACTTTTTGTTATCATTTTGAAATAGATGATTATATGACTGAATAAAGGTCTGAACATTTTTTTTCTACTCTTGGGTAAGTGGATATTACCTATATGAATCTCTGGTCTGAATGTGCTTATACTTTGTGTTCATTTTTCTCTTCTTTTTTGAGCCAACACAGGCCACCCAAAGTAGACATCTCGCCCTTGGCTGGGGAAGACCAGCAGGAAGTAAGTCTCTGCTAATAAGCCAGTCAACGCATATTTGCCTGCCTAGAGGAAGCTGATGGCTAAGGTAAAATCAATCTTTATTCTGTGATGAAATGATTTAAAACATTCTTTTCTAAGACTTTCTGTTCTACTTGCCAGGGAACTGAGAGGCTGAGTCCTTCCATTACAATCCAGCTTAGGCTTTTTATTCATGCTTGAAGATCTCTGACCTTTCTCACCAATCATTTAGTTATATTTCCAGTTCCCTGTTTTCAGTGGTTCATGATCAGAGAGTAGCATGAGTCCACGGACAGAGCTCCATAACACCGGAAAATAGCATCCTTCAATTGCTGAGACTTGTATTTGTACAGCAAGCTTGGTTTTGAACTCATGGTCATATTTTGTTCCCTCTGTGTTCCAGCGTGGGCTTAAATTATTTTTTGAAGACAAGCTGATTTATCCAACACTTGTCATAATTGGCCCCAAACCTTTCTGCTTGCTGAAGTTGCCAATTCTATTTAGAAAAACAAGAAAGATGAAAAGGGTCTATTACTTACAGGAATCCCAGGTTTCCCAGCAGGGCCAGGAGTGCCTTTTTTCCCTTTAGGACCCTAAAAATGTGAAGCACAGCTGTAATTAATTGTAATAAACTTAATTAAACTGAAGGCATAGAAAAGAACCCTAGACCTGGATGCCACAGCACGTAATGCCACTAACTAGCTGTATATCATTGAGATTGTCATTTAACCTCCCTGGGAGTCATTTTCTTTACCTGAAAATGAGAGTTTGACCAGATAATCTATAAATTTCCATCTAGCTCCAAATTCTATGGTGTAAAAATTTAAATACTGGCTCTAAAAGGGAACTAAATATTATTTAATAAATGTCCACTTTTTCAGACAGAGCCTTTGCCTTCCTATTGAAAGTGGCAAAGTGATTTATTAATTCAGTAAACATTTACCAAGTTTTACGTATCAGGTACTCTGTGCTCTGTTGGGAATGCAAAGTCAAAGTTACTGATCTCAAGGCACTCACAGTGTAGTAAGGGACATGAACCAATAGCCTAAAATGTGCTTATCTGGAAGCATAGACAAGAACATACTTGTGAATCAAAGAAAAGATATTTATTTCCCACGGAACTCTTTGTTTTTCCATGTGGGAGATGTTTTAAATCATAATTGATTCAGCAGTAACTGGTCTGCCAGGATAGTTAGGAATTTTGCCCTTGCAAATCATGCCATTATTGTGATGATATCCTAAAATTATTTTAAAAAGAAAAATGTGGAAAAGAATGACCTAGTTCACAAATAAGAAAAAGAAGCATATAGTCATTACCAGACACATTTCTCAGAAGTCATCAAAAGCTGTCACAAACAGGATAATTCCACCAAAACTGGATGTTAAGTTATTCAAATTTCAGATAAATTGTGCCAAAGATTCAATTTGAGAACAACAAAGTAAATAATTTCATAACATATTACATCTTCTGCAAATGAACTTAATATTTTAAGAAGAAATAGTATATGTAGTAATAGAAAAAAAGGGCATTTTGTATAAGAGATAAAAATCTAACTTTGTTAGAATTTGATAATGGGAAGCTATATGGAACAAGAGTTCTACCTCCAACTTGGAGAACTACTTTACTTGACTTAAAAGGTCACTAATATAAAGTCTTTCTAAGGGTGAGGAAACCAGAAAATGAAACAGTAGATGATCTGAGTTAAGTTGAAGGGGAAGAAATTTCTGGAACATATGCTCTCTAAAATAAATATACCTTTTAGGACACAATAAAGAAATAAAATAAAACTACAAGATTTTAAATACTGAAAAAATTGTGATTTCAGGTATCTCTAATAGCACTAATTAAATAGTATATGAACTATGATAATATTCAAATATGTTAGCCAGAGTATTTTTTCCTTCACAGTATTTCTTTTTATGCAAAGTGATAGACCTGCTCTAGATTTGAGATTTTCAAAATAGACTTTCCCTTAGCTTATGGATTTCAACATAGTCTTCTGAAACTCATGGTGAGGTAATAATTTTAGAAGGATATAATATTTTGAGAAGAATACATTTTTAAAAAGAAAGCCTAATTTTTATTTTTTATTAAATTTTATAACTTTTCCCCCAATGTTTATTTATTTTTGAGAGAGAGAGAGCATGAGAAGGGAAGGGGCAGAGAGAGAGGGAGACAGAGAATCTGAAACAGGCTCTGTGCTGTCAGTGCAAAGCCTGACATGAGGCTGGAACTCACAAACCGTGAGATCAGGGCCCCAGCTAAAGTTGGATGCTCAACTGAAAAAAAATGATTTTTAAATATGAAAACCCTATATTTGAGTATCAAAAACCAAGGTGACAAAGGAGTCCAGTCATACAATTTATGCCATAAAGAACAGATTTAGAATTATAATAGTATAAGAGAAAAATTTTTCTACTTAAGGGGATATAAATATCTTCAAGTTGGTGAAAGGTAAAAACAAAAGCATAAGAGAAGCAAGATTGTTTGACACTGACAGGAATCTCTGAGAAGGGCCCTTTATACCTCACTCTGCCCTCAAGTCCTGGTTTGGGGGAAGCAATAATACCCTCAGATAAGTATGGGAATTTGGGCACAGAAACAATGGCTAGGGAGACTAAAGTCCTCATTTAGAAGTCCACATGAACTGCACTAAGTGTCAGCAGTAGAGTAGAAATTTCTACATTGGAATGTCTAGGCTGGTGGGCTTGAGAAAGTCTGAGTCCCACGAGTACCCAGCATGGTATGGGGATTAGCAGAATACATTTCCACTTGGCCAAGAACAGAAGCAGATAGCTCTTAAAGGCCTATATAAAAGAGACTTTGTACCTTTTCTGTACACAGAAAATAGCTATACATGCCAGCATGGATTAAAGAACTTCTGCAAGGAGGGCCAAGGTAGATGTCAACATGGTGGGATGATGGCTACTAAGGACCTAAATGGATGATGTGCATTTCAGTGCATACTGGTGTAAATAAATGACTGAAGACCAAACTCACCTTCCATTCCTCTTCCCCACCACTGCCACCCAGAATGTAACTGCAGACTTGACAAGAGAATGAATAGGAAATCTCTAAATCAAACGCAGGATATTTGTATGGATGGAGTTAAAGACTGTTAATTGACTAGAATGTTCTACCAATTAGGTTTCTACTACCAGGCAGGATGGGCACTCAGGATGGATGTTAAGTTCCATCATAAAGAACATAAACAAAATTATATTTTTAGTATACCTGAGTTTGTGACTTAAGGTTCAAACATACTATGCATGTAAGTAATGGCTTTACTCCAAATGCTTATATAAAAAAATAAAAAACAAAGAGATTCACATATCATCACAGACTGATTACATTTTGGGATGACCATTATGTTGGGGATTATTTCAGAAAAGCTAAGTGTTGTGCACTGAAATCTACATGTATGGGTCTGTTATCATGAAAACTAGGATGTTAATCAGACCTGGATGGGCATCAGGAAGCAGCTTCCAATAGAATAACACAAAAGAAAAAGTATGACTATAAAAATTATTTTTGAAGTATACTTTGCTACTTGTAACAGGACAATTGTGGTAAAATCTGCCTATTGAAGACAAAAAGTATTTAACAAATAACAAAACTGTAATGTCTGCTGTTTTGAGATGTTCAAATCAGGAAAGATTTCCTTATTACAATTATTGTCATCATACTAAAAGGAAGTAGGCCAGCTAGAAAAGCCATAGTCTAACAGTGGAGATTTTAAATGTATAAAGATCAATAAAGTGTAGAACACTGATACTTTAAAAAAACTGCACATTAAAAAAAAATCTCAAAATGGAATTGTTGGCTTATAACTAAATTAAGAGCCAGGCATTACTAAACATTAATCCTACGGAGAGGTAGTCTCTTATTTGTAGGAAATTATAGATTTGGGCCAAAGACAAAGATAATATGTTGTTATATGAGGTGTTGGTACATGACTGAGTTGTTATCATAAGAAGGAAAAGAAAGTCACTCTTCAACTAATACCCAGAACTCAACTATAGTAAAGCTAGAAGTATTCTAATGCTACTTTCAAACTTAACTTACTCATGTTATTCTATTTAAATGTTAAGTACCTCATAAATCAATAAATAGACTTTACTGTTTTAAATGGATCTGATTTCAAATAGGCCATCATGTTTTTCAAAGCTAAGCCAGACAAAAGAAAAAGCACAATTTTATGCTCACTCTAAAGACTACAAATAAAAATCGTTTGCCTTTCCTATTTGATACTGGACATTTTAAAAATGTGTCATCATAGTCCAAAACCTGTTATTTAAATGAAGTTGAAGGATAGTTACCTCAATACTTAGCTAGTTCTAACTTTGTTAGGACAGATTTACAATACAAACACAGATTTAGAGTTAGGCAATAATTATACTCTTTCTCTCTCTTCTTTTTTTTCTCTAACCAAGAAATTTCAATTCACTAAAATCTGGAATTTTGTTTTGGAAGAAAAATAAGATTTTGGCTTGAGTCTTAGTCTTGGAAAGCCATTATAGGACAGTTCACTACATTTAAATTACAAAAGTCTTTTTGAAAATGTAGTGGTTCTGCTATTGGATTTGACTTGTTCTTTCTCTCTACTGTGTCATGAATGAGAGCCCAATGAATAAGTTAGATGGTTAAGTAAAATTAATCATAAAAGATTTCAAAGTAATAGCAGGCTTTTGTATAATATTGGGAGTCAAGAAATAAAGTTTCTATTGTTAGTTCTGTTAACTAATTCTGTGATCTTAGGTAACTCAATCTGTCTGAGGCTTAAATTTCTTCATCTGTAAAATGAGAGGGTGGTCCAGATGATTTTAAAGGGCCATTTCTAAATCTAAAAAACAAATTTAAAGCTTTGCAAAAACAAGAAGACAGTAATTGGACAGGATCCACCTGACCACTGAAGGTGTCCTTAGTGAATAATACATGGTCAATGATTATTCTTGTAGCAATTATTAGTATTTTAAATTCTTTTTTAAAAACATTTATTTATTTTTGACAGAGAGAGAGAGAGCACAAGCAGGGGCAGAACATAGAGAAGGAGGCACAGAATCTGAAGCAGGTTCCAGGCTCCCAGCTGTCAGCAAAGAGCCCGAAGCAGGGCTTGAACTCACCTATTGCAAGATCATGAACTTGAACTCACAAACCTGAGATCATGACCTGAGCTAAAGGAAGACGCTTAACCGACTGAGCCACGCAGGAGCGCCTAAGACGCTTTTTAATGTAACCTTGAACTGTATGTCAGCATTGCCCAAGGCAGGAAAGAACTAATTCCCTTGAATTATACAGAATTTAAACCATGGCTTCTCAGAATCTTTTGGCTCTGATACCCAGGGTAAGTTGACCACGTAGGCTGGATATGTAGTTGTTTAGTAAGAATATATGATTTTCACTGGCATAATTTTAACAGATACTAATAAATACCAAAACATTTCTTCTTCCTGAGATATGTCAAAAAAGAAAAAAAAATACTAAGAATATGAAAGTACTAATTCTAAGAGATGAGAAATTTTGGGATCAAACCTTGGGGGAGCATTTGCATCCTTAGGCACTTAATGCAAGTCACAAGAAGGCAGTAGCAGTATTCTAGGTTCCTAGCTGTTTCCACTACTTTTTCCAATTTTGGTATTAAAAATTCTAAGCGGGGGAGGAGGGGTGCTTGGGTGGCTCAGATGGTTAAGCGTCCGACTCTTGGTCATAATCTCATAATTTCATGGTTCGTGAGTTCAAGCCCTGCTTCTGGCTATATGCTGATAGCTCAGAACCTGCTTGGGATTCTCTCTCCTCTTTCTGCTCTTCCCCTACTCATGCACACATGTGCTCTCTCTCTCTCAAAATAAATAAATAAACTTTTAAAAAATTCTAAGTGAATGAGACAATTATCTTCTCTCTGTGTGTTTTCTCTTGTTAAGGCTTGCCTTTCATGGGATATTTTTATTTTTTATTTATTAGTTTTTATTTATTAAGGAACCTGACAAAGAGTTATTAGGTAGATGTAAAGACCATTCAAAAATGGCTTTAAGGTGAGTGAACACCTATGTAAAATCAGATTCAACTCAATTTTATTACTCCTTTAAGTAGGAAGCACCAAGTATGCGTAAAGATTGCTTAACAAATTAGGAGAAATGTGGTTTCAAATTCATTACTTTTTATCCATTCTCACCTAATTTATTATTAAAATTACACTAAAATTTTTAAAGAATTCTATTTAAAATCAATAGCATGTGAAATTAGAATGCCATGAAATGCAGGATAGCAGTAAACTGATGGTACAAATCACAAAGCAAGTTATAAGGCAACAACCTTCAGTAAGGTTGAGGCAACATCTATCAGTGCACAGGGAAAGAGACTACATCCAATAAGCTAATAAATTTTTAGTTTGTTTGATAACAGATAACTGACTTATGGAAAAAAAAAGTGTTTTAAACAAACTGTGAGTCTGTGTCACATAGTCAAACTATTTCTCCCCCTACTCTACTACAACAACTAAGTAGGTTTGATTGATAGGGTTTCACTTTGCAATGCTGGTCTTAAGGCCTATTGGTACTTCTGCTTGAAATCCCAAGGAAAGAGGAGTAGTTTGAGACAACCTTAAGCAATTTTTATCAGAAGGCTGCTGGTAAAGGGAAATGTGGATGGCAGTCAGAACACATGAACTTAATCAATAATCTTGTTTTAGCACAACTATTGACAAATACTCTGATTAGAGGCCTACAGTGATCCTTGCTCTGGAAGGGTGAATGATCATTTAAGTTATGATAAATAGCAGCTCCTATGTCCCTGCTCTCTCAAACCAACAGTAAGTTTCAAATTATCTTAAATAATTTCAACTTACTTCAGATCCTCTCTCTCCTTTTAGTCCTTGTTCACCCTGGTCACCTGGCTCACCCTTTAATAAGAAACCAAAGAGAAATCACATAAAAAACAGACACCAAATAAGATATATTAACATTAATTTTTTTTCAATGCCAGAATCACAAAGAACGTTCTCAAAACATACTGGGGGCCCTTGTTGTCCAGTAGCACCTCTTGGTCCTGGTATACCCATGTGACCCTAGGAATAGAAAAGATTATATTATTAGAGTAAACAGAGACATGCAACTCAGAGAGTAGGGTAGTATCACTTAAAATGGTAGCAAAATGTTACAAAATTCAATTTAAATATAAAAAATTATGATTCTTTTTCAGAAATATTACAGAACATAATGGCCACTGGATATTATGACAATTGAGAAAGCCTGTAAAGTTTTGTTTTGTTTTGTACATAGGTCAACATAGTAGGTTGAATGGTAGTACACCTAAAGATCTCTATGCCCTAAACCCCACAGACTGTGAATATGATCTTTTTTGGAGAAAGGGTCTTTGCAGATATCATTAAGTTAATGATCTTAAAAAGAGATTATCCTGAATGGCCTATGACAAGTACCCTTAGAAGAGAGAGATAGATACAAACAACAAAGAAGAGGGTCATGTGAAGGCATAGACAGAAACTGGAGCTATGCAGCCACAAGGAGCATTGTCAGCCATCAGAAGCTAGAAGAGGAAAGGAAGAATTCTCTTCTAGAAACTGCAGAGAGAGCAAGGTCTGTTAACACCATAGTTTCAGATTTCTGGTATTTAGAACTGGGAGAGAATAAATTTCTGTTGTTTGAAACCGTCCAGTTTATAATAATTCTGGTCAGGAAACTAAGACAGTAAATAACCAAAGAAATAAAAAGTTTGAGAACAAATTTCCTTTTTCAGCCTATTCCTATTGTAGAAGTATACCACTTGGATATACCACTTGGATAAATTTAGTATTTATGGTATTTATACCACTTGGATAAATTTAGTATTGAAAATTGGGAGTCATTAATGTATATAATGCCAAGACACATCAAGTGACTTTGATATTCAGCAGTCTGTCATCACCCTAGTCCTCCTAGGAAGGAATGCTGACCTACCACATTTCCCTTTTCAAGTGTGTAAATAGAAACTAGCAACAACCCAAGGGCATGTCAGATTATGCATAAATAATTCTGCATGCAGTCTCATTCTTCCCCTTCCCTACCGTCCTTTTCACTTTAGAATTTCTTTCCTCCTACTCTGTATATTACAGAAAGAATGCCATAGAAAAAACAGTTAGTAGGCTCATCTCCTTTTTCTGGACTAGGAGAAGTAAGGATTGCCTATATAGACTAATGATATTTATCTCACAGAAAGATCAGTTTAAGCTCTCTTTGTTTGCATTCTTTGAGGCAACTGTTTGTGGTTTTAAGATTCAACCTCCTGATTAAAAAAAAAAAAGAATTATTTAACAGAGTGAACATTGCCAAGAGACAAAGACTGTTTGGAAGGCTTTCTATAGAACATGGCCATAACTAAAGAGAATACCATTACCACACATGGCCTTACTAGCAAAACATGAGCAGAGTCAACAATAACAGAATCAGGTCAGTCAAGAGGAAATGGGGTGTAAGTATATATGACTATTATAAGTCATTGATGAAGCAGAATTCAGGAGAGAAGTGATTGGTGAAAGGATGAAGTTACACAACGTAGTGAGAGTGAACAGATGAGCAAACTATAAAACTCAAGATCATGATGGCCAGTTGTGACTTTGCCACCATTTTTGTCTGTGTTTTATAAAGACCTTTTTAGAATGGTCATAGAATATCCAATAGCTTCTCCTGGTTTTGTGAAGTCTGGATACAAATCTCACTAAAAACAAACTTGCTTTCTAGAAGTTTCACTGTAATTCCTCTAGTTCTATTTCAATAAAAATTGAGAAGGGCCATTTTCTGCAATGTTAAAAATTAAATATGATGTAGTAAATATTATTATAAATTTATGTAGGCAAGGTTATGGGAAGTGATTGACTTTGATGTGATGATAAGCTGAATCTTGAAGGATGAGTGTTCCAGGCAGTAAAGTAAAAAGAAGATATTCTGACAGAGTGGATAGCATGGGGGAATAAATGAAGATTTATCTGACAGAACACGTTAAGTGGAGAATGGATTTGAGAGGGCTATGACTAGGGATAGGGAGTCTAGTTTGGAAGCTATTACAATAATTCAGACAAAAATGATGAAACCTAAACTAAAGTAGGGCAAAATGGCTAGATTCCAGAGCTATCTAAGGTCAAAAGAAATGGCCAATTAAATTTGAGAGATGAGAGGAGAGAGAAAGGAGAGGAGGGAGAGAACAAGAGAGATAAAGAGACAGAAAGAAACAAAAGGAGAGAAATAGCAACAGACACACAGAGAGAGCAATAGACGGAGGGGGACAGAGAGATACAGAGATGGACAGAAAGATAGAGAGAAGGACTATTCATTTATTGGCTTGAACACCTTAATGTCTGATGGTAGCTTTCACTGAATTGAAGACATAGAAAGAATATGATCAAGTTTGGGGAGGATGATAAAACTGACCAAACCAAAGTGAAATGGAGTTTGAGCTAGAACATAATTTATTCCATGTATTTATAGGACTTCATCTCACACAAATTTAGTCTGATTTAATCTTGGGTATCTGTATATTTCTGCTCATATTTTTAAAAAGCAGATATTGACAGTATAATATGCTTATTCCCACTATATTTTCTGTCTTTCTCAAGCCTTACATGAATTTATCTCGACCTTTGGGATGTATAGTTTTCTGGATGACAACTATAATTTACTATATCTGTTTTTATGCTGATTAAATGTTCTTATTATATGTCTTCTACATGTGATGTCCACAGAGGCAAGTACTGTATCTGGGGTATCCAGTATTATACTTATGTCTTCTAGCTCTGTTCCTGGCCCATGGAAGACACTCAAATATATGATGAGTGGACAGAGGTTTTATTATGCATGACACATAAGATCTGTCATGTATAATAATTCCTAATAAGTACTAAGTACTTACTAATAAGTATTTATTGATGATAATGAGCAAGACACATGACTTTTGTAATTCTCAGTTCCTTCAAGAGGAAAAAAGAACAAAGGATGGTGAACAAGATTTTAAAAAATTTCTAACTGTTCACAGCAAAATGGAAGCAAATCTACATTATCATTCAATTTTTTTAATCCCAAAAGATAACTGTGAGCTCACTACAATTGTAAGAACATTTGTAAATATAAAAATGTTTTTAAAAAGATTGGTGATAATCATTCAGTCATAGAAAGGCATGGAGTACTAAAACTTTCTACAACATCGATTACAATATAATACATTATATTAAGTGAAATGAAGTCAGACACAAAAAGCTATATATTATACAATTCCATTTATATGACATATCCAGAAGAGATAACTCAATAGAGTCAGAAAGCAGAGTAATGGTTGCCAAAGCCTGGGAGAAATACAGACTGACTGCTTAATGGGTATGGGGCTTCCTTTCTAGGGTAATGTAAATGTTCTGGAACTATGTAGCGTGTGATGGTTGTACAATATTGGGAATGTACTAATATCTTTGAATTGTACACTTTAAAATTGTTAAAATGGTAAATTTTATATTATGTGTATTTTAGTACAATTAAAAGGGTTGACGATAATGTTAATCATTAGTTTACCACAGTGAAATGATAGTATATACACTTTAAAATGATAGAAAAACAAACATTTGAAAATTTCACCTGAGGCTACAACAGAATAATCTAACTATAAATAAAGCACAGTTCCCCTGTATGAATCAAACTTGTGCTTGGAAAACCTGGCAGGGGACAAGTGTGGATATTTCATGGCTTTCAGATGTCTAAGCAATAAAATTATTATGGCTGCCTGGTTCATGATGGCTTGTTTAGAATAAAACCACCAACAAATTACAAAATGACCTCTAAAGACTAAGGACATAGGATAGAATAAGACATAAAGGAAGATGTGGATCAAACTAATTCATGAACTATTGACAACTGAAAACATAATCAGGAATATTTGTGGAAAAAGGAAGGAGAAATTGATTCCACAGTGAGCCCAGGAAGAAGTTCTCTGATGAAGGATTTCTGAATAAGGTGTGACTATTCAGAATAAGACAGGCAGGGTTTCTCTTCTGCTAGCCAGATGAAGAGATTATTTTCTTCTTCGAAAAGAATATTTATCTGTTTGTTTGCCAGTAAATTTGCTAGTTTAGCAACCAAATATTTCATAGTTGGTAGAGGCCAAAAGAAGATATTGCAAGAACTTGATTTTCCTGAGAATGTGTGAAGTTATGCACAGAAAAGGCTAAGGAAGGGGTTTTCCAAAATGGCGAAGAAGCATAGAAGTTCTCAGCTTGTCTCATCGCTGAAGTGCAGCTAGATCAGCACCAAACCATTTTGAACACCTAGGAAATTGATCCGATGATTAACACAACAATCTGCATAACTTGAGCCACAGAACTCAGCAGGTACACGGTGCGAAGAGGTGAACTGGGGGAGAAAAAGTTGTAGAGGGTAAGGAGGTGTTTTTCTGGACAGAGAACAGAGAAAGGAAAAGGAGGAGAGTACAGCACACTAGGATCATGCAGGAAAAGCACTCCCCCCAAAAGTAGCTGGAAAGAGTGGAAACACTGACAAGGGACTGAACAAGAAATCTGTTCTTAAAAACCACTGCTGGAGAGAAAGGGGAGGGTTACAATACCATTAGGAATCTATAAACGGTGGAGCACAGATTTGGAAGTTCTGGAGCTCAATACCTGGCAGTGCTCTGGTTTTGAGTAAATCCCCAGGAGCAGGCAGCGAGGTTCAAGGGGTCTGTGGGCCACAAGGGGAGAAGGGGTTCCCCTGCTTTGGAGGCCATATGGCCTCCCCACAGGCAAAGTTCCCAGTGGACTCTGGAGAGCAGCCTCATTTGCTGATATTGGGACAAAGACACCAGAGTGCAGTGAAACCTGGCTCTGGCTGTATGTTGTGATTTGCCATAATCTCTGAACCTCCGCTGCTGCACCACTGTATGAACACATTCTGGTGCAAGCTGGCCATTGCTCAGTGAGACATTCCCCCAGAGGGTCAGAGTGGGTCCAACCTGCAGGGTTCTCTGAAATGAGGGGTTTGGAAACACATCCCCATCTGAGATAAAACTCAGGAGGGAGGTGCTGCCTAACAGGCTGATGACTTGGACATGGACAGGGTATAAGTGGGGAATGGACAGAAGCCTGAGACAAAGGAGGGGTTCTTGATTGTGGGTCGGTGAGAGCACAAAATTTCTGTGCCAAAAACTAGGAAGTTAGGTGAAGCCATTTCCACTGCCCCTGCCCATGCACACGGGCATGCACGCCACACCAATCCACCCCAGTATGCTGAGCAGTGCCACCTAACGAAGAATGGAGCTGTTACAACAAGTCCCACCCAACTATGACCTCCAAGTGCAGCCCCCTAGAAGACCAGCACAAGTCACTCCATGTGCTTAGTGTATGGACTATAGAGTGCTTCATAGTTTGAGTTCTAGGAGAAACTGGATGTAATTTCATTCAGGTTTCATTCTGTTTCCTGGTTTATCTATTCTTTTTTTTTTTTTTTTGCTTCTGTGTTTGTTTAAATTGTTTTTCCCCCTCTCCTTTCTTTTCTTTTTCTTGGATAGAGAAAAATTTATTTTTATTTTCTTTTTAAAAAATATGTTTAAGTCTTTTTACTATGTTTTTATTTTTTGTAAATCTTTTTATTCTATTACACTTTCTTCATTTCATTTTATTCTACTTTATTATATACTTTTTTATGTTTTTAAACTTTTCTTACTATTTTTTTCATTTTCTTTCCTATTGTTTCTCTATTATATTAAAGATTTTCAACAACCACCAAAACACACCTAGGATCTAGCTTCCTTTATTTATGTATTTTTTTGTTTCTCATTTTCTCATTTTTATTTTTTACTTTATTAATTCTTTTTCTTCCTCCAAAATGACAAAACTAAGGAATTCACCCCAAAAGACAGAACAGGAAGAATTGACAGCCAAGGGTTTAATGAACAGAGATATAAGAAAGATGTCTGAACTAGAATTTAGAACGATGATAATAAGAATACTAGCTGGGGTTGAAAAAAGCATAGAATCCCTTTCTGTGGAGATAAAAGAAGTAAAATCTAGTCAGGACAAAATTAAAAAGGTTATAACCAAGATGGAATCAGATGGATGCCACAACAGCAAGGATGGATGAAACAGAGCTGCGGATCAGCGATATAGAAGAGAAAATTATGGAGAATAATAAAGCAAAAAAAAAAAAAGAAAAAAAAGAAAAAAAGAAAAAAGAAAAAGGGAAGCTAATGCAAAAAAGCATGGTACAAGAATTAGAGAACACAGCGACTTACTAAAAAGGAATAACATCCAAATCATAGGATTCCAAGAAGATGAAGGGAGAGAAAAAGGGGTAGAAGGTTTATGTAGAATATTATAGCAGAAAACTTTCCTAATCTGGGGAAAGACACAGAAATCAAAATCCAAGAGCATAGAGAACTCCCATTAGATTCAATAAAAAACGACCATCAATAAGGTAAGGCATATCATAATCGAAATCACAAAATACACAAACAAGAAAAGAATTATGAAAGCAAGGGAAAAAAAGTCCTTCACCTGTAAGGGAAGACAGATCGGGTTCACAGCAGACCTATCCACAGAAACGTGGCAGGCCAGAAAGTAGTGGCAGGATGTATTCAACGTGGTAAGTTGACAAAATATGCAGCCAAGAACTCTTTATCCAGCAAGGCTGTCATTCAAAATAGAAGGAGGGATAAAGGGTTTCTCAGACAAACAAAAACTAAAGGAGTTAACTAAACTAAACCAGCCCTGAAAGAAAATTTAAGGGGGACTCTCTGAGGGGAGAAAAGATGACACAAAACAAAAAAGGCCAAAAGCAACAAAGATTAGAAAGGACCAGAGAACATCACCAGAAACTCCAACTCTACAGGCAACACAATGGCACTAAATTCATATCTTTCACTATTCACTCTAAATGTCAATGGACTAAACGCTCCAATCAAAAGACATAGGGTATCAGAATGGATAAGAAAATAAGATCCATCTATATGTCATTTACAAGAGTTTTAGACCTTCAGATTGAAAGTAAAGAGATGGAGAACTATGTATCATGCTAATGGTCACCAAAAGAAAGCTGTGGTACCCATACTTATATCAGACAAACTAGATTTTAAAATAAAGACTAACAAGAGATGAAGAAAAGCATTATATCATAATGGGTCTATACATCAAGAAGATCTAACAGTTGTAAACACTTATGCTCCCAATGTGAAAACACTCAAATATATAAATCAATTAATCACAAACATAAAGAAACTTATTGATGATAATACCATAATAGGAGAGGACTTCAACACCCCACTTACAACAATGGAAAGATCATCTAAGCAGAAAATCAACAAGGAGACAATGGCTCTGCAGGACACACTGGACTGGATAGACTTAACAGATATATTCAGAACATTTCATACTAAAGCAGCAGAATACATATTCTTCCTGAGTGCATATGGAACATTCTCCAGATCAGATCACATACTGGGACACAAATCAGCCCTCAACAAGAACAAAAAATCAAGATCATACTGTGATCATATATTCAGACTGATCATATATTCAGAACACAACGCTATGAAACTCAAAATCAACCACAAGAAAAAAATTGGAAAGACCACGAATACTTGAAGATTAAAGAACATTCTACTAATGAATGAATGGGTTAACCATGCAATTAAAGAGGAAAATAAAAAGTACATGGAAGTCAATGAAAATGATGACATGATAGCCCAAAACCTCTGGGATGCAGAAAAGGCAGTCATAAGAGGGAACTACATAGAAATCCAGGTGTTCCTAAGGAAGATAGATCTCAGATAAACAACCTAACCTTACACCTTAAAGAGCTGGAAAAAGAACAGCAAATAAAGCCTGAAGACAGCAGAAGATGGGAAATAATAAAGATTAAAGCAGAAATCAATGATATAGAAATTTTAAAAAAGTAGAACATATCAATGAAACCAGGAGCTGATTTTTTGAAAGAATTAACAAAATTGATGAACTCCTAGCCAGTTTGATCAAAAAGAAAAAGGAAAGGACCCAAATAAATCACAAATGAAAGAAGGGAGATCACAACCAACATTGCAGAAATACAAATAATAATAAGAGAATATTATGAGCAATTATATGCCAATAAATTGGGCAATTTGGAAGAAATGGGCAAATTCCTAGAAACGTATAAACTACCAAAACTGAAACAGGAAGAAATAGAAAATTTGAACAGACTTATAACCAGGAAAGAAATAGAATCAGTAATCAAAAATCTCCCCCCGCCTCCCAAAAAGGAGTCCAGGGCTAAATGGCTTTCCAGGGGAAAGCCTGGAATTTTACCTGGAAACATTTAAAGAAGAGTTAATGCCTATTCTTTTGAAACTGTTGCAAAACTAGAAATGGAAAGAAAACTTCCAAACTCATTCTGAGTCCAGCATTACCCTGATTCCAAAGCCAGACAAAGACCCCACTAGAAAGGAGAGCTACAGACCAATTTCCCTATGAACACTGATGTAAAAATTCTCAACAAAGATACTAGCCAACTGGATCAAACAATACATTAAAAGAATTATTCACCACGATCAAGTGGGATTTATTCCTGGGATGCAGGGATGGCTCAATATCCACAAATCAATCAATGTGATACATCACATTAATAAAAGAAAGAATAAGAACCACATGATCCTCGGGGCGCCTGGGTGGCTCAGGCGGCTAAGCGTCTGACTTTGGCTCAGGTCATGGTCTCGCGGTCTGTGAGTTCAAGCCCCGCGTTAGGCTCTGTGCTGACAGCTCAGAGCCTGGAGCTGCTTCGGATTCTGTGTCTCCCTCTCTCTCTGCCCCTCCCCTGCTCATGCTCTGTCTCTCTCTGTCTCAAAAATAAATAAACATTTAAAAAAAAAAAGAACCACATGATCCTCTCAATAGACGTAGACAAATCATTTGACAAAATACAACATCCTTTCTTGATAAAAGCCCTCAAGAAAGCAGGGATAGAAGGATCATACCTCAAGATCATAAAAGCCATGTATGAAAGACCCACCATTAATATCATCCTCAATGGAGAAAAATTGAGAGCTTTCCCTCTAAGGTCAGGAACATGACAAGTGTGTCCACTCTTACCACTGTTTTTCAACATAGTGTTGGAAGTCCTAGCCTTAGGACTAGGCTTTTTCTCAGAAAACATAAAGAAATAAAAGGCATCCAAATTGGTGAGGAGGAAATCAAATTGTCACTTTTTGCAGATGACATGATACTCTATGTGGAAAACCCAAAAGATTCCACCAAAAAACTGCTAGAATTGATCCATGAATTCAGCAAAGTCACAGGATATAAAATCAATGTACAGAAATTGGCTGCATTTCTATACATCAATAATGAAGCAGCAGAAAGAGAAATCAAGGAATCGGTCCTATTTACAATTGCACCAAAAACCATAATATACCTAGGAATAAACCTAACCAAAGAGGTGAAAAATCTATACACTGAAAACTATAGAAAATTTATGAAGGAAATTGAAGAAGACACAAAGAAATGGAAAAACATTCCATGCTCATGGATTGGAAGAATA
This sequence comes from Herpailurus yagouaroundi, assembly GCF_014898765.1. Classification (NCBI taxonomy): domain Eukaryota; kingdom Metazoa; phylum Chordata; class Mammalia; order Carnivora; family Felidae; genus Herpailurus; species Herpailurus yagouaroundi. Next base: position 72,949,180 of record NW_024412388.1, read on the forward strand.
AGTATTGTTAAAATGTCAATACTTTCCAAGGCAATCTACATATTCAGTGCAATCCCTATCAAAATAACACCAGCATTCTTCACAGAGCTAGAACAAAGAATCTTAAAATTTGTATGGAACTAAAAAAGGCCCTCAATAGCCAAAGCAATCCTGAAAAAGAAAATCAAAGCTGGAGGCATCATAATTCTGGACTTCAAGCTGTATTACAAAGCTGTAATCATCAAGAAAGTATGATACTGGCACAACAACAGACACATAGATCAATGCAACAGAATAGATAAACCAGAAATGGACCCACAAACATATGGCCAACTAATATATGAAAAAGCAGGAAAGACTATCCAATGGAAAAACAACAGTCTCCTCAGTAAATGGTATTGGGAAAACTGGACAGTGGCATGCAGAAGAATGCTCCTGGACCACTTTCTTACTTAAAATTAAACTCAGATTAGATGGAAGACCTAAATGTAAGACAGGAAGCCATCAAAACCCTAGAGGAGAAAGATGGCAAAAACCTCTTTGACCTTGGCTGCAGCAACATCTTACTTGACATGTCTCCGCAGGGAAGGAAACAAAAGCAAAAATGAACTATTGGGACCTCGTCAAGATAAAAAACTTCTGCATGGCAAAGGAAACCATCAACAAAACTAAAAGGCAATCAACAGAATGGGAAAAGATATTTGCAAATGACCTATCAGATAAAGGGTTAGTATCCAAAATCTATAAAGAACTTACCAAACTCAACACCCCAAAACCAAATAATCCAGTGAAGAAATGGGCAGAGGACATGAATAGACACTTTTACAAAGAAGACATCCAGATGGCCAACAGAAACATGAAAAGATGCTCAATATCACTCATCATCAGAGAAATACAAATCAAAACCACATTGAGACACCACCTCACACTAGTCAGAGTGGCTAAAATTAACAACTCAGGAAACAACAGATGTTGGGGAGGATGTGGAGAAAGGGGAATCCTTCTGCAGTATTTGTGGGAATACAAACTGGTGTCTGGAACAGTGTTGAAGTTCCTTAAAGAATTAAAAATAGAACTACCCTAAGGCCCAGCAACTGCACTACTAGGAACTTATCCAAAGGATACAGGCGTGCTGTTTTGAAGGGGCACATGCATCTCAATGTTTATAGCAGTGCTATCAACAATAGCCAAAGTATGGAAAGAGCCCAAATGTCCACTGACTGATGAATGCATAATGATGTGGTATATATATACAATGGAATATTACTCGGCGATGGAAAAGAATGAAATCTTGCCAGTTGCAATGGAACTAGAGTGTATCATGCTAAGTGAAATTATTCAGTCAGAGAAAGACAAAAGTCATATGACTTCACCCACATGTGGAATTTAAGATATGAAACAGATGAACATAAGGGTATGGAAGCAAAAATAATATAAAAACAGGGAGGGAGACAAATCATAAGAGATGCTTAAAGATAGAGAACAAACTTAGGGTTGCTGGAGGGGTTTTGAGTGGGGGGATGGGCTAATTGGGCAAGGGGCAATAAGGAGAACACTTGTTGGGATGAACACTGGGTCTTATAAGTACATGATGAATCACTGGATTCTATTCCTGAAATCATTATTATACTATATGTTAACTAGCTTGGATGTAAATTTTAAAAAAATGAAAAAATGAAAAAAATGAAAAAAACCTGAAAATGAACTAAAAAAAATAGAGTCATGTTGTTTTTCAAGCAAAAAAAAAAAAAAAAAAAAAAAGCTAAGGAAGTGTAAGATGCTTTTCAAATTTTTCTGGAAGCAATGGGTTGGCTTCTCAACCCAAAAAGAACCTAAATACACTGAATTCCTTGGATTAAGAAACACTTATAGATCCAAATGTTATGTAAATTGGAAACAGAATATACGTGACATTCAAAAAATGTTTCTCTAAAAATAGAAGTACAAGATGGCCACCACAACAATTTCACAAACATTTAGAATGACCTTCAACATTTACTTCAAAGAGAATTTTAGGAAGTGAAAGTTGATTTTTCAGATTTCAGGCTTGAGGAAATTAATATATTGATGATAGTTACCTACCTACAAGCTTGTCCATTCAATCTGGCTATTTAAGTCTTCATTTCAAATATGGCCACTGATATTTTACATGGGAGAGGGGTATATTGGATCAAACAACCCATCAATTCACTAGTAAAAATGAATTATGTTTATATACATATTATATACTATTATGTACAAAACTCAGAACAAAACATTGTAGAAGAAAGAGAGAGGTCATATTCAAATTAGGGAGCTAAGATATCTGCACATTAAAAATAATTAGCAAATATATTAGCAACATAAGATGGTAAAATATTTCTATTGAATAACTTCTATAAATAATAAATATTATAGGACTGAGGAATATGGAAAGATTACTGTTAGGGTGAGCTTAGGAAAAGGGAGTCTGTACTAGATTATGAAGGAAAGATAGGATTTATGTAGATAAAGTTTAGATAATACTATGAGTATGTACAGAATGTTGTGAGAAAATGAATGACATAGAAACTATAGGGAGACAGTTAGCAGATGACCAATTTGTTTAGCAATTGACACTATAAACAGGAAGGGAAGAGAGATAAGACAGGAATAGAGAACATCCTAAACATAAATATGCTAATAAAAATGACACGGAATAAATTCTATACAGAATCTAATACAATTTTGGCTGATGAAGTTGGTCTCATAAAATCCTTCTAAGAGTGGAAGAGGACAAAAACTGACAGAAGGCTTGAGAATATAATGACATTCATCCACCTATTTGACAACTCCATTGAATTCCTACTATACATCAGGAACATTATGTTCTAGAAATTGGGTATATAATGATGAAAAAGCCAGACAAGAGTCTCATTTTCATGGATCTTACTTTTTGGTAGGGAAAGATAAGACACTAAACAAAAAACCAAATGTATATAAAAAAAGTGGTTAGATAATATAGATGGCATTAAATATCATGAAGTAAATCTAATATGATGCAAAGTGAAGAATAGAAAGAGAAGGCCTTTCCCGAAGTAACATTTCAGCTGAGATCTGATGATGAGAAAAAAGCAGCAATGGGAGGAGGTGAAAATGAGTCCAGAAAAAAAGGAACAGAAAGTACAAAGAACTAGGCTTCTTCTGGGATCAAAACCTTAAGATATTACTCATAACTCAATGACGCTTATTTTCATTTGAAACTGAGCAAAACCACCAGAGAACACTGATTCAATTTAGAAGCAAGGTGTGAAATTTGCTGTAATTACCTTATAGCCCTCTGCTCCAGGCTCTCCTCTCTCTCCTTGTTCCCCCACAGGACCCTACAGAGACCACATGCAAAAACAATCAGTTCCACAGCTGGATCCAAGTATTTGTGAATGCAGATAATACAGTTAGTGTGGCATATTTTTTCCCCCCAAAATGTGAAACCAAATGTATAATTATTTGTTTAGTTCCACTAATATATTTCAAAAGACTGAATATCAATAACATTAAGAACATCATAAGCATTGAATTATTTGAAGAGAATCTCATAATGATCTTGCTAGGAAAAATATTGAAGAAATGAAGTCCACTTAAACATTATGAATTTTCAGATGGAGGAAGTATGTTATACATGATGTCAAATTAACTTGCATTTTTACTTAATGTTAAAATGATAGAAAAAGATTTAATCTGGATCATTCAGCCATGTAATCATTCTATTAATTAGAAGATCAATTTAATCATCTTTTTATTTATTTATTTTTATATTGTGAAGTACAGTTGGCATACAATATTATAATAGTTTCAGGCATACAACATAATGGTTTGACATTTATACACATTATGAAATGATCACCAGAATAAGTCTGGTCACCATCTGTCACTATATGTAGTTATTATAATACTATTGACTATATTCGCTATGCTGTACTTCACATCCCCATGACTTACGTATTTTATAACTGAAAGTCTATAACTCTTAATCCCCTTCACCTATTTCACCCATCTCCTTATACCCTCCCCTCTGGCAATCACCAGTTTGTTCTGTGTACTTATGAATCTGTTTCTGTTTTGTGTTGTTTTGTTTTTTGGACTCCACATGTAAGTAAAATAATACACAATTTGTTCCTCTCTTATTTCACATAGCATAATGCCCTCTAGGTTCATTTTTGTTGTCATGAATGGCAAGAATTCACTCTTTTTATGGCTAAGTAATATTACATTTTGTGTGTGTGTGTATATATATACATCTTCCTTATCCATTTGTGTATCAGTGAACACTTAGGTTGTTTCCACATCATGGCTATTGTAAACAATGCTGCAATGAACATACATACAATGAAGATACAGGTGTATGTATCTTTTCATATTATGTTTTTCAACTTTTTTTTCAGATAAATACCCAGATGTCAAATAGCTGGATCCTGTGGTATCTCTATTTTTAATTTTTTGAGTAATCTCCATACTGGTTTATGTAGTGGCTGCACCAATTTATATTCTACCAACAGTGCATGACGGTTTCTTTTTTTCCACATTCTCACCAACATTTGTTATTTCTTGTTCTTTTTTGATACTAGTCATTCTGACAGCGATGAGGTGAAATCTCACTGTGGTTTTGATATGCATTTCCCTGATTAGTGATGTTGAACATTTTTTCATAGGTCTATTGGCCTTCTATACGTCTTCTTTGGAAAAATGCCTATTCAGGTCCTCTGCCCATTTTAAAAATCAGATTGGTTTATTTGTGTTGAGTTGTAGGAGTTCTTTATATATTTTGGATATTAATCTCTTACTGGATATATCATTTGCAAATATCTTCTCCCATTTGCCTTTTGTTTTGTTGATGATTTCCTTTACTGTAAAAAACTTTTTAGTTTGATGTAGTCCCAATTGTTTATTTTTGCTTTTATTGCCTTTGCCAGAGGAGACACATACCACAAAAATACTGCTAAGACTGATGTGCCAGAGTTTACGCCTGTTCTCTTTTGGAAGTTCTATGATTTCAGGTCTTACATTTAGGTCTTTAATCCACTTTGAGTTTATTCTTGCATGTAATGGAAAAAAGTGGTCCAGTTTCATTCTTTTGCATGTAGCTGTCCAGTTTCCCCAACACCAATTATTGAAAAGATTATATTTTCCCCATTGTATATTAATTGATCCTATAAGTGTGTGTTTATTCCTGGGCTCTCTATTCTGTACCATTGACCTATGTGTCTCTTTTTGTGCCAGTACCAAACTGTTCTGATAACCACAGCTTTGTGTGCAGTTTGAAATCAGGCAGCATGATACCTGCAGCTTTCTCAAGACTGTTTTGGCTATTCAGGGTCTTTTGTCATTGCATACAAATTTCAGATCATTTGTTCTAGTTCTTTGAAAAATACTATTGGAATTTTGATAGGAATTGTACTGAATATGGAGCTTGCTTTGGATAGCATAGACATCTTAACAATATTAATTCTTCCAATCCACAAACAGTGTATCTTTCCATTTATTTTTGTCATCTTCAGTTTTGCATAAATGTCTTATAGTTTTCAGAATATAGGTCTTCTGCCTCCCTGGCTAAATTTATTCCTAGATATTTTTATTCAATTTTATTTTTATTCAATTATAAATAAGATCATTTTCTTAATTTCTCTTCCTGATAATTTGTTTTTATTGTATAGAAATGCAACAGATTTCTGTATATTCATTTTGTATCCTAATTTAGTAGTTGTAATAGTTTTTTGGTGAAGTCTTTATTTTGTATTTACAGTATAATGTGATCTACAAATGTTGACAGTTGTGCTTCTGTCTTACCAATGTGGATGTCTTTCCTTTCTTTTTCTTCTCTTATTGCTATAGCTGACATTTCCAGTACTATGTTGAATAAAAGTGGTGAGAGTAGGCATCTTTCTATTATTCCTGATCTTGGAGGAAAAGCTTTCAGCTTTCCACCATTGAGTATGATGCTAGTTGTGGGTTTGCCATATATGGCATTTCTTATGTTAAGGAATTTATTGAGAGTTTTCATCATAAGTGGATGTTGAATTTTGTCAAATGCTTTTTCTGCATCTATTGAGAAGATCATGATTTTTAGCCTTCATTTTGTTAATGTGGTATATCAAGTTAATTGATTTGCAAATACTGAATCATCCTTGCATCCCTGGAATAAATCTTATTTGATTGTGAAATATGATCCCTTTAATGTATTGCTGAGTTTTTTTTTTTTTTTGATAATATTTTGTTGAAAATTTTTGTATCTATGTTCTTCAGGGATATTGGCCTATACTTTCCTTTTTTGTACTGTCTTTTCTGGTTTTGGTATCAGGACAATGCTAGCCTCATAGAATGAATGTGAAAGCATTCCTTCCTCTAATTTTTCTTGAATAGTTTGAGAAGGATAGGTATAAACACTTCCTTAAATGTTTGGAAAAATTCACCTGTGAAGCCATCTGGTCCCTGAGTTTGGTTTATTGGGAGTTTTTTGGTTACTGATTCATTTTCATTACCAGTAATCAGTCTGTTCAGATTTCTATTTCTTCCTGATTCAGTTTTGGAAGATTATAAGGGTTTAGGATTTTATCTTTTTTTTTTCTAGGTTGGCCAATTTCTTGGCAAACCTGTTTGTAGTAGATTTGGGGATGCTGTGCTTTTATTTCCATTTGTCTTCAAACAAAACTAATATTTAGTTAGCAGAATGTTGTTTAGCTTCCATGTGTTTGTGTATTTTCTCCATTTTTTTCTTGGTATTTATTTCTAGTTTCATATCATTGTGATCACAAAAGATGCTTGATATGATTTCAATATTCTTAAATTTATTAAGATGTTTTTTGTGGTCTAACATGTGATTTTTCCTAGATAATGTTCTGTGTGCACTTGAGAAGAATGCATATTCTGCTGTTTTTGAATGGACTGTTCTGTATATACCCATTAGGTCCCTCTGGTCTAATGTGTTGTTTAAGGTTACTATTTACTTATTGACTTTCTGTCTGGATGATCCATCTATAGACGTAAGTGGAGTATTAAAGTGTCCTACTCCTATTGTATTACTATCAATTTCTCCCTTGATGTCTGTTAATATCTGCTTTTTAAATTTAAGTGTTTCTAAGTTGGGTGCATAGATATTTATAATTGTTATATCCTCTTGTTGAATTGAACCCTTTATCATCATGTAGTGCCCTTCCTTTTGTCTTGTTACAGTGTTAATTTTAAAGTCTATTATATCTGATATGATACCCCTGGTTTGGTTTTTTTTTTCATTTCCACTTGAATGGAGTATTTTTTTCTATCCTTTCACTTTCAATCTGTGTGTGTCTTTGGGTCTGAAGTGAGTCTCTTGTAGGCAGCATATAGATGGGTCTTTTTTTTTTTTTAATTTTTTTAATGTTTCTTTATTTTTGAGAGAGAGACAGGGAGACACAGCGTTTGAGTGGGGGAGGGGCAGAGAGAGAGACACATACACACACAGAATCTGAAGCACGCTCCAGGCTCTGAGCTGTCAGCATAGACCCTGATGTGGGGCTCGAACTCACAGACTTGAAATCATGACCTGAGCTGAAGTCACTTAACTGACTGAGCCACCCAGGTGCCCTGAAATGGGTCTTATTTTTCTTATCCATTCAGTCACCCTATGTCTTTTGATTGGAAGATCTAATCCATTTACATTTAAAGTATCAACTGATAGGTAGGTACTTAGTGCCATTTTGTTAACTGTTTTCTGGTTTGTATATGTAGTTCTTTTCTGTTCCTCTCTTGCTCTCTTCCTTTGTGATTTGATGATTTTCTTTAGTGTTATGTTTGGATCCCTTTTCCTTTATTTTTTTGTGAATCTATTGTAGGTTTTGGTTTGAGGTTTCCATGAGTTACATATATAACACCCTATGTATATAGCAGTCTATTTTAAGTTATTGGTCACTTAAGTTCAAACACATTCTAAAAGCCCTACATTTTTTATTCCCCTCTCCCCATGTTTTGTGTATTTGGTGCCATAATTTACATATTTTTATCTTGTATATCCCTTAGGTAATTATTGTAGATATAGTTGTTTTTTCTACTTTTGTCCTTTAACCTTCATACCAGCTTTATAAGTAGTTGATCCACTCTCTTTACTGTATGTTTGCTTTTACCAATGAGCCTTTTTCTTTCATAATTTTTTTTACCTCTATTTATGATGTTTTCTTTTCCATTTTAAGAAGTCCCTTTAACCTCTCTTGTAAGTCCAGTTTAGTGGTGATGAATTCCTTTAACTTTCATTTGTCTGGGAAACTCTTTATCTCTTTAATTCTGAATGACAATCTTTCCAGGAAGTGTATTCTGGTTGTAGGTTTTTCTTTTCAGCACTTTGAGTATATCAGGCCTCTCCTTTCTGGCCTACAGAAAGATTTTTCTGCTGAAAAATCAGCTCATGATCTTTTAGGTGTTACCTTGTAAGTAACCAGTTGCTTTACTCTTGCTGTTTTTAAGATTCTCTCATTACCTTTAATTTTTGACAATTTACTTACTCTCTGTTGGTGTGAACTTCTTTGGGTTCATCTTGTTTGGAGCTCTCTGTGCATCTTGCAGTTGGATGTTTGTTTCTTTCCCCAGGTTAGGGAAGTTTTCATTTATTATTTCTTCCTTTTGTCTTGTTACACTCTTTGCTTTAAAGTCTATTTTATAAGACTTCTGTTGATATTTATGTCCAAGAGGTTCCTTAAACTATCCTCTTTTTCTTAACCTTTTTCTTTGTACTCTTCAGTTTGGATGACTTCCACTACCTTGTCTTCCAGATCGCTGACCTGTCTATATCCTTTAATCTGCCATTGTTCTCCCTAGTGTATATTTTTTTTTCATTTCAGCTATTGAATTCTTAAGTTATGATTAGTTATTTTTTCTATTTTTCTATCTCTTTGTTGAATTTTTCATTGTTCAACGACTCTTCTTCTGAGTTCCATGAGCATCTTTATGACCATTACTTTGAATTCTTTATCAGGCAGATTGCTTATCTCTGTTTCCTTTGGTTCCTTCCTGAGGTTTTGTCTTATTTTATTTGGAACGTCCTCCTGTCTCCTTGTTAGGCCTGACTCACTGTGTGTGTTTCTATGTATTAGGTAGATCAGATATGCCTCATGGTCTTGATGGAGTGGTCTCATATAGAAGGTGTCCGTTGGGCCTTAGAAGCACACTCCTCCTTTGTCACCAGAACCAGGTGCTCCAGGAGTGCCCTGTGTAGTCTCTTTGCGCCTTCTTATTGCTGGCATGCTTGTGAGTGGGGCTGGCTCCTGGCCCATTGGCTGCAATGACTGGCCACAACTGCTGTGGGCACACTGGTGGGCAGGACTGGCTCCTGACATGGCTGGCTGAGAGGCCTGGCTGTGGCGGCTGTGGCTGTGCTGGTGGGTGGGATAGCCCCTGGTGTGCCTGGCTATGAGGTCAGGCCAGGACTGTTGTAGGCATACTGATGGGTGGGCCTTGCCCCTTGTTCCTGTCAGGAGCCACTCTGGAAGGGCACCAGTTCAGGCCAAAACTACTCGTTTGGTGTGTTGGGACAAGAGCTACTTTGGAGAACACCAGTCCTGGGCAAGGCCACCTGCAGGGTGTGGCAGGATGGGAGTTGTTTTGGGAGACACTGTTTAATGATCTTTTTAAAAGCATCTAATAGCTACCTACTTTAACATTCTTGATCAGAAACTCTGTTGTTTATTCTTTTTAATTTTTTAGATATAAATTAACCTAATAAAAATTGCATCTATTTATTTTAATCTGTATGGTAGTAGCTAATAAACCTATACTTTTAACTTTTTTCCAAATATTCCTAACATAAATTCTTTGATATGATAAACTATTCAAATTATCTAGTGTAAATTATACTTGGAAAAGCAATTTTTGCATACGAGGACCTACTATCTAAAAAGAAAGTCAAATTCAAATCTTTGTGAAAACCATAAAATTGATGAGGACAATTGATTGACAAATTTTAACTTATTCCTATGTGAGTAAAGATATTTGACATAATGTAAGGACAATAATCTCTGACTCTGTTTTAATGATTTAGAATATTCTTGGTTTAAGTTTCATACCTGTTTTATGTCTACTAGACAAAATAATGATTGTTATGCTAGACTTTTAATATATTTATTATATTTTAGTGACATTCTTTGATTCTGGTGTACTTGAATCTGGGGAAAAAACAAGCACTTTTATACACTATTTGCCCATATGTTTCCATTTGCTTTTAAGTTTTTGCATTATTTCCATATTTTTCCCTGTTGGGGCTTTAGAGAGACTAGAACATATTTGATAAAAACCTTATATATATTTTATAGATAAGTATGCCTCTATATGAGATGGCTTGATTTAATCAGAATAATTCTAAAATCTTTTGTATTTCTAAAACAAAATATAACTTTCACTCATCTCCAAAGAGCCAGATCAAAGTACCAGAAGTAACTACGTAATGTGATCCTTCTGCTTTAGTATTTAAACATATTTTTTAATGTTTATTTATTTTTAGGAGAGAGAAAAAGAGACAGAGCATTAGCCGGGGGAGGGGCAGAGAGAGAGGGAGACACAGAATCCAAAGCAAGCCCCAGACTCTGAGCTGTTAGCACAGAGCCCAAAGCGGGGCTTGAACCCATGAACCATGAGATCATGACCTTAGCAAAGTCAGATGCTTAACCGACTGAGCCACCTAGGCACCCCTAGGATTTTTAAAATCTTATATGATATCATGTAGAAAATTGAAAATCAAACCAATTATATTTATTTCTATGAGTTAAACACTTTTATTCTACCTATTTAATTTACATATGCCCTTTAAGATTATTTTCATAAAATATGAATATAGAGATGGTCGTTCAGATAATCAAAGCTACAATAGCTACTTTTCTTTTTTTTAACATATATTTTTAATGTTTATTTTTGAAAGAGAGAGAGAGTAGGGGAGGGGCAGAAAGAGAGTAGGACACAGAATCTGAAGCAGGCTCTAGGCTCGGAGCTGTCAGCACAGAGCCTGACGTGGGGCTTGAACCCACAAACTTGGAGATTGTGAGCTGAGCTGAAGTCAGATGCTCAACCAACTGAACCACCCAAGTTCCCCTATAGTAACTTTTCAAAACAGAGTTTATAGTTAACCTTCAGATACTTAATTAGAAGACTATGGACCAGTGATCTTCAAAGGGTATTGGTTATAATAACTGATTAAGTTTTAAAGTCATTTGGTAACTATATGTAAATTACTATAAAAAAGTATACAGGTCAGATTTTTTTTTAATACTCAGAAATAAATCTGAATTTGATGATTTTTTAAACATTTTTTTACTATTTATTTACTTTTGAGAGAGAGAGAGCGAGTGAGCAGGGGAAAGGAAGAGAGAGAAGGAGACACAGAATCCAAAGCAGGCTCCAAGCTCTAAGCTGTTAGCACAAAACCCGATGCAGGACTCAGATCCATGGACTGTGAGATCAAGACCTGAGTCAAAGTCAGATGCTTAACCAACTGAGCCACCCAGGCGCCCCATGAATTTGATGATTGAAGAAATGTCTGCCCTAAAATATCTAGAGTATAGTATTTTGATAATCTCTGCAAAAGGTTGTTATAGTGCATTTCATGCTGAAAGTTAGATTTGGAAAGTCACCGTAATTAAACTATATATTATGCTAAGGATCTTGACTTGGATATAAATAGATTTTACATTTAGATAATACAACTATAAATAGTATGTGCCTACAAAACCATGTTATGAAACTAACAGAATAAAACTCCCTGAAAAGATGTGATTGGTCATATGAATCTATTATATTCATTGCATTTTATCTTGAAACATCAAAATAATTTTAGAAAAAGACCTACTGGTTCACCTCGAGGCCCAGGTGGTCCTAGCACTGTGCTATCTTCTCCTGGATAACCCTATAATGAAGATAATTATTTACAAACAAAATCAAATCAATAAAATAAACTTTGAAATATGTAGCTTATCATTGTCTCATATGTTATGACATCTACAATCTGGCTTTATCTTTTTTAAATGGAAAACTTTACCTATAAAACTTAGCACAGGATATTTTATACAGTTGTAATTCCTATATGGTTCTCAGAAGTGTCTATCAGCTTTAATTACATACAAAGCAGTTTAGGAATTTGTTCAAAGTTTCAGGTTTCCAGTGATATTGCAAATTAAGAGTAGTATTATTATAGTTATTCTTAACCCAGAACAATTTTACTATAAATTTCACTATAAACATACTGGTCATTTAACCTAGAGTCTCACAATCTGTTTCAACAAGTAATTAATTTTAAGTTTACAAAGCTTTATAGATTACAAAGTACCTTACCATATATTATTTCATGAATATCTTCAAACAACCTATTGAAGACATTTTAATGACTTAAATTTTCATCTCTTGGTATTTACCTTCTAGAATTTGCAATTCTTCCCAAATTGAAAAGTGTTTTCTTTTATTCTTTGAAAATGTTTCCATGCACACTTTCAGAAAGAACACAAAAATTAAATATTTAACTTTAGGATTGCAAAGTCAATATACACACATACCTTTTCTCCTTTAGGTCCTGGCAGCCCAGAAAGGCCTGGCTGGCCCTGGTGGCCCTAACAAAAGGACAAGAAAGTAGACATTCTCTGTATCATTTGTGCATGTTCTACCTAATACCACCAAGGACATGCCATTAGATACTGCACTATTCTGAAAGAAAAACAAGATTCATTCTCTAGGGGGATGAAGCCTAAATGCAGTAGCAAGGTTTATCAGTGAGATTTCATCTTAATCTGCATAATTGGAATGACATCTTTATATAACCATTTTCATGCAAATACACACATTTTAATTTCCAATTAGAAATGATTACCCTATATCCTGGAATTCCTGGTTCTCCATCAGGTCCCATCAATCCTAAATGTCCCTAAAAAACAAAGTAAATATTAGAGAGAAAATAGCCAACTGCTTGAACCATTACACTTGTACTCTGATTACTCAAAATTTAGAATTTCTGAAGTATAATATTTTACTTAGTCTGAAATGGGAAAACAAGAAATAACATTCTAACTTCTGTCTTATTTTTCTTCCGAACCACAAAAGTCCCACCAAAAAAAATGTCTCTTCAGTTTACTTCTGGATGAATATTCTTAATCATATTAAGAAAAATACTTTCAGTTGTCAGAACCCTATAGGTTTTCAGCAAGTTCTTGGAAATGTAATGTGTATCTGTCAAAGTTTATAGTATATGTATATATTTTTAATGTTTACTTATTTTTGAGAGAGAGAGAGAGGACAGGGGAAGGGCAGAGAGAGAGAGAGAGAGGGAGACACAGAATCTGAAGCAGGTTCCAGGCTCTGAGCTGTCAGCACAGAGCCCGGCGCAGACCCCGAAATCACAAACCATGAGATCATGACCTAAGCTGAAGTCAGACGCTTAACGAAATGAGCCAGCCAGGTGCCCTTATATCTGGTCCAAGTTTATGGTAGATGTGCCTCACTGAATATTAGAGTATAGCCTGAAAGTTTTTGATATTATCATGATGGGATCATGGAGAACTCCGTACTCATTGATAGTTTCAGATGCTTTGATGAAGAAAAGTTTCAGCTCTGGTCAAAGTTGTCAAAGGAGAAATAGTTGGCAACTTATGTGTGATAATCACTCTGTTATTGCTCTTATTATCAATATTTTGCAGATGAGGATACTACATAATTTAAGGGTTATTCATAAATGCCTCTAAAGCACTGAAAATGTGACTGAGACAACTGAAAAGAGCAAAAATAATAATCCTAAAAACGTCTTACCTTTCATACTACCAAAAATTTCCACACCAATTCTCCTATTTAAGTTTGAAACTAAATAGGAGATGAGAAAATTAAGGCACAGAATAGGTTCATGCCTAACCAAATATCAGATTAACCAGAAGCTCTAAATATGATTATTTACCCAAAGAACCCATGAGAACCACCTATCATTTAAGTGGATATAAAGTTAAAACATAAAAGTAAGTAGATTTCTTATACAGCACCAATAAAAAGATATAATGGAAAAAAGATTGCATCATAAATCATAAAGTCCATAAGAAACCAACAGTAAATCTAACAGGATAGAGGTAAGAACAGAATAAAGGAAATAACAAAACTTTATTAAAGGACATATAAGATGATGTAAGTAAATAGAAAGATATATACTGCTTCTCTACTGAAAGATTCAATGTTAAAGGAAAATGAAGAGCTGATTTTAAAGTTCACATGGAAGAGAGAATTAAAGTAAGAGCTGAACTTTTCAGAGAAATGAATTATGGAATACTTGCTCTTCTCAAAAGTACTGTAATAATATAACAATTAAATAGTGTGGTATTGAACCCCAAAATAGGCTAACAGATTGACAGAAGAAAACAGAGAGAATGAAAACAGGTCAATAAATATTTGAGAGTTTAGTTTAGTGGGATACAGAGTGACTATTTATTAAATGATTTTGAAACAACTGAAAATCTACGTGGAAAAAAGAAAATCAAGTTCTTTACAACTTATCTCACAGCAAAATAAAAAACTTCATATGAGTTAGGAATAAAAATAAAGCTATAAAAGAATTAGAAGAAGGATATGGAAGAGTATTTTTATATACTTTAGGTAGGGAAGGCATTTCTAATGAAGAAATAAAACCTGTAAAGTAAAAGAGTGACAAATTTGAGTATATAATAATTAAAATCTCCAGCAAAAAGATATCAAACAAACAACACTAAATGTTAAATGACAGAAAGAGAAATTGTATTTATAATACATTTTGTAACAAATGTAACAAAAATATATTATCTAAGGGACACCTGGGTGGCTCAGTCGGTTAAGTGTCTGACTTGGGCTCAGGTCATGATCTCACGACTTGTGAGTTCAAGCCCTGCATTGGGCTCTGTGCTGACAGCGTGGAGCCTGGAGCCTGCTTCAGATTCTGTGTCTCCCTCTTTCTCTGCCCCTCCCCCATCATGCTCGTCTCTCTCTCTCTCTCTCTCTCTCTTTCAAAACTACATAAACATCTAAAATATATAAAGAGTTATTACAGTTTAATAAGAAAAAGACAGCAACCTAATGTAAATCATGTAAAGTGAATATGTAAAGGCAATTTCCAGAAAAAAAAAATCACTTAATTGTAATCGGGGAGATATAAACAGAAAGAAAATGAGACACATGTTCTCATTTATCAGATTGTCAGACATCAAAAGGGTTAACATGAAGTATTGGTGGTGGGAGTGTATATTGGATGAAACCTTTTGGGGAGGCGGTTGGAGAACATGTGTCAATATTTTTAAAGTGAATATTCTCTTTCGACAAAATCCAAAGTAGGAACCTACTTTGAAGGCAATACTCTGGATTAGTTTCCATGTTTGTTAAAAATTAATCATATTAAATAAAGTTTTGTAACATACAAGCCCAAGTCAGGAAAATATTAGTAATTTAAATCAAAGGAAGAAAGACCTGAAGTGGTAAGATGAATATGTCAAATGAGCCTGAGATAAACTTTCCTCAGACAACTGATGAATTATACAATGCTCTCAAGAAGGCTTTGGTGAAAAGTCTAGCATTTGTGACATTTAACGGAGACTAGGAAATACACATGCATTTTGTAGATAAGCTTATGAAATAGTGAAAACACTAAGTTTAATAATTCATGCATCTCTCATGCTGTGACTTTCTAAACAGGTCCAAATATATTAGCAATAAAATTTTGCTATTATAGGTTCAGAAGTATTTATGCTACCCTTGTTTCCAACACTATATAAAGTTCATGCAAAAGATTAAATATTATTAGATGTTACAGATATTGATCAGAGCCGTTTTAAAAAAAAATCTCCATGAGCATGTAGAGTCCAAGCTTATAAAGAAAAATCATTTTTTTTTCAACGTTTATTTATTTTTTGGGACAGAGGGAGACAGAGCATGAACGGGGGAGGGGCAGAGAGAGAGGGAGACACAGAATGGAAACAGGCTCCAGGCTCTGAGCCATCAGCCCAGAGCCTGACGCGGGGCTCGAACTCCCGGACCGCGAGATCGTGACCTGGCTGAAGTCGGACGCTTAACCGACTGCGCCACCCAGGCGCCCCAGAAAAATCATTTTTAAGTAAATCTAATTTTCAAAAGCAATATGCCAATCCTGACAGCATAGTTTCATACAGATATTAAATTCTTATTTTAAGTGCAAGGCATATAAACTTTCCCACTTAGGTTAAGAGTTATAATCTGAGTTTTTAAAACTTCATTTCATATTTTATTTCCATTTTGAGTTTTTTCCCCTTTCCTTTTTTCATGTCCAGAAACCTCTAAGCCATTTAAGTACTGTGGAATGCTTACAATTCTCCACAGCTCATGGAGGTAGATTATTTTCAATGGAACTATTGCTTTCTCTGTAAAATTAATCAAGGGATGAAACTTTAAGGACATGGATACATTTCTTTTCCATCCACAGTGAACTCAGGTCTGGAAATAAATCAAATACTAACCACAGCACCTCTCGTTCCTCTGGCACCCTTAGGACCACTTTCCCCAATTTGTCCGGGAGCACCTCTGCTTCCAATTTCTCCGGTGGGCCCTATTTGTCCTTTTTCACCCTGTGGACGTCGTTAGTAAGAGAGAAAAGTGGGAAAAAACAAATTTTTACCTAGATGAATTAACTATATCATATACCTGAATGACACCGGAGGATAGTCTGTAAGCAAAATTCCGTAAATAGTAACTTGGGTTTACCTAGCTGGTGGTAGAGACTGCCACTGACAATAATAACATACCATCACCACCTAGGTTATCTGAAAGATATAACTGAAAGTAATTTAGGAGAAAGAAC
The DNA here is from genome assembly GCF_014898765.1 of Herpailurus yagouaroundi. Classification (NCBI taxonomy): domain Eukaryota; kingdom Metazoa; phylum Chordata; class Mammalia; order Carnivora; family Felidae; genus Herpailurus; species Herpailurus yagouaroundi. The sequence goes on from NW_024412388.1 coordinate 72,965,948, forward strand.
ATTAAAAAAAATAATTTTGGCCAAACAAGCAGGGGAGATCTGGTGTTCATGTTGAATTACCAATAACCAATTTTTTTTATTTTGAATTTGTTAGGTATGTATGTATGTATGCATGCATGCATGTATTTCCTGTTATCATGAGAAAACATAGACTGTATAAGAAACCTGCTTCTATACACAATTTCAATCCCACAAAGATCTATTTAATGTATACAGTTTCCAGTGTATGTTTCTGTATATTCAGTGGCTTGGAGTCTGCCTTTAAAAATCCATAACATATTTATATCATTTAACATCCTTCTGGAAACTAGTTATCTTCTGTTTTCCATCAAGCTGGCTGATCATTCTCTACCACCAAAATATGGCTGCTTTTAAACAACTTTAAGTGCTATAATTCATTTTCTGAAAATGGGAACCAATCTGTTCTGCTGTAGACAATAAAGTCGATACAAAGAAAAACTAGACTGTGATCATAGTCAGGAAGGAAGTTTTTGGTATTCATAATAATTCCCAGGGATGCAGGCTACTGTAAAGAATTATACTGTCCCACTTCTAATGTTGATTCTAGATATAACATCAAGTATGATGAAAAGAGACTTCAGTATTGGGGTTATTTTCATGGGTAAGAATGGCTACTAAAATTCACCACATTCATTTTTCTTTACTTCTTATTCTAACTAATCCTGTCTCTACATTATGACAAAGATAGGCTGGGTGTATGTTAGTAGAAATGATAAAATTAGACTTTGGGAACTAGATATGGTGTGATTTGAAGCTAATTATAGTCATATATTCAGAACTGTTGTATTTGAATAAGAAAATCATACTTGAACAAATTATTGGCCCCATACAGAGATGAATTTTTCATTATAATGTTCCAGAATTTTATACATTTTCATTTTAGTAAGATATAAAAGAAACATATAAACCATATTCTGGATGTGTGTTTCTAAGTCAATATATGGGAAAGATAAAATAATTAACCTTTTCAATTTAGATAAACATAGTACTAATAAACCCAGAAACAATCTCAATCATAATCTTTTCCCCTAAACATTTTACTAAAGTTGTTACTAATACACAAATGGTGTAGTCTTTTCCTTTTCTCTCTTTTCCTGCCCAAAGTCTACTGAAGAATTTTTGGCAAACAGGAGAAGAAAAGGCAAATATCTTCACAGAAACTACAGAGTGAGACAGTTGCCTTCAAATAATTAAGGCAATAAATACTCCTAAGTAGAGTTAAATATTAATTTATATAAATGTGCCTTTTAAAGCCAAATTTATATTTCTTTATTACCATATATCTCATGCAAATAAAAATATCACAGCATTCTATGGAGCTCAGAGCACATCAGAAGAAAGGAAGCCTTAAAAAGATGTAAAAAAAAAAAAATTACCTTTTTGCCTGGGCGACCTCTTTGCCCTGGAATTCCCACAATTCCTTCAGATCCCTGAATGTCCAATATAAAAAAGAAAATAAATTGTTAAAGAAAGGACTAGATGGCATATTTAAATACTTACATCACATAATCACTGAATTGAACATTATGTAAAAATGATGGTTACTTTTCAACAATATTGTGTTTGCATAATTATCTAAAAATAGGTCATGATGATTTAGCGGTCTGTTACTAATGAGTAAAATTTACATAGACAAACTGGTCAAGATAGACAAAATTAAACTGTTCTTTATTATAGGAAGAAAATTATTTGGTTTCATCACCATTTTAATTAGTGAGACTGTAATTAAACTAAACCCAATGCATCCATTTTAATTTTAGCAGTTCTATGAGCTACTACTGTGGGTTCAACATCTTGTTGGATGTATAGGATTATAAAATATATATATAAAACATGGTGAAGAAGAATCTCAAGATCTTATTAGAGTAGTAGGAGGTTTTCTTTGGTCTGTGGAAAAAAGGAGAGGGAAATAGATGGAGAAAAAAGAAGTAGTCATATTCAACTTTAAAACAGTATTTTCATTTTAATCCGTATTTTATTCAGACAAAGTAGACTGAAAGTTTTAAATACATACTTTTTTTTTTTGTAAAATTGGCTAAAATATTTTAGATGTCATGTGAATTTGCAGGTCAACAATAATTAGGCTTAAATGAGATCCACAGTAAGCCAGGGTGCAAGTTCTGAAACGGCCAACAATTAATCACAGCACTCTTGCATTAGTTTGGAAATGAAAATGGAAACCTCAAATTTGTGTCCCAAAGCTTGGCAAACTGCAAAAATGATGTAGACAAGAAATAAATTGTGGTTTACCACTGTGCTATGGAGGCTCTTGATAAATATTTGTTGAACGAATAAACAGATACCTAAGGAAGTGACTCATGCCCTGTGCTCCTCAGTAAATGCTCTTCTAGCCTCAGAAAGTCACTGAATTTAGAAGCCAAAATGGTTAAGTTCTATTGCTGTAGTTCTAGCTGCATCCAGAGGTCAAAATGATAGTTGCACTAACCTGAGATTTCTTTGCGGTTAATATGGACTTTTAAAAAGAGGCAGATTAACTTTCATTAGAGGGTAATGGTGTGAGCTTTTAAAAGTCAGACTGCTAGTTTCATAGTCTGGCCCTGGTCACCTCACAGCAATATGACCATAGGTAGATTGTTTAACTTCTAAAGGCTTCAGTTTCCTGTTCTATAAAAGAAGTACAACAATACCTCTTCAAAGAGTTATTAAGATTAAATGAGATAGTGCATGTAAAGCTAAAAAGAACCGGACTTTAAACTGAAGAATTTAGCTCAGTGTTAGTTCTCACTAACGTCTGCTGCCTTTTTCAAGTGTATTATATAACATTTGAATGTATATAAAAAGATATTAGAAGGTACAATAAATATCCATGCACCCACCACCCACTGTAAGAAAGAGAAGATACATATGTTAATTGAAGTCCCATATGCACACATACCTTTCCAAACACATTACCCTCTCCCCTCACTCAGGTGCAACCATTGCCCTCAATTTATCATTCCCAAGCATTTCTTTATACCTTTACTCCATTTGTATGTATCTCCAAGCAGTATGTGGTGATGTTGCATGTTTTCAAACTTTAAATAAGCATACTTAATGCATTCTTTGGAAACTTTTTTAACACACATTTTGCTTTTGAAATTAATCAGTGTCTTTAATCTACTCACTTTCTGTTTTTCATCCTACGGGATTCTATTTTCTTATCAAACCACAGCTAATTTAACCACTTTTTTACTGATGAATTTTTGGTGTTCTTTTTTTTTTTTTTTTTTTTTTTTTGTCCTGTTACAGATAATGCTTGTGAACTCATCTATGTGCCATGTTAAAGGTGGTTGTTTTGTTTTGTTTTTGTTTTTATGGAATAGTCCCGGAAGTTAAACTGCTGGGTTGTAGAATATGTACATCTTTAGGTATACAAGAGAATGTAAAATTATTCTCCAAAGTAGTTTTGTCAGTTTCCATTCCCATAGCAATGTTTCAGAGTCCAATTACTTCAAATCTTCTGTAAAGCTTGGTACTATCAGACTTCAAATATGTCCATTTCATTGTGGTAAATGATATTTTATTTGTGTTTTCAATTTGCATATTTCTGATTATTAAGGAGGAATGATTATCTATTCACACCGTTATTTCACATCTATATGTGATTCTGCTCAATATTCCCCTGAGCTGGACTTACTGAGTTATCCATAAAAGTTTTTACATATATTCCTGATACCTGTATTTTGCTCATTCTATATAACACAGATCTCTTCTCAGCCTGCAGCATATTTTTTCACTTTGTTTAATATAACTTCTGATTAACATAAGTTTGTGATTTTAACAGAGTCATATTCATCAGTATTTTCTTCTTGTCTTACTTCTTTTCAGTGTTTAGGAGATCCTGACTGCTTCCCCTCCCTCCATGAGGTCATAAAATGTTCTTGTAAATGTTCTCATGCTTAACATTTTGATTTTCACAATTAGGCCTTTAATTGGAATTTCATTCTTTTGTGTGCGTGTGTGCACTGGTTTGAAGGAGTTGTTTTATTTTATTTTGTTTTCCATTTGGATAACCAATTAGGCCAGTACCATTTATTGAATATTTCATCCTTTCCTTAATGGTTTGCAATCTGTGATCAATGTATTAAACTTCATGTTTCAAAATATACTAAGCTCTGAGTCAAGGTTACCTTCTATTTCCATTGGTTTCTTTGTCTTCTGTGAATGAACATGACACTGATTAAATTACTCTAGCTTCAATCATAAGTTACGGTATCAGGTAGGGTAAGTTCTCCCTTCCACACACCACTCTGCCCCAACCCTTGTAAGTTGTTCTTGAAAATTGTTTTGATATTGGTCCTTTGTTCTTTCATATGAATTTTAAAATCACTTTTCATTAATCAGGTCCTGTAAAAAAAGTCTTATAGGGATTTTGACTAAAATTGTATTGAATTTATAGACTAATTTAGGGGAGAATTGATAATTTTTTTGATATTGAGTCCTCCTATCCATGAATATAAAATATCTCTCCATTTATTTAGGTCTTTGTTAATAAACATAATTTTTTGACAAAAATCTGCAAGTCTTTTGTTAGATTTATTTCTAGTTGTTTAATTTTGTTGATGATTATAATATAAATAGTTTTTTTTTTGATTATTTATTTATTGAGAGAGAGGGAGAGAGCAAGCAGGGGAGGGGCAGAGAGAAAGGGAGAGAGAGAATCCCAAACAGGCTCCATGCTGTCAGTGCAGAGCCCGATACAGGGCTCAATCCCATGAACTGTGAGATCATGACATGAGCTGAAATTAAGAATTGGATGCTCAACCTACTGAGCCACTCAGGCGCCCCCAGTAAATATTATTTAAGGTTTTCTAAACTGCTTGTGGCTGGTGAAGAAGAATGGAATCTATTTTTGTATATTCTTATATTTAGCATCTTGCTAAAATCTCCTTAATTCTAATAATTTATCTGTAGATTATTTCTCTTGTACCGTACTGGCTGGGTTTCTGAGTAAATGTTAGATAGAAATGGTGAATAGTGGTGATCTTTGCTCATTCTTTGAAGTTTCACCATTAAGTATGATAGTCAACGTGGATATTGTATTTTACTAAATGCTTTTTGTTTCATTTATTGAGATCATATTTTTAATTCTTTAATTTGTAAATATGTGACTTAAATGTATAATTTTAAAAAATGTTAGGCCTTTGTTGCAATACTTGCACAAGAGGGAATTCACTGACACCTTTATTATATCAGCACCTCACAATGAGGTGCAATGAATTCAACTATTCAGGTGTCGTCCAACACTACTGCATGGCAATGTTATCTGCCAACCACCATGCAGTTTAGACATCGCTGTAAGTGTTTATATATTTAAATACCAACAAAAACTTGTGGAGAATGTAAAAATTAAAGTGATAGGCCTCTCACAAACGTGTATAATTGAGAAATTTGTCATTAGTCTGTACAAGGACTTACACATTCTTCAAACTTCCATTTTCGCCTCAGTGTCAAGTGAATGACCTTGCCTTATACTGCACTGAGACAGAGTAGCAATCAAACAAGAGCCACCTCCTCTTTCCCACACCCGATCTACCGACATACCTCCTTATGCACACACATATTCCGCCTCCCTTCTCTTACAAAGGAAGAAGTTTCTCTGTTGCTTGTCTGAAGCCAGTGCCTCACTTGTATCTAAAGCCCATGTTCCCTTCATGGCCTTCTCTTAACACTTGCACTATCATTTTTTTCCTCTTGACTACATCATTTCCGACAGCAATTAAATAAGCTAGATAGCACTCATTAAAAAACAAAACCAAAACCCTTCCTTGACCTCGTGTCCCTCCCTCCCTTCCTTTCTATTCACTCATTCAATGTTTCATGTACTTTTCTAGTTCAATCTTTACTTCCCCATCACAGCGAACTTTTTGAAAGACCTGTTTATGCTCATTGCCACTATTTTCTTACTTCTCATTCCCTCTTCATTTGAGCTTTTGTTCTTACCACAGCTCTGAAATTGCTTCCCTTTCAGGTCACCATGTAACCTTCATATAGCTAAATCCAATAATCCAATGGCTCATTTTATCTCAACCTTTTTTCATTCTTGAAAAATTTTAAGGTTTTGTTTATATGGCAGCATGCTTCCTGAATTTTTGGCTTCCTTATATAACACCTCCTTATATTCTAATGATTCCTAAAATTATGTCACCTGTCCTGACTGTATCATTGACCTTCTGGTTATCCTACCTACTGACATCTTTTTGAATTTCTAATAGGGATTTCAAACTTTATGTGCCTCAAACTGAACCCTTGAATTATCCCCTCAAATCTCTAAATCTGGTCTCTTTCTTGTCTTCTCCAACTCTGCTATAATGTGGCAGTATTTTTAAAATGATCAAAATTGCTTTTCAATTTTGCCTTTTTGAATATATGGACTTTACCCTATTCATAGCTTGAGGGGGTCATATGCCCAAGGGTTATATGTATTAAGAAAATTTTTCTGTTTTCTTTGTTTCCAACTTTAATAATTCACAAGTTGACCTTGGAGCACCCAGCATACAGAGCTGTCCTATATTATAGAGAAGACACACCTTCCGTCTACTGCAATAGAACTCTAAGGCTTTTTACTAGGTGATAAAAGGATGAGAATATGATATAGGAGAAATAGAGAGAAAGCCAGGTTGTTGTTGTTGTTGTTGTTGTTGTTGTTTTTCTTTTGGCTCCAGGAGAATACAGGAGCGCAAAAAGGGAGGGAGAGACCTAGATGTTCAGATTTTCCTCTTTCTGAGTTTTGGTAAAGTGAGACTCTTGTTCCCCACTACCTCTTCAGGATACAGGAAAGGTACCTTCTCTCTAGATAGCACTTGGTTTATGGCCATATCACTTTGGATGCTCAGGAAAATCAAAATGATGAACATTTGTTAAATTTTCCTAACCTACTCCTTGATTCCTATATGATGTAGATGGCAACTTAGAAATACCTGGGGAGCTTGTGTATGTGTGTGGTGGGGGAGTGGTCATTACTCTAGAAAGACATGGCTCTGTCATAACGGCTGATGAGCAGACTTCCTGGGCTAGAGCTGAATGAGAATCCAGAAGACCTGAGAGGGATCTGCAGATTAGTGGAAGCTGATTAGAGGGAACCTCTCCCAGAAAGGAAATGAAAATTACTAGCTGCAGACATTATCATCAGAGGCCAGCAGGGTAGGCAGTAAGGAAACTGACAAGGGACATTACCATGTCCCTATCTTAAACACCTGCACCTAGTTCCAAAGCCTCCTCATCCTTACCATCACCAGACACTCAGACTCTCTAATGGAAAAGAGCAAAAGAGGGAGGTCAAGAGCTGATAAATTTGAGAAGCAACATTGTAAGAGTCTGAGCATTACCTACAGAGACTACTAATTTATAGGAACAAATTGTTTAAGCTTTCAACTGAGTTGGATTTAAAATTTTCTTTTGCCCCCAAGCCTCCAACCATTCCTCACTAATCAGTAAGTTAGAGCTTGTGAGGAAAACCAAATAAACCAAAAATAATGAAATCACATATATCCACATATGTAAATACCAATTTGTAGGTCTGTAATATATTTAATGATATGATCACCAGTTCAGTTGCTCCAGCTAAAAACCAGGGTTTATTCTTCATTATTTTTTCCCTCTTTCTCAACATCCAAACAATGAGTGATTACAGTCAGCTGTATCTCCAAAATATGTCTTAAATGGGATCACTATCCCCTATCTCTATTGTCCCCTTACATTCCCAACCATACTACTTTTCATCTACACTATTGCCACGGCCTTCTAAGTCCACTTTTACCCTCATAGTCTATTTCTTCAAAATTTCCCAAATGATCACTAAATTAACATTTAGTGAAATTAACATTTCAAACCCCTTGACCTGTTTAAAACCTTCCAAATGGCTGCACATTGAAATCAGAATCATCTTCAAATCTCTTATTACGGTCTGTAATCCTCTATATGATCTGGCTCCTTTTATTTCTCTGATGTTATGTTTTCAAGTTACTCACTACATTGCAATTACTTGGCCATTCCCTCCCCCCCCACGCCCACCCCATCTGGCCCCTTTCTAATAGTGCATCTAATACATGCCCTTTCTGCCTTAGAGCATTTGCATTTAAATGTCCCCTCTACCTAGAAAACTTTTACTTAGATATTTACATGACTGGCTGCCTCTTATCCTTAGACATCTGGTTCAATGTAACCCTAGGTAGTCCTTCTGTGACCACCCCAATTTAAAGTGGTCTATTACCTAGTCACTCTTTATCTCATTACCATGTTTTCTTTTCCTCACAGCACTTATCACTCTCAGAAATTATCATTCTTGTTCACGTTTCCTTCCCACGCCGCAGTGTTAAGTTCCAGGACAGCAGGGACCTTGTCTGTTTTGTTTATTGCTTTAACATTAGTACCCAGAACTGTGCCTGGCATATAACTGTTGATTAATAAATATTTAATAAACAAATGAATGATAGAATGCATGCCCCAGATTGAAAATATTTAGCCTTAATCAGACAGTAACCTAGGCTACTTGGTATTCATTTGTAAAGAAATAACATCTTAAAAAACATGTACTAAAGTTTGTAGTAAAGCCAAAGTTTATGAACAAAAGGTGAAGAGTAGTGAGACATTTTTATACTACCTTTTTGTTTCTAAGAAATGTAACATATGCATCTATTGGGAACATTTTGCACAGTAAACCTTTGTACATTTGAAGAACACATTACATGTGAAAAAGGGGATTGCTATTGCATTTTCTTTTGTCATTATAACCGGAAAGATTTCTCCTGGTTCTTTTGTCCACATCTTTTTTCTCTTCAAAGACAGGTTGCTTCTTCTTTTTGTGGGGTGGAGGGGAGGACGTGGATTGGGGGGGATGTGGGATGGGGTTGGAACTTCCACTGATATTAGGCTGGTTTATTTTAGTGCTTGTTCTAAAAATGCATAAGAAATATCTTGCTGCAAAATATTTGCTTTTAAAAGGCAACCCTACCGCAACTCATTTGTGTACTTAGAGGCTTGCAGCAGACTGGAAAAATAGCAACATTTTCTAAATGAGCATGTTTTAGTAAACTTCTTCAATAATTCCTAACATAAGAATGCTTTTATATGCTGACAGAGAATAGTTGGCTTTATGCTGAGCCTACTCATTAAATAGAAGGAGTTGAGATTCCAGCCTATCACTTTAAATATGTGAGAGTAGCTATATTGTCTTGAAAGTAACACATCACATCTATTTAAAAAATTTTTTTAATGTTTATTTAGTTTTGAAGAAGAGAGAGAGAGACAGAACATGAGCAGGAAGAGGGGCAGAGAGAAAAGGAGACACAGAATCTGAAGCAGGATCCAGGCTCTGAGCTGTCAGCACACAGCCCATAGGTGGGACTTGAACTCACGAACCACGAGATCAGGATCTGAGCCAAAGTCAGACACTTAACCGATTGAGCCACCCAGGCACCCCACATCACATCTATTTTTTAAACAACTTTGAGATACAAGTCATATACCATATATGAACCTGTTTAAAGTATACAATTCAATGAGTTGTGCAACCATCACCACAATCAATTTTAGAACATTTTCATTGCCCCCAAAAGAAACCCTGTATCCACAAGCAGTCACTTCCCATTTCCTCCCAACCACCATCCCTAGTAGCCATAGGCAATCGCTAATCTACTTTCTGTCTGTCTAGATATGCCTTATTTGGGACATGTCATATATCATGTGGTCTTTTTTGACTGGCTGCTTTCACTTAGCATAATGTTCTCTTTTCTTTTCTCTTTAAATGTTTATTTATTTTGAGAGAGGACAAGTATAAGCAGGGGAGGGGCAGAGAGAGAGGAAGAGAGAGAATCCCAAGCAGGCTCCATACTGTTAGCATGGACCCCGATGTAGGGCTTAATTTCATGAACTGTGAGATCGTGACCTCAGCTGAAAACAAGTCTGACACCTAACGGACTGAGCTACCCAGGCACCCCTAAGCATAATGTTTTCAAGGTCCATCAGTGTTGTAGCATGTATGAGTACATCATTTCTTTTCATTGCCAAGTAATAATCCATTGCATAGATACGCTACATTTATTAATATACATTTACAAATCATCAGTTGAATGATCATTTATGTTATTTTGGCTACCATTAAAATGCTTCTATAAATAGTCAGGTACAAAATTCAAATTTTGTTTGAACTCTGCTTTCAATTCTATTGGGTATATACCTAGGAATAGAATTGGTGGATCATATAGCAATTCCGTGTTTATCACTTTGAGAAAATGCCAAATTGATTTACAAAGTGGCTGTACCATTTTATATCCCATCAGCAATGTATATTTACATCTTCAGCAACATTTGATATTTTCTGGGTTTTTTTTTATTTTTAATTTTTTTTAATTATAACCATCCTAGTCAAGTGAAGTGGCATCTCGTTGTGGTTTTATTTGAATTTTCCTAATGGCTAATAATGTTGATCATCTTTTCAATTGCTTATTGGCTAACTATATATCTTCTTTGGAGAAACATCTGTTTAAATGTTTCACTCAATTTTTCAATTGGCTTATCTTTTTACTACTGAGTTGGAAGGGTTCTTTGCATATTTTGGATACAGTCCTTTATCATATATGATTTGCAAATATTTTCTCCCTTTTCATGGGTGTCTTTTCACTGCCCTAATGGTGTTTTTTGAAGCACAAAATTATTTTCTTTCTCTTTTCTTCTTTCTTTCTTTCTTTCTTCCTTTCCTTCCTTCCTTCCTTCCTTCCTTCCTTCCTTCCTTCCTCTCCTCCATCCCTCCTTTTTTCTTTCCTTTTTTTTTTTGTAGGTAGGGTTTACATCCAGTATGTGGAGCCCAACATGGGGCCTGAACTTACAACCTTTAGATCAAGAGCTGAGCTGAGATCAAGAATTTAATGTTCAACCAACTCAGCCAGCCAGCACAAAACTTAATTTTAATGAAGTCCAGTTTATTTTTTCTTTTGTCACTTATACTTTTGGTGCTATCTAAGAAAACTTTGCATAAATCAAGGTCATGAAGATTTACTGATATGTTTTCTTCTAAGACATTTATAGTTTTAGCTCTTAAATTTTGGTCTATGATCCATTTTGAGTTAATTTTTGTGTGTAGGATAAGGGTCCAACTTTTTTTGCAACATTCTTTTGCATGAAGGTATCTACTTGTTTTAGCACCATTTGTTGGAAAGATCATTATTTTTCCCTTTGACTTTTCTTAGCACATAACATGTTCTTGTAATTCAAATTTATCTTGTTCTATTTTTGTCCCCTGGGATTTATTTTATTCGTTGAGACAGCCAATAATGTTAGATATAGTAAACAAAGTTTGGGAGTTATAGAATGATTCCTATCACAGGTTATGTTCCTCTTCTGTCTGAAAACTTTCAATGCCTTTTTACTACACTCTGAATAAAAAAACCAAACTTTGTACCATGATTTAAATAATCCTTCATGATCTGCTTCCTATTTATTTCTTCAAGCTCATCTCAAAAAACTTTTCACTATTCTCTATGCTATAGCTATAATTAGCTTCCCTTTAGTTTTCCAAATACATCTAGACCATTCCCACTTCCAGATATTGGCCCTTACTATTCCATCTGCCTTGAGTGATCTCTCAAAGTTCTTGGCATGACTGGTTCTTTTTCATTCGTCAGGTCTCAACTGAATCCTCCCCTGTCCAGAGAATCCTTCCCTCAATGCCCTATTGGAAATAGGCTTCTATTCTCTTAACCAGCTATTATTTTTCATCACCCTATTTGTTTCATCATTGCATTTATTGCTATCTGCAATGATCTAGTCTATTGTCAGTGTTCACAATATCATAAAATCTGAGATCAGGAATCTTGCTAATCTTGTTCCCCCTTGGTATTCCCATTGCTTAGCAGAGTTCTTGATTCATAGAAGGTACTCAAAACTTTCTTTGAATTAATGAATGGACAAATACATTTTATAGAGTCACAATCTATGAAGCTAATAAAATTTTGGAGCATCTAAGTTAATGCTTTTTTTTTTTTAAAAGCTATAGAACCTTTTCTTCCAAAGAAAGCCTATACAGAATCTCATGTTAGATATACATACAAAGATTTTTTTCTGACTCACATAGTAATAGAAGAAACATTCTTGCCCATTCAGCATCCCTCCCTGACACAGTCATCTTGGGAGGCTCTGCCCAGCTCCAACCCCTTTATCATGTATAATGTGTAAACTGAGAAACCAAAGAAGGACTCACCCAACAATGTACAGCTCTTTAGTGGTAGAGTAGGGACAGTGGTAGAGCAATTCTTGCATAATGGTCAGTGCAGAGGTCTTTCTATTTCTGTGTTGCTTTATGACACAACAGTTCAGAACAAACAAGCCTAAGACCAGAGTCATAAAAATCATTCAGAAGACAAAGATTTAAATAAGTGCTTTACTCCTTAATGCCACTGACCTCAAATTTCCAAACTTATTATTTTTTAGGGTTTCCAAGGAAATTATCTCAGAAATACGATTCATGTATACCTTATTATTCTTTTCTAACTAATGATAAGTCCTTTCATCTTTCTGACTTTGCTTTGTAAGATCCTATTAAAAAAGCTTCTTAGCTTTATTTTGCTTCATCTTTTCTCAAGACTTTCCCCTATTCCTAATTATCATACCCCTCTATCTATACAGGTGGGAAAAAAAAATCACACTTCAATAAATCCAACCAAGTTTTGTCCTAACAGATAAAATAAGACAATTTCATTTTTACATATTCAACTTTTAACTTCCATAGCTTCACATCTGTTTAGATGTTAGATAGTACAGTGATAGATTTTTAAAGAAATGCATGACAGACTATAACTCAGGCAGATGTTTCTTCTCAGATGCTTCCAAATTCTTCTCGCATACAGAGTTATGCATTTAGGCAACTGAATTCTTTAGCATAGAATTCAAGCATAAAATACACATTTTAAAATTATGCTCAAAGTAGTCTAAATCTTAGATTTAGGAATTTGTTACTGATGCTTCCCCTGCTTTATTTTTCAACCTAGTTCTCATTTTCCAGTCTTCTAGAGAGAAGAACATTTCTTTTCTTGAAAAATAAATTGTATTTCTTTTTTTCTCACTGTCTTGTTTATTTTTCAAGAATAGGTAGCATCTTTGTGACATTGCCTAAGGAAGAATGTTTTTAAAGTGAGAAATAAATCCAACATCAGGCTGTCTGATTAAGCAATAGTTCCTTGGATCATAAAATTCTTTTGAAAAAAAATGTGCCATGGTATTTTTATTGGGTTTATGAGCTGAAAGACATTTAAAATTCCAAAGACAACAACAAAAAGAATAAAAAAGAAACACACATGTGTTGTTACTAAAAAAGGCACCAAAGATGTGTACAGGCAAGATTATTCCTGGGAAAAATTATGAAGCAGATGAAATCTGTGTTTATCATTTTTCTATGTCTTGTTTTGAGCCTCTTTTTTCATCTCTGTTCTGCCCATCACCAGCTGTCAGGCTGCATCATCCCCATCTGGGGTTCCTGTCTGTTATCCTATGGCATGGCTAGACCTTTTATTTAGTTCTGTGTTCTTCCTACCAACATTTAGGATTCTGCTGGGGAAGTAAGCTAGGTGATTAAAAAAAATCCATGCTAAAGTATTATTAATTGTTAATGACTTTCTTATATAAAAATAATTTGGTAAGAATTCTCAGAAAGATAATTACACTTTTTCAGCATTTGTTACGTGGTTTCTCTGTGAGTCCAGCCCTGATGAGTCCTCTACAAAAGATGAAAATGTCAATATCCCCCAAAAAAGGCAAAACATAAGCCCAAGGCTGGTCACCTCATGGAGTAGTGTGGCTTAGAGGCATAGAAGTCAGACAATAAAGGAGCTAGAGTCAGCTCTGCCATCTGCAATTATACTTATCTTTCTCTGAGTCTATATTTTTCAGTTGTAAAGTGGGGAAAATAAAGCACTACTGGATTATTGGAAGGATTCTGTGAGAAAATGTAAGTGAAATTCTATTGTTCAGTGCCTGGACCAATAGTTTGAAGATAATATTGGGGGGTGATTCCCCAGTGCTTTATATTTGCTGCAGTGAAGCACCTATCATAGTTTTCCAGGACTGAGAGAGCAGGATGGAATAGAAACGGACACTTTACCACTTATGTAAAACCAGAGGGAAAAAAGACTCAACTTGCCAATTGCTAAAAAACAGGAGACATTTCTGATTCATCCTCAAACTTCAAATGTCACTTTGAAATACATTGGTATAATTATCTATTATTTTGGAGAAGAGGTGAGATAGCATTATTTTAATAGATACTAAAGGAATTATAATTATGGGTAAATGATATGAATGGCAAGGTAGCCAGTTTGTGCTTAATTTATGGTATTTGTTGTATTCTTCCAGATAGGGCTTCTTCTTAGTTCTTGGAGATGTAATTGAGATTACTAGGGGCAGGAAATATCTTTAAAAGGCTAAATAAGACCCCTAGGGTATGGCAAAAAGAGAAATCATTTTATGGTAGGATCATAAGTAATGACTCCCAAGATATGAGAATGTCTTCAAAGGCAAGAATACTTAGAAAAGTAAAGAGAGAATAATCTTGGGAGGAGAACACATGTTTAAACATGTGAGATAAAGACGAGGGGACAGTAAAGTAAAAAGACAAAATGTCCAAAGAGGCCTTATCTAGAAGATGTAACAAATATCATAAATTAAGGATTTAAGCAAGAAAAAAGCTGTTCTCATTATTTATTTACATCTTCTATTGGCTCTGTGGTGAGAGAATCTGTCCAATACATTTAGAATTTCCCTTGAAGTAATACTACAATTTTATATCAGATCCTGATAGTTTAAATTATGCCTGCAAAGGACTTCTTATGGCATTCTAGAGTTAGGACATTCCTCTACCGGCATAATGTCAGCTCAATGAATAAAAATCAGAAATAGTCAATCAAACTAAGTTTGAGATAACACAAAATGTTCCCCTTCAAATGCTTTATGACAGAATTTCCATAGCTGAGGTGACATCATCAGGATACTCACATAAGTCATTCCTGAATTCAGCCATCCTCAGAAGAAGACCAAGTAGCTAGTATCCATATAAAAGACCCACCATTGTGAAAATCCTAGAACCTGGGGGTGAGGCTGAGGCACTCTCCTAGATCACAGGGATACAGAAGGACCAAGCAGAAAGGTAAGAGTAAAAATTTCACTTTGATTGCATTGTCCTTTCCTCAGACCAGCAGAGTACTGCATCAAGTGGCTCCCTTGGCTTATAGTTTCTCCAGTGAGGAAAAGAAAAATCCAAAATGCACATTTAGCTCCCCCAGTATTGTAGAATGCTTCCAAGGTAGCCCAATAAAGTTTCACCTCATGGGGATCATTGGGAAAGAATGCAGACTTGACTACTAAGGATCAGATAGAGACAGAGAAGAGAGGCAAGGATTACAGCATCCTGCACCAGATCTTGGTGGACTGCATTCTTGATTGCAGTAGCACCTGAGCAGAGATCCCAGCCAGTGATTCTGCACATCTGCAGAGCTGAGTTGGTGGCTCTGTCTGGTCAGAGATCTTGCCTGAAGTGTTCTGCATTATTTGGGTCCCCAGCCAAAGGGTCATACTTGCTGTGGAGCCCATTATATGTCCCTGAGTAGTCAGGGAAGCAAACCTGAAACCTTGCCCAACAGCTAAGCATATACTCCCATCTCACTCAACCAGGATTGCCTGGCCATAGAATTTGGGCATTTGTGGAATCCATACTATAGACCTACTCAGACAGGCAGCCAAACCAGCAGCCCCGTCAAAATGTTGGGCATGACCAGAGAATCTGAACAGTGGCCCCAGACAGTCTTGGAACTCAGCTTAAAGTACTGCCCAGCTGTAAAGTCCAGCCAACAGCTCTACCCAGCAGCAAAATCTAGTTAATGGCCCTGTCCAGTTACTAAGCACAGCTTGCAACTGTGGATAGACAAGAAGCCCAGCAAGTGGCCCTGCCCAATCACAAAGCATAGACTTAAACCCCACCCAACAAAAGAGCTCAATAGTAATGCCACCCATGAAGCATATAGTCTCCAGCCTCAACCAACACTGAGATATAGCTGGAGGCCCCATTTGACCAGAAAGCCAGGCAAGTGACCTTAAGCAACACAGAGGCACAGCCAGTGGCCTAGGTAATCATGAAGCACAGTCTGCAACTCTGCACAAAATTGGGACATAGCCTGTGGGTCTGTCCCACTGTGAAACCCTGCTTGTTGTCTCATGAAAATGGAGTGCAGCCAGTAGCACTATCCAGTTAGGATGCACAAGATGAGACCTTGCCTAAATACAGAGTCCAATCAGAGGCATTGCCTTGCCAGGCAATACAGCCTAAGATCTCACCCTACCAGCATCCCTACCCAACCAGGGTGCCTATTCACTGGCCTCACTTGAACATGAAGTTCAAGACAGCAGGCTCACTTAGCTGCAGAGAACAGCCAGTGACAACCCTCCCCCAACTTCAGAACGTGGGTAGGGACCTTGCACAACTGGAGACCCCAGTGGCAAGCTGTACCTACCACAAATTCTACCAGTTAACCAGTCCAGTATCCCAAGCAAAGCAGACTGGTGAAGGACTTTCCCTGCCAAAATGAACCTCTAATGTCTGGAAGAGAGACTACTTACTCAAATGCGCCGATACCAGTGCAAGGATACAAGGATCATAAAGAATCAAGTAAACATGACAACACCAAAGGAAACTAATAAAACTTCAATAACTGATATGAAAGTAATGGAATTTCATGGACTTTCTGACAAATAATTCAGAGTAATCCTCCTAAAGAAGTACAGTGAACTATAAGAACACACAGACAAGTAAAATTAGAAAAACAATGCATGAACGAAATGAGAAATTCAACAAAGAAAGAGAAACCATAAAAATAAATAAAATAAAAATCCTAGAGATGAACAATACAATGACTGAACTAAAGAATTCAATAGAGAGCTTCAGCAGTAGACTGAACCAAGCAGTAGCTGTGAACTCAATAAGTTATTTGAAGTCACCCAGAGGAGTAAAATGAAAAAAGCAAAACAAACAAAAGAACAAAGTAAAGTGAAGAAAGTCTATGGTACTTATGAGATAGCATCAAGTAAAATAATACGTGCGTGCATTGTGATGAGACCAGAAGGAGAAGAAAAAGGACCAGAAAGTCTATTTGAAGATATAATGGCTGAAAATGTCCCAAAAACGTGGGGAGAGAAATGGATATCCAGGTTCTTGAGGCCTAAAGGATCCAAAATAAGTTGCATCTAAAAAGAATTACTTTGAGACACATCATAATTAAATTATAAAAAGTCAAAGACAAAGAGAATTTGGGGAGCAGCAAGAGAAAATTGACTTGTCACAAAAGAGAGCCTCCATATGACTATAAGTACATCTCTCAGCAGAAACTGCAGGCCAGTAGAAAGTCAAAAATTTGCTTCAAAATACTGAAAGGAAAAAAAAAAGTCAACCAAGAATACTATACTCAGCAAAGCTGTCTTTCAGAAATGAAGATGTGATAAGGACTGTCCCCCCAAAACAAAAGCTTATGAGTTCATCACCACTAAGACTGTCTTACAAGAAATACTAAAGGGCACTTTTCAAACTCAAATAAAAAAAATATAATTAATGTCATAAAAACATGAATGTATAAAATTCACCAACAGATATAAATATATATACATATTCAAAGCCAGATTCTCTAATATTGTAATGATGGTGCATAAATCACTTATAACTCTAGTTAAAAAGTTCAAAAACAAACATATTAAACTAAAATAACTAAAATAATTTGTTACTGTATACATAATATAAAAAGATGTCAATTGTAACATTAATGACCTGAAATGTGAAGAGGAGAGAAGAAGTAAAAGTATAAAGTTTCTGTATGCTATTGCAGTTGTTACCTGCTTAAAATAGGATGCTATATTTTATGTAAGCCACAAAGGAAGAGTGTGGTCGATACACAAATTTTAATAAAAGATTAAGTCACACTGCTACAAAAAAGTCATAAAATCACAAAGTAAGACAATAAGGGAGAAAACAAGGAAGAAATGATCTACAAAACAGTCAGCAATTAATTAAATGTCAATAGGAAGACCTTATCAAAAATTACTTTAATTGTAAATGTATTAAATCCACTAATCAAAAAATACAGAATAGCTGCATGGATAAAAAGACAAGAGTGACCTATATACTGCCTGCAAGTGACACTTAAGCTTTAAGGACACACAAAGACAGAGTGAAGAAATGGAAAAAGATACTTCAAGCAAAAGAAACAAGGGTAACCAAGAGAAAGCAGGGATACTTACACTAACATTAGACAAAGTAGACTGTAAGCTAAATAATCATAAGAGAAAAAGAAGGTCATTACATAATGATAATCAATAATATATAATTATAAATATTTGTGCACCAAACATTGGAGCTTTTAAATAGGTAAAGCAAATACTAACAGAAATAAAAGAAGAAATACAAAGCAACATAATAATAGTTGGGAGACTTTAATAGCCTACTCTCTAAAATGGTTATATCATCCAGGCAGAGAATCAATAAGACAACAATGGATTTGAATAACACTATAAACCAAATATACCTAACAGACATATATAGAATATTCCATCGAACAGCAGCAGAATATACATTCTTTTTAAGCCTACATGAAATATTTTCAAGGACAGATCATATATAAGGTCACAATGTAAGTCTCAACAAACTTAGGAAGATAGAAATTATATCAAGCATCTTTTTAACCACAATGGTATCAAACTAGAAATCAACAATAGGAAGAGAGCTGGAAAATTCACAAATACAAAGAAATTAAAAAGCATATTCCTCAACAAACAATGGATGAAAGAAGAAAGCAAAAGGGAAATAAAAAAATCGTTAGACAAACAAAAATAGACACACAACATAGCAAAATTTATGGAATGCAGCAAAAGCAGTTCTAAGTGGGGAGTTTGCAGTGATAAGAGCCTACATTAAAAAAAGGAGAAAGATCTCAAATAAGTAACTTAACTTTACACCTCAAAGAAGTAGGAAAAAAAGAGCAAACTAAAGCCACAGTTAGCAGAAGAAATGATGAAGATTAGAGCAAAAAGTAAGTGAAATAGAAAACACAAAAGTTATAGAAAAGATTAACAAAAGTAATACTGTAAAATCTTGGATTGCTTCATATATTGTAACTTGTTCTGCGAGTGTTCTGCAAAATGAGCCCACATGTCTAATAAGTTTTAACTTGATAAATGAGCGATGCCTTGAAATATGAGTTATCATGACACTGAACATCACATGATAACAACTGAGCCAATAGTTCTTTCTCTCTATCACTGAGGGATTGTGGGTGATCATCTTCCATGCTTGGATGCTCAGTCACAGGCCGTGTGGTGTTTGGCAGAAATCAGTGATTTTTCAAAACATTGGAAGGTACGCACAAATGGTACTAGTATACTTTTTGTCACTTCAAAGGACCTATTGACAGTCCTTTGCTTTTCCACACAAGAGTAAGCTTAAGAATGCTTTGCTTCATTCTAGGTCATTGGATAGTTTCCTGTTAAAGTTTCATGGAAAGAAAAAGATTCAATTGAACCAATAGACAGTAGTGATTCTGTTAGTGATAGTGAAAGTCATCCTACACAATAACCCTCCTCTCTCTTGTCTCCCTCACACCAGCCACGAAGGTTTTCAAAGGTCAGTGCAGGCTAATTTGCTTATTTTTCTTAATATTTTGTATTTTCTTTAATATTTTGTATTATATTATAGTATTATAATCATTTTTATATGAATAATTTTGGATTGTGAAACAAATCATCTGAGTTTCCATTATTTCTTATGGGGAAATTTGCTTTAATATACAAGTGTTTTGCATTACAAGCATGTTTCCAGAACAAACTATGCTTGCAAACCAAGGTTTTACTGTAGTTGGTTTCTTAAAATGATAAACAAAATTGACAAACTTTTAGCTAGACTCACTAACACAGAAAGGCCTCAAGCACAGTTAGAAATGAAAGAGAAGACATTATAAGTGAGACATTATACTACAGAAAGACTAAGGTTCATAAGAGCCTACTCAGATACAATTATTTGTCAACAAATTGGACAACTTAGAAGAAATGGATAAATTCCTAGAAACATAGTACTTACCAAGACCGAATCATGAAGAAATAGAAAATTTGAATAGACCAATAATGAATAAAGAGACTGAATCAGTAATGAAAAACCTCTCAACAAAGAAAAATAGATTTTGCTGATGAATTCCACCAAACATTTAAAGACAAATTAATGATAATATTTCTCAAATTCTTTAAAAATTTTGAAGAGGAGAAAATACACCCAAGCTCATGTCTACATTACTTTGATACTAAAGCCAGATAAGGATATTATAAGAAAATAAAAGCACAGCCCAATATCCCTAATGAATATAGATGTAAAAATTCTCAACAGAATAGTAGCAAATTAAATTCAGCACATTAAAAGGATCATACACCATGATCCAGTGGGATTTATTCCAGGAATGCAAGGATTGTTTGTCTACAAATCAATCAATGTGATAAACCCTACTCAGAGAATTAAAGAAAACCATATGATTATCTCAATAGATGCAGAAAGAGTACTTGGCAAAATTCAATAACCTTTCATGATGAAAACTTTCAACAAAGCAGGAATGGGGGGAACAAACTTCAACATAATAAAGGTTATATATGACAAACCCACTACTAATATCATGTTCAACAGTGAAAGATTGAAAACTTTTCCTCTAAGGTCAACAACAAGAGACCAAGGTGCCCACTCTCACCATTTCTATTCAACATAGTACTAGAAATCCTACCCAGAGAAATTAGGCAAGAAAAAGAAATAAAAGGCACTCAAATTTGAGAGGAATAAAACTGTCCCTGAAGATATACATTATCTTCATATAGAGAAAACCCTAAAGACTCCACAAAAGAACTGTTAAAATTAATAAATGACTTCAGAAAAACAACAATATACAAAATCACCTATAAAACCCAGTCATGTTTCTATACACTAACAATATATATCTAAAAAAGAAATAAAACATTCCTATTTATAATAGCATCAAAAATAATAAAATACTTAGGAATAAATATAACCAAGGAAGTGAAATATCTATGCAGTGAAAACTATAAGACATTCATGAAAGAAACTGAAGACACATAAATGGAGAGATATATCATGTTCATAGGTAGGAATAATTAATATTGTTAAAATATCCATATTACCCAAAACCATCTACAGATGCAATGTAATTCCTTTCAAGATAACAGCTGCATGTTTTACAGGATCAGAAAAAATCCTAAATTTTGCCTGGAACCACAAAATACCCCAAATAACCAAAACAACATTGAGAAAGAAAAATAAAGCTGGAGGTATCACACCTATTAATTTCAAACTATATATACTAATCAAAACAGTATGATACTGCCATTAAAACAGACATATACATTAATGAAAAAGAATAGAGAACCCAGAAATAAATGCATGCATATACGGTCCATATATGTGCATGCATATACACTATATATATGTGTGTGTGTGTGTGTGTATATATATATATATATATATATATATATACACACCATTTTTTTCAAATGTAAGTTGACAATATATATGTATATACATACATATGTATATACATATATATAAATATGGGGTGTGTGTATATATATATATAGTATTGTGGTTTATATACACAATGGAATATTGTTCAACCACAAAAAGAAGGAGATTCTGACATGTGCAACAATGTGAATGGACCTGGAAAGCATTGTTATGTGCAGAGGAAAAAAATACTATATGATCTTATATGTGTATGTATAATATATGTATATTATCTACAAAAAACTGAAATCATTGAAACAGAGTACATTGATGATTGTTGCCAGTAGTGGACAGATGGGGAAATAGTCAATGGGTACAAGCTTCCACTTATAAAATAAATAACCCATAGAGATCTAATATACAATGTGGTGACTGCTTCACAGTATTATATATTTGAAAGTTGTTAAGAGAGCAAATGTGAAATGGTGGATGTATTAACTAATTCTATTTGGTAATCATTTATATATATGCATATATATGTATATGTATATATGTGTATCAAATCATCACATTGTACACATACATACACATACATACATACATACATTGTACACATACATAACATTGTACACAATGTTACCTGTCAATTATATCTCAAAGTGGGAGAAAAAAACTTCAAGGACTTGTGTGTCACATGGAAAAAGTGTCTTTCTTCCTTGGATATTAAGTAGGCTGATAATCAGTCCCTGGTTTGGCCCTCTTTCAAGTCACAGTTCCACACTTTCAATTACCCAATGGACGTATAAGGCAATCAGAATGTGTCTGTGTGTGTGTGTGTGTGTGTGTGTGTGTGTGTGTGTGTGTAGATGTAGGGGACTGAATTTACTGAGTACTCAAAAATGAACCCAGCACTACTCACCGGAGGACCCATCAGACCTGGTCCACCCAAGGGTCCTGAAGCCCCTGGTAAGCCCGTCTCTCCTTTTTCTCCATCTTCTCCAGGAAGACCCCTTCCTCCTGGGTTTCCCTGTAACCCAGTAGAAATTTTTAAGAAAGGGAGAGCAACACAATAATTACATCACACAATAAGCAGATTTTTGTTTAGAACATAAAAGTAATTATGTAATTATGTAATATTTTAAAGATTTCATAAAAAATCTACTTATACATAGTGAGAAAGTATAATTTACCTTTAATCCATCTTTTCCTTGGAGACCTTCTTCTCCAGGTGCTCCTGGTTCACCCTATTGTGTAGCAAAAACAGTAAGATTTATTGTTTTGTTAAATCATTCACCTTAACTTCTTTTTTCTCCTGATATCTATAGAAAGTAGCAGGTTTTTGTACATTTATTCCTACTTCTTTATTTATAAGGGTTATTTGTCAGTATAATAAGCTTGATATAATTTGCTTGGAATAGCTCTGAAGATGATTTAAAGAGTCAGTATTATAAATTCAAAAAAAGATGGTTCCAGAATGTTATTTTTTTTTCAACGTTTATTTATTTTTGGGACAGAGAGAGACAGAGCATGAACGGGGGAGGGGCAGAGAGAGAGGGAGACACAGAATCGGAAACAGGCTCCAGTCTCTGAGCCATCAACCCAGAGCCTGACGCGGGGCTCGAACTCACGGACCGCGAGATCGTGACCTGGCTGAAGTCGGACGCTTAACCGACTGCGCCACCCAGGCGCCCCTGGAATGTTATTTTTTAGATATTTAAGATAAATATGTATTCATTTGTATCTCTGCAAATTTATATAGCTAGACCTGTGTTTCTGAATTCAAAGACTGTAAATACTACATCTCTTAAAGTTGTAGTACCTTCCTGTACTGAATTAAATGGATTAATATGACTTAATTTAGTTAAAATCAGTGTACCAGATTTTTATGGTCTGTATTTTCTCTTTTACAGGGGAGATGCAACAATAAAGGCCCTGGTACATCAAGAAGCTGTCTTCTTAGATAGAGAACTTCACAGAAAAGTATAGCCATACTCTATGAAGCTATTAAAGTAGTACTGGCTCTTTTGTTACCTGAAATATTTAAAAGTAAGTTAATTAGTGCATCTTTACAGTTGCCCCATTGCTCCCACCACTGACACTTCCATTACCCAACCCTCTGCAAATAAAGTGAAAATGAAAAAGACACCGGGTGTAAGATATATCTCCCTACTTTGCCTTTTAGTATGCAAATGTCTCTTAAAATTATCTTGGGAAAAATTTACCACAGCTTAAAGGCTGTCTATAGTAGAATAACTTCTCTAAGCTATCCAATTATACTTCTTTACAATTTTTTCCTCAAATCTTGATAACTTTGTGTGACTCTAGAATTTTTTTAAACATAAATTAGATTGTGATCATTTTTTGCCCTGTTACATCAGGGAATATCCTAAGAGTTGATTACTGTTATTTGTGAATTTCTTCTTTTTTTTAAGTTTATATTTTAAATGTTTATTTACTTATTTTGAGACACAGGCAGAGAGAGAGGGAGAGAGAGAATCCGAAACAGGCTCCATGCTCAGCACAGAGCCCAATGAGGGGCTTGATCCCACAAACCATGAGATTATGATCTAAGCTGAGATCAAGAGATGGATGCTCAACCGACTGAGCCACCCAGGTGCCCCTGTGAATTTCTTCTTAAGGTAACAGTAGTGACAATCACAGTGACTCTGAATATGTGTAAAGCATTCTGCAGAGTATACCCAATACCGAGAAAAGGATGTATGAGTTTAGGACTCCAAACACTACTAATACAATGTGGACAGGGTTTTGCATGCAACTATAGAAATATGAAATAAGGACAAATGTTTTCTTTTATGCACCAGAAAGGTTCATTATGCATTTTAAAGATTTATTTATGCTAAGTTTTGAGTCTGTGAACTACATAGGCCAGTGCATTAAAATGGTTCCCAGCAGACATTTACCCGTAACCCTGGTTCTCCAGCAACTCCAACATTGCCTGTAGGTCCAGCATTTCCCTGAAGAGACAAAGGGAAAGATTAAACTTTTTTTCTACTAAAACAACATGTCTAATACTTATGGAAGGCATATCATGAGGATAGGAGTTTTAAAACACTTCCCAGTTTTTTCTTTTTCCTGGATTAATTTTTTGATAATATTTTGCCCCACTAGCTTTATCATTTCTATTTCTTCTCTCTCTCTTACACACACACTCACACACACACACACACACACACACACACACACACACAGTATAGGTAGGTAGATAGATAGATAGATAGATAGATAATTTTTTCTGACAGATATATTTTCTGACTTACTTGAGAACACTTCCCATTTTTATCTGCTATCCTTCACTTGCTTTCAGAATTATGGTTATTTGCCAAAATGTGGCAAACATAGGGGATTCAGTATTGAAAGTTTAGAGACCATTCCTTTTACTATTTAGAAAGGTTACCTTTGCACCTGGTTCACCTTGCAGACCTGCTTCTCCTTCAATACCTGAAGGGCCCTAGAAGAGAAGATTTGACACATTGTCTGGATATATTCCTTCACCAGTTGCAATGTCAATAACAACCTTATAAGAAGATGGTAGTAGTTTTTAGCCCAAAGTGAGATACCTATGTTCAGGAAAGTATTTTGCTGTTACTTTATAAACATCATCGCATAAGACCAGATAATTCTGGGACCTTTTAATAGTTCAAGTGGTAAGACAACATCACCTAAGTTAGAACTTTTAAGACCAGTTTCTTCAAATTCTTCGTCTCATATTTTAATCCTTGGTCCTCATATTTTAATCCTTGGTCAAAGAGAAATCACTTCCCATTTCCTCTTCTAATTTTCTACCCTCATATTCTTACATAATATTCTCTGTTTTTTCACTTTTTACTCTTCCATCCATTTCTGTTGAGCCCTTTGGAGCACACTCCCTTTAAAAATTTCAGTTTTCTTTATTCATTTTATAAAAAATATCACACAGGGGTGCCTGGGTGGCTCAATCGGTTAAGTGTCCGACTTCGGCTCAGGTCATGATCTTGTGGTTCATGAGTTCAAACCCCATGTTGGGCTCTGTGTGGACAGTTGAGAGCCTGGAGCCTGCTTTGGATTCTGTGTCTCCCTCTCTCTCTGTTCCTCCCCCAGTCTCACTCTGTCTAGCTATCTCTCTCTCAAAAATAAAGAATAAAAAAAATCACACAAAGGTGATATGAGTTAATTCACATTATGAAAGATGTTTATGATATCTTTTCCACTTTCCTTTCATGGGTGGGTCCAGTTGGGAAGCACTTGGCTCCTTTTACCTTGAAAACATAAACTTCTTACAACCTCTGGCTATCTCTAGACCTGGAGCTCCTACAATTGCTATTGTATTGTTTTTTGTTTCAGAGATGCTTCAGGGATGTATATCTTGTTTTGAGCATATTAAAGATACCCTCCCCACTCCCCTTCCTTGTTCTACCTTCTTCTTCTCTCTCTTTCACGTGTATGTATGTATATGTGTGTATGTATAATTACAAACACATACATATGTATTTTGTAATTCCCATGTTTTTGGAATAGAGAGGTAGTTTAAAGCATTCACTCACAACACTATCTTGACCAAAAGCTTTCTGTTTCCTTTCTACCTTTCAGTGATTCCTCAGTAGTTCTGATCCATGGGTGATACTCTTCCATAGAACTATTAGAGCTTAAACTATCTTTTATGTCATAGTATCTATCTCATAGGGTGTTATGAGAATCCATTAATACAGCAAAGCACACAAGTACTGCTAGGCACATAGAAAATGCTCCATAATTGTGGGCTATTATAATTATCATTAATATAATGCAAATTCATAGTTTCCTTCTAAAAGCTTGACTTTTAGTAAGGTATATCTGCCCTTTCACTTGCCTATAGTCATTTCCCTCTCCCATTATCCTCAACCATTATTCTAAACCAGCAAATTTCCCTCAACTGACCTACTCAACCCCTACTTCTTATCACAACAGAAATTATGTCTCCTACTCTGTTAAAAAAACTTCAAGTTATTAGGTATGACTTTTCTCAGCTTTCTTTAGGCTCAGAGGATGTGGCATAGTATAGGTTATCGGCATTAGTTTTTGAGTCAGATGTGTATTCAAAGCCAGGCTCTACTAATTCTTAACCTTGGGCAGATTAGTAGATGATGATCCCCATCTCCCTGATAATCTTCTCTGATCTCAGGAAAGGTATTGCCATCCATTCTGTTGCACAGCCTAGAAATCTGGGAATAATTTTTCACTTCTCTTTTCCCTTTACTTCCCATATTCTACAAATATGAAGGTTCTGCAGAATTTCTCAAATCCATCCACTTCTTTCCTTTTCTATACTTACTACTTTAGTTCAGAAGTCCATCATTTCTTGCCTGGTTGAATGCAAAGGCCCTTTAGTAGGTATACATGGCTTCACTCTTGTCTTCTCAAATATATCCTCTAAGCAGCTGCTGGAATTATCTTCCAAAGATATAAATCTGACTTTATCACTGCCCTGCTTATACCTTACAATGATTTAACACAGCCCATAAGATAAAACAAAACAAAAAGGCAAACAAATGGTATATTTGATAAGGGGTTAATATCCAAAATTTATAAAGAACTTATACAACTCAATACCAAAAACCAATAATCCAATTAAAAATTGGCGGAAGACATGAATAGTTGGCCAACAGACACATGAAATGATGCTCAACATCACTCATCATCGGGGAAATACAAATCAAAACTACAATGAGATGTCACCTCACACCAGTCAGAATGGCTAAAATTAATAAAACAAGAAATAACAGGTGTTGGCAAGGATGCAGAGAAAGGGGAGCCCTCTTACACTGTTGTTGGGAACACAAACTGTTGCAGTCACTGTGGTGGGGTTTCCTCAAAAAATTAAAAATAGAAGTACCCTATCATCCAGCAATTGCACTACTAGGTTTTTACCCTAAGAATACAAAACACACTAATTCAAAGGGATATATGTACCCTGATGCTTATAGCAGCATTATCAATAATAGCCAAATTTTAGAAAGAGACCAAATGTCCATCTACTGATGAATGGATAAGGAAGATGTGGTGTGTGTGTGTGTGTGTGTGTGTGTGTGTGTGTGTGTGTGTACATACCATGGAATATTACTCATCCATCAAAAAAGAATGAAATCTTGCCATTTGAAATGACATGGATGGAGCTAGAGAGTATTATGCTAAACAAAATAAGTCAGAGACAGACAAACACCATATGATTTGACTCATGTGGGATTTAAGAAACAAAGCAAATGTTCAGAGGGGAAAAAGGAGAGAGGAAAACCAAGAAACAGACTCTTAACTATAGAGAACAAACTGATGGTTACCAGAGGGGAGGTGGGTGGGGATATGGGTTAAACAGGTGATGTGGATTAAGAAGTGCACCTGTTAGGATTTGCACAAGGTGTTATCTGTGTTGAATCACTATATTGTTCACTTGAAACTAATATTACACTGTATGTTAACTGGAATTTAAATAAAAACTAAAAAAGAGAGAACTTTATGTGTATAAAATTAGGTTCACACAACAGTCATCCCTACTTTTAATGGAATTTTAGGCTTTGTTTTCTGAATATGAAACACAACACTACAGAATTATTCTTTAAATATATACTTAATGTATCAACTTTACCTTGAGGAGTCTTATAAAAAGTACTGAGTACTAGTGAAATAACAAGAAAGAGGCACAAAAAAATTACCTCAGCACCCGTTTCTCCAGGGGGTCCAGCATCACCTGGCAATCCTCGTGGTCCCTATATTAAGATAAAATTTAAGATCTGAGAATCAAAGTTACTCTGTATTTCAATTAACATATGCATCTAAATATGTAATTTATAATATATCATATGTAATAGAATACATAATTCCTTTAACAATGTATTACTTTACTTTTGTATAAAAAAATTATAAGTTTATAGTTGATTCATTTGTGTGCGTGTGTGTGTGTGTGTGTGTGTGTGTGTATGTGTGTGTGTGTATGTTATGTGTATGTGAATAGTATTAGGCTATGTTTGCATTCAAAAGAAAAAGAAAGAAAGGACAGTACCTTTCATTCCCTAATTCACTCATCCCTTCAATAAACATTTATCAAGCACCTAATAAGTATGAAATATCATGCTAAGGGTTTTCAAAAGTTACCTTATTTAGTGGATATGACATTCCTGACAAATATGTGACAAAAAATAGCATTTTTAAAGAAGCAAATATATGACCTCCAATGAAATAAAAATATGTTGTAGTTTATATGGTATTGAGTCCAGTTCAACAATATCTCTGTTTCACATGAACAGATATAACAGTGTTTACCCATATAGATAATCACTAAGGTGCAATAAATGCATGTTGGGGCCTTCGTGGGAATCTTGGCCACTGTAATATTGAATAGTATAATTTTAAGTAAACAAATATTGAATAGTTTACTGCATAAACATCAGATTGCTGAACTTAAAGATGTGTGGAAGCCATTTCACTGGCTGGAATTATTTTAGAATAATACTTATTTAGCAACTACAATATAATGCTGTTTCTCCAGCCATCCAAAGAAGCTACTTGCAGTTTTTGACCTTTTTAGAAAGCACAAAGAAGCTGTTTTCTTAGATTAAGATAGTTAAAATTTTCTATGAGATTATGCTCCCTAACAATTTTGTGAACACCTCACTTAAAAAAAAAAGTGTAGTAATGGGAAAGAAAAAATGTGCTATCATTGGTTGTCTTCAAGTTTTCTTAATTGTTAGTCAGTAATGTTCATTTTAACATTTAAAAAGTATGGCAAGTACCAAAAAAAAAAAAAAACCAGATTAAGTATATATTAAGTATATCTACCATTCAGAGGTTACACTGTAAATATTCTTGCATATTTCCTTCTAGCTCTGTTGTGGGGGCATACTTATAAATAATGTAATTATCTGTTTTATGCTTAAGATTCTATTTTGAATATAAATATTTTATCATGTTGTTGTAAATACTTCATAACAACTTGTTCAACAGATACATAATATCCATTCATCTCATATTCTATAGTACTGTAATCTAGTCATTTTCTTAATAACAGACATTTATATTGTTTCTATATCTCCTTTACAGTAAATATTACTTTACTAGATTTATTATATGCATGTTAGACTATTTATCAGTGAATGTTAGGACCTGTACCATCAGGTGATATTGTCAAATAGCTGAGATAAATATTTGAAGGCTAGGTTTGTAAGGTTGCATAAGCCATTAAAGGTATTAAGAGGTCAATGATGTTTTTCATTTATGGCTCATTAAATATTATGTATAATATTTTAAAATTTATGAATTCTCCTCAGAATGTATTTCTACACTGTTATAAAGATGCTGAGAGAAACATGTCTGTGCAGATGTCTTTGTGTGTATTCTGAATATTCTCCCTTAGAAGAGAGTCTGAAATGTACCATTATTTATTCACAAAGTCAAGTACGTTTCCGGAAAGGTTGCAATAACTAACTTTTCACAAGAAATACATAAAAGTAAAATCTATTTCAATGAATTCATGCCAACACAGAATATTCATTTTTAAATTCTTCTTTAATTTGATGGACAACCTCTTATTTTAAAATGTGTATATATTTAACTATTAGCAAGGCTGAATATCGTTTCTGTTATTTGTTTATCAGCTATCTGTAATAATCTATGTATTACTTAATCATGTCTTTTGCCTATGTATTTTTGGAGTCATTTATAAAATTTGTATGAGTATTTTATGTGCTGTGGACACAGACTTTCAGGCATCCTATTTTATTGTTAACGTCTGCCCAGTATGTAGTTTATCATTTTATTTTTAAAATATATTATTAGGGTGCCTGCGTGGCTCATTTGGTTAAGCATCTGACTCTTATTTTGACTCAGGTCATGATCTCACAGTTTGTGGCTTCAAACCCCATGTCGGTCTCTGATTCTCTCTCTCCCTCTCTCTTGGCCCCTCCCCTTCTTGTGCACATACTCTCTCTCAAAATAAATAAATAAGTTTAAAAAATATATTGTTAAAGATAACTTTTTTCCCACTAAGTGTGATCACTGTTAAATCTCTTAATCTTTTTTTTTTTTAATTTTTTTTCAACGTTTATTTATTTTTGGGACAGAGAGAGACAGAGCATGAACGGGCGAGGGGCAGAGAGAGAGGGAGACACAGAATCGGAAACAGGCTCCAGGCTCCGAGCCACCAGCCCAGAGCCCGACGCGGGGCTCGAACTCACGGACCGCGAGATCGTGACCTGGCTGAAGTCGGACGCTTAACCAACTGTGCCACCCAGGCGCCCCAAATCTCTTAATCTTTTAAGACTTTTTCCATCACAATTAAGATTAAAACATCTATTTCCATTTAATTATTCTACATTATTTCTTTTAAGCTTTTTAAAATTAAAGTTTATTTATTTATTTTGAGAGAGAGAGGCTTAACTGACTGAGCTACCTAGGCATCCCTAATACATTAATTTTAAAAATAGTCAATCTTTTAGTTAGGTAATAATTTGACTTTCTACTTAAGTCTGTTTTTGGGTCTCTTAATGAAGTTTTGAAGTTTTCTTCTTATGTGCCCCATCGAATTCTCATTAAGTTTATCCTTATGTATTGTGTTTTGTTTCTATCTACAGTGGGATATTTTTTCTATTATATTTTATTACTTGTACACAGAAAAACTTATTTTTAAAAATATTTATGTCTTGCCATTATATTACTCTATCTCAGAAATTGAAAAATACAGAATTAAGTTTTTAGGTTTTACAAGTTTTTGGGGATTTTTTAAAATTTCACTAAGTAATAATGCTTTCCTTTCCTTATATTATCATTTCTGTGTCATATACCACTACACTAGCTAAAACTTTTTGAATAATGTTAGAAAATATAGTGACCGTGATCTTATCTTGTGGCCTATGTTTCTAGTGTTTTAGTGTTTCTTAGCAGGTTGGGTGAGAATACAAGATAAGTTACTTTCCCTTATTACAGAACTATGCTTATGTTACTAGAATATTTTGTTTTAACTAATAAACTTTATTTCTTACAGAAATTTTAGATGTATAGAAAAATTAAACAGAAAGTACAGAGAGTCCCCATATACCACCCCTGCCTAATTTTCCCTATTATTAATATCTTATATTTGTTACAATGGATTAACCAAGATTGACACACTATTACTAACTAAAGTACACAGTTTACAATCTGTGTTCACTCTGTGTTGTACTCTTATATGAGTTTTGAGAACTGTACATCATGTCTCCATTGTGACAGTATGATACAAAATAGTTTCACTGCTTCCAAATTGTCCTGTTTTCCCCCTATTCATCTCTGGTCCTCTTCCCCCAGCACCTGGCAACCACTGGTCTTTTTAGTGTCTGTGTAGTTTTACCTTTTCCAGAATGTCATATAGTTGGAGTCATAAAGTATTTATACTTTTCAGATTGGCTTCTTTTACTTATCAGGATGCACTTGAAAGGTCTCTCTGTCTTTTTGTGGCTTAATAGCTCTTTTCTTTTTATTGATGAATAATATTTCATTATATGGATGTATCACAGTTTGTTTACCCATTTACCTTTTGAGGACATATCAGTTGCTTCTACCTTGGGCAACTATAAATAAAGCTGCTATAAATATTCATGTGCAGGTTCTTGTGTGGACCTTAAATTTTCCACTTCTAGGGGCGCCTGGGTGGCTCAGTCAGTTGAGCGTCCAACTTCGGCTCAGGTCATGATCTGCCAGTCTGTGGTTCAAGCCCCGTGTTGGGCTCTGTGCTGACAGCTCAGAGCCTGGAGCCTGCTTCAGATTCTGTGTCTCCCTCTCTCTCTCTGCCCCTCCCCTGCTCATGCTCTTTCTCTGTCTCAAAAATAAATAAAAACATTAAAAAAAATTTTTTTTTACATTTTCCACTTGTTTTCATAAATACTCAGGAGCATGATTGCTGGATCATAATGGTAAGAATATGTTTAGCTCTGTAAAAACCTGCCAAGTTGTGTTCCAAAGTTGCTGTACCATTCTGTATTACCATCAACAATGAATGAAAACTCGGTTATTCCACGTCTTTGTTAACATTTGGTATTGTCAGTGTTTTAGATTTTAGCCATTCATATAGGTATGTAATAGTATGTCACTGTTTTAATTTGTACTTCTTTAATGACATATGACAAGCATATTTTCATATGTTTCTTTGCCATCTGTATGTCTTTGGTGTAGTGACTGTTCATATCTTTTGCCTACTTTTTAAACGGATTGTTTGTTTTCTTATTATTAACTTAAAAAATTGTAAATGTTTATTTATTTTTGAAAGAGAGAGACAGAGCACAAGACAGGGAAGGGCGGAGAGAGAGGAGACACAGAGTCTGAAGCAGCATCCAGGCTCTGAGCTGTCAGCACAGAGCCCAATGTGGGGCTGAAACTCACAAACTGTGGGATCAGGACCTGAGCTGAAGTTGGATGCTTAACCAACTGAACCACCCAGATGCCCCTCTTATTGTTAACTTTTAAGAGTTCTTTCTGTATTTTGTATACAAGTCCCATATCAGATCTGCATTTTGCAAATGTTTTTTCCCAGTGTGTTGCATGTCTTTCATTCTCTTAATATATCTTCCACAGAGCAGAAGTTTTTAATTTTAATGAAATCCAACTTATCAATTTTTCCATTCACAAATAATGCTTTTGGTGTTATATGTAAAAAGTCATTGTTAAATCCAAGATCAGTGAGATTTTCTTCTTATGTTAACTTATAGAAGTTTCATAAATTTTAAACTTAGGTCTATAATCCATTTTGAGTAAAAAATTTTTTTAAGTATTTTTGAAAGTTGTATTCTGAAACCTTGTTATTTTTTAAAAAGTTTTATTTATTTATTTTGAGAGAGAGAACCAGCAGGGGAGGATCAGAGAGATAGAGAGAGATCAGGGGAGGGACAGAGAAAGAGAGGGAGAGAGAGAGAGAATCCCAAGCAGGCTCCGTGCTGTTAGCACAGAGTCCCAACCGTGAGATCATGACCAGGGCCAAAATCAAGAGTTGGATGCTTAACCAACTGACCTACCCAGGCGCCCCACATGCAACCTTGTTATAACTGCTTATTGGTTCCATGAGTGGTTTTTGTGTATGTGTGTCAATTGTTGGGGTTTTCCACATGGTTGAGTTCATACCTACTTTGTTACTGTTTTCTATTTGTTCCTCTTGTTCTTTGTTTGTTTTGTCTTCCACCCTTTTTTTAGCCGGCTGTGAATTTCAATTAATTCCATTTTCTCTCTTATTTTACCATATCAAGTATACTTCTTTAAAAAATTTTTCAGTCGTTTCTCTAGAGTTTGCAATGCACATTTATAATGAATTCAAGTCTATTTTCAAATAACACTATATCACTATACTTATCCATAAAATGTGAGACTAAATACACTGTTACAATTACCATTTTGCACCAATACCTGTTCTATTAAGAATAAGAAAAACAAATGACTTGATCTTACTTTTATATATTCCTTCTAAAGCTTTTCCTTTCTTCCGTTTCTAGAGTCTCATCTATATAATTTTCCTTCTCTATGAAGAACTTCTTTTAACATTTCTTACAAGGTTGGTCTACTCGTTACAAATTCCAACAGTTTTTGCTTGTCTGAGAAAATATATTTCTACTTCACTTTTGAATTCCCAGTCTGAAAATTTCCAAGTCTCTGACATATCTGAGTCTGTTCCTGATGCTTGCTTTGTCTCTTCAGACTGTTTTTTTCCCCCTTTTATCCTTTTCCCCCTTTTATCCAATATTTTGTTGTTGTTGTTGTTGAAAGCCAAGTAAGATGTAAAACGACCCGAGGTAAATAGGTCTTTAGTGTAAGGTTTTATGTTATCTGGCTGGGAATTAGGCTGTGTTTACTGTTTGCTGCACTATGGTGTCAGAGGATAAATTTCCTCCTAGTGTCATTGTGTTTGTCTTGTCCATTGTCTTCAGGCTTTCCCAGAGACACCTTTAAAAGGGTTTGTGTCTGTAGTTCTTTTAGCTGTAATCCTCAGCTATTAAATAGGAGCCCTATTTATGTGGTGGTGAGTTAAGGTGGGGGGGTGGAAAGAAGCATTCTATAGCTTTATGATATAGAAATGGCTAGGGCTGGGAATTGTTCTTCCCAGTTCAGTAGGCTTTGGTGAAACCCCAAACAGTTAGCTCTGACAAAACAGGTTCCCTTGAGGGCAAGCCTTGTTAAGGAGAACAGAGAACTCTGGGTATATTTCAAAGTGGTTATGTTTCCCATCCCACTGCTAGACGCAGAAATAGACATTTCTCTGAACTTTATAGTGAGAACCTAGCAGGTCTCCTGGAGGTAAAACTCAGTAGCAAGTGGGGCCTTCTTAGGAGCCTCTCTTAGTTTTTTAACACTTAAGATACTCTAAACTGTGTCTTCAGCAATTTGTCAATTATAGTTTAAAGTGCTCCTACCATCCAATTACAGGCTTCTGCTTCAGGTAAGCTCTGGTTCTCTCTATCCTCCTGTCTGTCTCTCCAGTTTTCAGGCAATAGTTTGTCCTTTGACCTCATTGATCTAAAAAGAGTTGTTGATTTTCAGTTTGCTAGGCTTTTGCCTTATTGTAAGAAGGGGAATGGCAGCTTCCAAGTTCCTTACAATTCAGACCAGAAATCATTTTATTATAAATTTTTAATAAATCAAGAGTAGTTGTTGAATTTTAATGAGTACTGGTTTTTAGCATTTTCCCAGTATATCTGTCATATGTTATAATAAGGATTTCTTAATATTAAGTAATTTTCCCTTTGTAATTCCTCTTTTGCATCATCTTTCACTTCATTCAGTTAATTCTTTTTATATAGCTGATTTTACTTGATATTTTTGGTATTTAACTGAAATTCATCTCTAGCCTTTCATTTTTTTTTTTTTCTGTATGGCTTTAGAATTGTCAAAATTTTACTGAGACACTGATATGGAATCTTCTTTCATCATTTGTTTCTAGAACTTTTGCTATTTTTAATATCTTCATGAGTAATTTAATGTTAGTTTTCATCAAATACTTTTAATTAACCTGAGAATCCTGATAATTATCTTTTAAGGTAAGTGGAAGTGACTTCTGGTACTCAACTAAGGAAGCGTACATAGAAAATAATATTTTTTAAATTGGAGGGTATATTCTAAAGCAAGCTTATCAAGAATTGACCTTTTTTAAACTATAGCATTCCCCTCATCTTCCTTTTTAAAGGCAATTTTCAATGTTTAAAGATAGCAAAAATATTTATTTGGGTCAGCCAGACACTTAGGAATCATACTTCACATATGGAAGTCTATCTCCTATAGATTTTATATCTCCTTTTGAATCTTTCATATCCATACACTTCTTTTTTTCTGCTAATCAAAAGGGTTCTACCATCTCTTACTTGGATTATTGTAACAGAAAGCAGTTCTTGTCCATTCCTAGTCCCTTCCAATTTGTTTGAATAATCTTTGCAACACAATAATATCATCATAAAACTAGCCCTATCTCTTCAATGACATTATTTTCTTCGTATGATAAAAATACAAATCCTTGGTAATAGGGCTCATAAAGCTACAAGTTTTGTTCTCTGCCTCTTTTGCCATCCTTTTCTTATACTTACTTCCTACCTGACTCTGTGCCCCCACCAGGCTAGTCTTCTTTAAGATCTTCAAATAAATATGCAGAGCTTCCTCTCAGCTCATGTTCTCTCTAAAATGACCTCTCCCCATCTTTGCCTAAGTAACTACTATTCATTCTTCAGATCCCAGCTCAAATGCTCCTCCTCCTGAAGGCTTCCCTAAGGATAGTTTCTCTGTTATACATTCTCTTAGAATTGAATGCCTGTACTTCACAGCATTTAGCTCAGTTTGCAATTTTCCATTGTTCTCTGTGATAATCTAATTGGTACATATTTACATCATTAGACTGAAACCTCCATACTTACCACCATACTCCCAGTGCTGGTACTTAATGAATATTTGTTGACTGAATGAATGAATGGTCAACTATCCAAACCCCAATATTTGCATTGCAATGAGCACATTAGTTTGAATCTTGTCTGGGAAAAAGACAACTCTCAGGGGTCTTGACTATAGAAAAGATGTGGTCTCTCTTAGTATTCTTAAAATATAAATCTCCACATATCTTCTGTGTCTCTCATTTTACCAATTTACTTCCTTTCTTTTCTATAATTTAACTAGGCAACTCAAATATACAAAGCAAAGCCCATAACATCCATTATAAGCTTATTTGCATTTTATTTACCAGACCCACTGACCCAGTGAAATTGTTTATACTTATAGTAACAAACATTTTCTTGTATAAAGCCTAAGCTATTGTCTCTGCTGTTGGCATAGCTCTTTTGACATACTTCACTTAAATGTGTTCATTATTAAGTTAGTTTCCATTGCATTTCACTGCATCTAAAATTACTGGCTGACTGATTTTGCTTTTTGGGTATAAGACCTTTTGTTAATTCAGTTTGACAAACATACACTAAATTGATCTAATATGCCAGGTATTATACCAGGCAGGATTATAAACATGAGAAAAGCGGTCTCTAACTTCAAAGAGATATAAAATTTTTAGAAGAAAGAGATATTTAAGTAAATAATGTTAAAGACGGTTGCATTATTTTTGGTCAAATAAAGGTTAGGATACAACAAGAGATATAAAACAGGGAGAGAACCAAAAAGAGTTCATTTGATAAACATCATTTTTAAAATTCTTTATTTGGAGAGATTTATATTTACAGTTAAATGTTTACTTCTTGCTTAGAGAGATTACACCAGAGATTAAATATGTAAAGGAGGAAATGAACACAATTTGGTAAGAATAGCTCTTTGTTAAATTTTCCACTTGCTACTAGCTAAATGAATCATGCAAAGGCCACCTGTAAACCTTTGGGTCAACTAATAGATAAGATCAACCCAGTAGAATTTCCAAGACTATATTGTATTATAAATCTTACAAGCATGTTATAGCATATTACACCTAATACTATTAACCAGAAGAATGACTACATAGGAAATAAAGAATAAGTTGTGAGAAAGTCTTTCCTTTTAACAATCATTTTCCATGGAAATTTTATAATCGAATCACATTTATGAAATTGTGATGTAAGATTTTACATTACTGGTGTACCAACGTTTCTGTCATGTTTGTCCATTTGGGCCCATCAGATGTAGAGTTTGGCTTCTTTGTACGGTATTTCATTACAGAGTTGGCCACAAAAAGATGACTGTGTGTGTGTGGCAGTGTAATAATCATTATAAGAACAGCTAGCCATTCACAAAGAAAATTTCTGTAAGTCAATAAAACAGAGCTGTCTTTGTTGAAAATAGAAATATGGGAAGTTTTAGCAGTTCCAGAGAGATAGGAACATTTGACAATATAAGACCAGAAAGGTAATAAAAACTATATTCACAGCAAAATATTTTCTATAGAATTAGGTGTCCATGATAAATTCTGCTTTCAAAAATGTACCACCACAGTACAGGAGGGCAATAACAAGAAGGTAAATGTATATTATGAAGAAAATACAATTAGAAAAATAAAAAGTTAAACTTACTGGTTCTCCTTCAAGTCCTTTGTCTCCTGTACTCCCAGGGGGTCCTTGTAAACCCTGAATAAACAAAGGCAAAATGTGAAGAAAAAGTGATGCTTGAACATGTTTTAGTTTCCTTACCTCAGCTTTCCTTTACAATCTTCCCACCTAACCTATCTGTCAACCTCTATTCTCTCTTTTCTTTTTGTGCTAAAATATATATAACATAAAGTTTTCCATTTTAATACTTTTTAAGTGTGCAGTTTTATGGTATTAAGTACCTTCACATTGTTGCACTACCATAATCACTATTTATTTTCAGAAACTGTTTATCTTCCCAGACTGAAATTCTATCCCCATTAAAAAACATCCTTTCTCCCTCCCCAGTTCCCCTGGAAACCACAATTCTTGTGTTCTGCCTCTAATTTGATTACTTAAAGTGCCTTATATAAGTAGAGTTATACCACATTGTTCTTTTGTCTCTGACTTATTTCATGTGGCATAATGTCTTCAAGTTTCACCAATATTGTAACATGTATCAAAACTTCCTTCATTTTTGGAAAGGAGGAGATGCTAGTGGAGTATGAAAACCCTAGGCTCACCTAGTCCCACAAATACAAGGTAACTACAAAATCATCCTAGTAACCCAGAAATCAACCTGAAGACTGAAAGAACAAACTCCACAACTAAAAGGAGAGAAAAGGTCACATTGAAGAAGGCAGGAAGTATAGAGACATGGTTTAGGGGAGAAATGGATCCTGGCTGCTGTGTAGGGGAGGGAGTAATGGTTTTAGAGAAGGTCAAGAGAGAGGAGCACACAGGGGAATGCAAAATGAGAATGTTTCCCATACTATTGGCTTAGGAAATCAGAAGGGCTGAATTTTGTGAGTTTTTGCACCCACTGGGGCTTAAAGCCTAGAATTTTAAAGGTTAACAGGCTTGGCAGAGATAGAGCCTGAAAAGCACTGCACTGCTCTTGGACAGAAGGCAGGCAGACAACCTAGGGGCATACAGTGTGGAAACAGTAATATGAAGAACTCCTCAGGCACAGTGGGGAGATGATTCACTCTTCTTGGAGTAGGTCTCTGAGAGGCAGCTTTCAAGGAGATGCCTCTCCACTTCTCTGGAACAAAGTTGCTGCCAACACCATTTTTCTCCCCCATCCCTCAGCATAAACACAGAGCCACCTGCAGGAAAAAGCACAGTGCTGGCACTGTCTGCCTACCATGCTTACACTAAGCCCCACCACCCTGCACTCTGGTGGAACTGCCTTTCTCGGTCATGCCTGCCTCAGTCCCAGTGTGGCAGGCTCCTCTGCAAGAAGACCAACACAAATCCCTGACCACACCACATCTGCCTACTAGAGAGTTTTGCAGGGCCTCAGTTCTGGTGGAGGTGGTGACAGGTCTCATTTCACAAGCAGACTAGAGAACACCTAGTTACATCTCACCACATTCAGGCCAAGGACCAATAATTGCCCACAGTAGGCAAGAGGAGCCTCTGCCAATGAACAGCCTGAAGGGTAGAGCAGCTGGAACAAAATAGCAGGGCATATGCAGCACACACTGGAGACACTCCCTGAAGTGTCAGGTCCTGGATAATAACTTATTTCTTCATAAGGTCATTACTTTCAGGAACAGGAGACATAACTGGCTTTTCTAACACACAGAAGCAAGCAGAGACTTAGACAAAATGAGAAGACAGAGGAATTTATCCCAAATGAAAGAACAAGATAAAGTTGTGGCCAGAGATCTAAGCAAAACATATATGAGTAACATGCCTGATGGAGAATTTAAACCATGATAAGGATACTCGCCAAAGTTGAGAAAAGAATGGAGGGCATCAGTGAGACCCTTATCACAGAGATAAAAGAGTTAAAAAAAGAATCAGTCAGAGGTGAAGAGTGCAATAAATAAGATTAGAAACACACCTGATGTAATGAACATCAAGTTGGAAGAAGCAGAGGAATGAATTAATGACCTAGAAGACAAAATAATGGAAAGCAATAAAGCTTAACAAAAGAGAGAAAGAAGAATTATGCAAAATGAGAATAGGCTTAGGGAACTCAGTGGCTCCATCAAACATAGTAACATTTGTTTTATAGGAGTCCCAGGAGAAGAAGAGAGAAAAAAAGGGGCAGAAAATTTACTTGAAGAAATAATATCTGAAAACTTCCCTAATCTGGGGAAGAAAATAGACATCCCAATCTAGGAGGCACAGAGAATTTCCATCAAAATAAACAAAAGTAGACTCACACCAGACATATCGTAATTAAATTTGCAAAATTTAGTAATAAAGAAAATATCTTAAAAGCAGCAAGATAAAAAGAGTCCTTAACTTAAAAGGGAAAATCCATAAGGCTAGCAGGAGGTTTCACAACAGAAACTTGGCAAGACAGAAGGGAGTGGCATGATATATTCAAAGTGCTGAATGGGAAAAATCTGATGCCAAGAACACTCTATCCATCAAGGCTATCATTCAGCATGAAAGGAGAGATAAAGAGTTTCCTAGACCAACAAAAGCAGAAGGAATTCATGACCACTAACATAGCCCTTTAAGAAATATTTGAAGAGATTCTTTGAGTGGAAAGGAAAGACAAAAAGTGACAACCTAAAGGCAGGAAAAACACAAAATCAGTAAAT
This sequence comes from Herpailurus yagouaroundi, assembly GCF_014898765.1. NCBI lineage: Eukaryota > Metazoa > Chordata > Mammalia > Carnivora > Felidae > Herpailurus > Herpailurus yagouaroundi. The sequence continues at coordinate 73,006,606 of NW_024412388.1, forward strand.
CAGTAAAGGATACAAAATATAATAACATACCTAAAACATGGTGCAGGAGAGGAGAAAAGAATGGGTTCAAAGTTAAATGACCATCAACTTTAAATATAGACTGCAATATGCAGAGGAGGTTATTGACAAATCTAATGGTAACCATATATTAAAAACCACTAATAAACATGCAAAGAATAAAAAGAAATAAATACAAATATATCACTAAGAAAATCAGAAAACCAGGAAAGCGGTGAGAAAGGATCAGAGAAAATCTCGGGAAACAACCACAAGAAAAATAATAAAATGGCAATAAATACATATCTATCAATAATGACTTTGTAAATGGGCTGAACACTGCAATCAAAAGACACAGAATGTCAGAATGGGTAAAAAAAAAAAAAAATAAGGCCCATCTATATGCTGCCTACATATAGGAGCAGAGAAGTATTTATCATGAAATGGATGTCAAAAGAAAGCCAGAGTAACAATACTTATATTGTATAAACTTGACTTTACTTTTTGAAAAATGTTTATTTAATTTTGAGAGAGAAAGAGAGAGAGAGAGAGAGAGAGAGAGAGAGAGAGAGGAGGGGCAGAGAGAGAGGGAGACACAGAATTCAAAGCAGACTCCAGACTCTGAGCTGTTAGCACAGAGCCCGATGTGGGGCTCAAACCCATAAACCATGAGATCATGACCTGAGCTGAAGTTGGACCTTTAACCGACTAAGCCACCCAGGCATCCCAATAAACTAGACTTAAAAAAAAAAAAGACTGTAACAAGAGATAAAAAAGGACCCTATATAATCACAAAGGGGACAATCCAACAAGAAGATATAACAGTTGTAAATATTTATGTACCTAACGTGAAGCACCCACATACTTAAAACAATAACAAACATAAAGGAACTAATTGATAACAATACAGTAATAATAGAGGACTTTAACACACCATTTACATCAATGGAGAGATGATCTAAACAGAAAATCAACAAGGAAACAATGGCTTTAAATGACATGTTGGACCAGATGGAATTAACAGATATATTCAGAATATTCCATCCCCAAACAGCAGAATACACATTCTTTTCAAGTGCACATGGAAAATTCTCCATAATAGATCACATATTAGGTCACAAAACAGTCCTCAACAAATACAAGAAGAATGAAGTCATACCATGCACCACACACTATGAAACTAGAAGTCAACCAGAAGAAAACATCTGGAAAGAACACAAATGCATGGAGGTTAAATAATATGATACCAAACAATGAATGGGTTAACACATTCATGGCTTTTTGGGTCAACCCAAAAAAGAAAATAAGTACATGGAAACAAATAAAATTGAGAACAGAATGGTTCAAAACCCTTGGGATACAGCAGAAGTGGTCCTAAGAGAGATTATATAACAATACAGGCCAACTCAAGAAACATCTCAAATAAACAACCTAACCTTACATCTAAAGGAGCTAGAAAAAGAACTACAAACAAAACCTAAGGCCAGCAGAAGGAAGGAAATAATAAAGATTAGAGCAAGAATAAATGATATAGAAACAAACAAACAAACAAACAAAAACCCATGATAGAACAGATCAATGAAACCAGATCTTCTTTGAAAAAAATCAATAAAACTGATAAACCTCTAGCCAGACTTACCAAGAAGAAAAGAGAAAGGACCCAAATAAGTAAAGTCACAAATGAGAGAGGAAAAATAACAACCAACACCACAGAAATATAAAAATTTACAAGAGGGGCGCCTGGGTGGCCCAGTCGGTTAAGTGTCCGACTTCAGCCAGGTCACGATCTCGCGGTCCGTGAGTTCGAGCCCCGCGTCCGACTCTGGGCTGATGGCTCAGAGCCTGGAGCCTGTTTCCGATTCTGTGCCTCCCTCTCTCTCTGCCCCTCCCCCGTTCATGCTCTGTGTCTCTCTGTCCCAAAAATAAATAAACGTTGAAAAAAAAATTAAAAAAAAAATTTACAAGAGAATATTATGAAAAACTATATGCCAGCAAATTGGACAACATAAAAAAAATGGAAGAATTCCTAGAAACATGTAAACTATCGGGGCGCCTGGGTGGCGCAGTCGGTTGGGCATCCGACTTGAGCCAGGTCACAATCTCGCTGTCCGTGAGTTCGAGCCCCGCGTCGGGCTCTGGGCTGATGGCTCAGAGCCTGGAGCCTGTTTCCGATTCTGTGTCTCCCTCTCTCTCTGCCCCTCCCCCATTCATGCTCTGTCTCTTTCTGTCCCAAAAATAAATAAACGTTGAAAAAAAAAATTTAAAAAGAAACATGTAAACTATCAAAACTGAAACAGGAAGAAATAGAAACTTGAACAGACAAATAACCAACAAAGAAATTGAATCAGTAATCAAAACATTCCTAACAAACAGAAGTTCAGGACTAGATGGCTTCACAGGCGAATTCTACCAAACATTTAAAGAAGAGTTAACATCTATTTTTCTCAAACTATTCCAAAAAAACAGATAAGGAAGGAAAACTTCCAAATTTATTCTATGAGGCCAGCATCATCCTGATATCAAAACTAGATAAAAACACTAAAAAAAAAAGGAGAATTATAGGCCAATATCTCTTATCAACATAGATTCAAAAATCCTCAAATAATACTAGCAAACCAATTCAACAATACATTAAAAAAAATCATTCACCACAATCAAGTGGGATTTATTCCTGGGTTGCAAGGGTAGTTCAGTACTTGCCAACAAATCAATGTGATACATCACATTAATTACAGAAAGTTTAAGAATCAGATAATCATTTCAAATGATGCAAAAGGGGCGCCTGGGTGGCGCAGTCGGTTAAGCGTCGGACTTCAGCCAGGTCACGATCTCACGGTCCATGAGTTCGAGCCCCGCGTCGGGCTCTGGGCTGATGGCTCAGAGCCTGGAGCCTGTTTCTGATTCTGTGTCTCCCTCTCTCTCTGCCCCTCCCCCGTTCATGCTCTGTCTCTCTCTGTCCCAAAAAAATAAATAAACGTTAAAAAAAAAAAAATCAAATGATGCAAAAAAAAAAAGGTTTTGACAAAGTAAAACATTCATTCATCATAAAAAACCTCAACAAAGTAGGTTTAGAGGGAACCTACCTCAACATAATAAAGGTGATAATATGAAAAACCCACAGCTAATACCACCTTAAATGGGGAGAAACTGGGAGCTTTTCCTATGGTCAGGAATAAGACAGGGATGTCCACTATGACCAATTCTATTCAACACTGTACTGGAAGTCCTAGCCACAACAGTCAGACACCAAAATGAAATAAAAGGCATCAAATTGGCAAGAAAGAAGTAAAACTTTCACTATTTGGGATGATATAATGCTATACATAGAAAACTCAAAAGACTTCACCAAAACTGCTAGAACTGACAAATGAATTCAGTGAAGTTGCAGGATACAAAATCAAAGTACAGAAATCTGTTGCATTTTTACCCACCAATAATGAGGCAGCAGAAAGAGAAATTAAGGAATCAATCCCATTTACAATTGCACCAAGAATATAAGATACCTAGGAATAAATATAACCAAAGAGGTGAAAGACCTGTACTCTGAAAACTATAAAATGTTGATGCAAAAATTGAAGATGACACAAAGAAATGGAAAGACATTCCATGTTCATTAATCAGAAGAACAAATATTGTTAAAATGTCTATGCTACCCAAAGCAATCTACACATATAATGCAATTCTTCTCAGCATTTTTCACAGAGCTAGAACAAATAATCCTAAAATGTATATGGAACCACAAAAGACCCCAAATAACCAAAGCAATCCTGAAAAAGAAAAGCAAAGCTGGACGCATCACAATTCTGCACTTCAAGCTATATTACAAAGCTGTAGTCATTAAGACAGCACAGTACTGACAGAGAAAGAGGCAAATAGATCAATGGAACAGAATAGAAAACCCAGAAATAGACCCACAACTATATGGGCAGCTGATCTTCAACAAAGCAGGATAGAACATCCAATGGGAAAAAGACAGAATCTTCAACACATGGCATTGGGAAAAGTGGACAGCAACATGCAAAAGAATAAAACTGAACCACTTTCTTACACCATACATAAAAATAAATCCAAAATGGATGAAAGACCTAAATGTGGGACAGGAAACCATCAAACTCCTAGAAAAGAACACAGGCAGTACTTCTTTGACATCAGCCATAGTTACATCTTTCTAGAGCTGTATTCGGAGGCAAGGGAAATAAAAGCAAAAATAAACTATTGGAACCTCATCAAAATAAAAAGCTTCTGCCCAGCAAGGGAAACAATCAACAAAACTAAAAGGCATCCTATAGAATAGGAGAAGATATTTGCAAATGGCATATGTGATAAAGGGTTAATATCCAAAATATATGAAGAACTTATAAAACTCAAAACTCCAAAACCAAATAATCCAGTTAAAAAATGGGCAGAAGACATGAATAGACATTTTTCCAAGGAAGACATACAGATGGCCAGCAGGCACATGAATAGATGCTCAACATCACTCACCATCAGTAAATGCAAGTCAAAATTACAATGAGATACCACCTCACTCTTGTTAGAATGGATAAAATCAACAACACATGAAACAACAGGTGTTGGCAAGGATGTGGAGAAAGGGGAACCCTCTTGTACTGTTGGTGGGAAAGCAAACTGGTGCAGCCACTCTAGAAAACAGTGTGGAGTTTCTCAAAAAGTTAAAAATAGAACTACCCTTTGATCCAGCAATCACACTACTAGGAATCTACCCAAAGAGTACAAAAACACTAAATCAAAGGGATACATGCACTTTGATATTTATTGCAGCATTATCTACAACAGCAAATTATGAAATCAGCTCAAGTGTCCATAGACTGATGAATGGATAAAGAAGATGTGGTATACATCTACACACACATGCGTGTATACACACAATGGAATATTACTCAGCCAAAAAAAAATTAAAAGAATGAAATCTTGCCATTTGCAATGACATGGATGAAACTAGAGTGTATTATGCTAAGCAAAATGAGTCAGCCAGAGAAAGACAAATACCATATGATTTCATTCATATGTGGAATCTAAGAAACAAAACAAACAAGGCAAAAGGAAAAAGAGAAAGAGGAAAACCAAGGAACTCATAAGTATAGAGAACAAACTGGTTACTAAAAGGGTAGTAAGTGGAGGGATGGGTTATATAGCCAATGGGGATTAAGGAGTGCACTTGTGATGAGCATCTGGTGATATATGTAAATGCTGAATCACTGTATTGTACACTTGAAACTATTATTTACTCTGTATGTTTAACTGGACTTTAAAGAAAAACTTAAAAAAATTTCCTTCATTAATAAAGTCCAATAATGGGGTGTCTGGGTGGCGCAGTTGGTTAAGCGTCCGACTTCAGCCAGGTCACGATCTCGCGGTCCGTGAGTTCGAGCCCCGCGTCAGGCTCTGGGCTGACAGCTCAGAGCCTGGAGCCTGTTTCCGATTCTGTGTCTCCCTCTCTCTCTGCCCCTCCCCCGTTCATGCTCTGTCTCTCTCTGTCCCAAAACTAAATAAATGTTGAAAAAAAAATTTAAAAAAAAATAAAAAATAAAGTCCAATAATATTTCATTTTATATGTACACCATATTTTGTATATCTATCTATTCATCCAGCAATGATGGATAGTTGGTTTTTCTACCTTTTGGCTATTATGAATACTGTTCCTATAAACACTGGTATAAAAGTGTCTGAGTCCCTGCTTTCAATTCTTTGAGGTATATATCTAAAGTGAAATTGATGGATACTATGGTAATACTATGTTTAACTTTCTGAGGAACCACCTAACTGTTTTCCAGAGCTAGGAACATCTTTGTCAACACTAGTTATCTTCTATGCAAATGTGTGTGTGTGTTTTTTTTAATAGTTATCTTAATGGGTGATAAGTGGTATCTCATTGTGGTTTTGATTTTCAGTTCTCTAATGACTAGTGATATTGAACATCTTTTCATATGTTTATTGGCCATTTGCATATCTTTTTTGAAGCAATGTCTCTTCAGGTCTTTTTGCTCATGTTTTCATCAAGTTGTTTTTTGTTGTTGAATTGTAGGAATTCCTTATATCTATCTATATTCTTATACTTAATCCCCACTAATATATAGTGACGAATATCCAGAATTACTTCAAATTTAGATTTTGTACCTTTAATATTGATATGAAAATGATTTTTCCTCCAAAAATAATAACCTTGTGATACATTAGTAAGTATAACTTATGCCCTTAAGACCTGGAGAGGCATAGGAGTCTCAGAACCTAGATGACCAGAAATGTCTAAATTGAGCTAATATCCTTTATTTTCCCCTATTTTTATACCATGCCATCTATGGTACCATTAAATTGAGTCTCAGAAGTGGAGGTATATTCTAAAATAGTATGTAAAACTAAATAGAATTCCACGTCTTCTTTGATCCTTCCATTTAAAAATTTGTGGAGCATGTACGATGTGCCAGACACTGATGACTGTTAATGATGTAGAAAATACTGCCCTTGTCTATTTGCAATTTGCCTGCTCTACATTATTGACCTTGGGAAGGTTGGCAAATATACGGTGGATCACAATCACCATTTTATATTAAAACTAAAAGCTAAGAAAAATATGACATTAAATCGGAAGTAAAGACATTAAAAACTCCTAGCAACATAAAGCTTTCCAAGTGATAGCCATTAATGCTATATTTAGTTGTGTATGGTTCTCTGGTTAAGGAAAGGAAGATATGTAAAATCACAGACTCACATCTGACTAAGGCCCTATTTCAGTCATGAAAATTATATGCTGCCTACATTAAGGATCCAAAATGAAGAGACAGAATCAATGTAAGGGTTCCCTTTGTGCTTGGTATACCAACTGACACATAGAGCAGAAGTTCAGAACCTTGAATAATGTCTGCCCAATTTGCTTTGTGAAGTATGTTTGTATACAATATCAAGCTTAATATATACTTTTAATGATGTCATTGGTGCATAAAAGCTGTTTGGCAAAGTTATGAAATAATCTATGGATTCTACTTATTTTTATTAGAGACAGGAAAGGAAAGCATAAGCTGGTACAAAATAAAAATTCCCTTTAAGGCTTTTCAGATACTATTGAAAATATATTCTTTGTAGTAGAACTTCTTGCTCCATTACTTCAATCCAGCAACTACAATAATGATGACCAGAAGAACAAGTATGTGGTTGCTATATATTGAGAGCCTATGCCAAGTACATAATGAACATCATTTGATATAATTATAGAAAGTATCTCATTTTAAAGACAGGAAAACTGAGGCTCAGAGATATTAAATAATTTGTATAAAGCCAAAAACAGTTAGTTAAGTGGCAGAACCACTATTTGACTTCCAATGTCTGACTCCAATGCCATGTTCATCTACTATACTGAACTGCATTTTTCTGATTTCAACAAGAAATCATTTAATGCCTTTTCCATTTTCAGTAAGTGTACAGATCATCCTCAAAGACTTTTTATGAGAATAAGCAAGGAAGCATATGAATGTTATTTCATTGTAGGATTATAAAAACTATGTGCATCATTATCTGAAAAGGGAGGAAGAATTACTTTTTCTTTTGTAAAGATTAAGAAATAAATCTTTCTCAATTAATCTGAGTTCTTCCAGAGAAAACTACTTAAAGAAGAACTGTTAAGAGTTTCCACTTCCAATATTGGCCAATAGCTCCTATCAAACTAACTTATACAGGTATAACTATAAACCCAAGACAAAATATTTTTAAAAAACATTGGAGAAAGACCCAAAATAGGCAAAATTTAGAGTGGAAAGGTCTACATGTAGAAGAAAGGAATTTCACTGCCTGATTTTTTTTTTTTAAATATGGCTTTTCGGGGCGCCTGGGTGGCGCAGTCGGTTAAGCGTCCGACTTCAGCCAGGTCACGATCTTGCGGTCCGTGAGTTCGAGCCCCGCATCAGGCTCTGGGCTGATGGCTCAGAGCCTGGAGCCTGTTTCCGATTCTGTGTCTCCCTCTCACTCTGCCCCTCCCCCGTTCATGCTCTGTCTCTCTCTGTCCCAAAAATAAATAAACGTTGAAAAAAAATAAAAAAAAAAAATAAATATGGCTTTTCACAAAGAAGGTAAGATATGTAGGATAGTTAAGAAAAAAGGGGGATAAAAACCTGCAGCCTTACTGGCATGGAGACCCAGAGGGTAGAATATGGAATGACCATAGCTGTAGGGAAGTCAGCTGTATGGAAGAGAAAGTCAGAGAGGAGGAGCCTGAAGTTCTGAGTATAACCTCTGCCTAATTTTCTTGCTGGCATTTAAAGTATGTATTGATGTGGTAGAACTGAGCAGCCCAGCAAAGCCTAAAAGAACTGGACAGATATTTCAGCAGCCATTTACCACAGAGGAGAGAATATCTGGAGTTTAAAAGCAGTCAAGTAAACAATTTGCCAAATTAAAAACCAAAATGAAACAAAGAGCACTCTTTAAAGAAATATAACAGAATTTGGAATTTCTACAACAAATCATTTAAGATGTCCAAGATATAATTCAAAATTACTGGACAGGAAAAATTTCCCATATTAACAAGAAAAGGCAATTAACACAACCACACTCAAGATTACCCAGTTAGAATTATCCCATAAGGATTTTAAAGTAGCTATTTAAAATATGCTCAGTAATGTAAATAAAAATACACTTATGGTGAATAAACAAACAGGAAATCTCAGGACAGCATCTATAAAAAATGGAAGTTATAGAACTGATAATTAAACACCGGAAATAAAACTTAAAAATTCAATACCATAAATAAAATTTCACTGAATGGACTTAAAATGTGAGTGAAGATAGAGTCATATTACTCTATTGAAAAAAGTAAAAAGGAAAAAGATTAAAATAGGAATGAATAAAAGCCCCAGAGACCTAAGGGATGATATCAAAATGTTTAATATATAATTACTTGGAATTTTTGAAAAAGGAAAGGAGAAAGAAGATAAAATAGAAAAAAAAATCAAAAGAAATAAAGTGGAAAATTTTCCAAATTTAGTGAAAATAGAAACTTACATACAAAAGAATCTCAGCAAATCTCAAGCTGAATAAATGTGAAGAAAATTCATCTAGGCACATCATACTTAAACTACCAAAAGCCAAAAATAAAGAGAGAATCTTGAAAGGAGCTAGAGAAAAATGATATATTACATATAGGGGAAACAATGATAAAGATAAATGTGGACTTCTCATTAGAAATAAGAAAATGGCCATGTCATCTTCATAGTGCTGAATGCAAACAAATAAAAGAAAATCTTGTCAACCCAGAATTCTATATCCAGTGGAAAAATATGATTTCACTCCTATGTGGAATTTAAGAAACAAACAAAAAAAAAATGAGCAAAGGGGGGGGAGAGAGAGGCAAATGAAAAAACAGACTCTTAGCTATAGAGTACAAACTGAGGGTTACCAGAGGGCAGGTGGGTTGGGATGGATGAAAAACAGATGATGGGGATTAAGGAGTGCATTTGTGATGAGCACAGGGTGATGTATGAAAATGCTAAATTATTATATTGTATACCTGAAACTAATATAACACTGTATGATAACTAACTGGAATTAAAATAAAAACTTAAAAAAAATTCATGTATAAGAAAAAAATGATAGTGAAATAAAGACATTTTTTTGTAAAAAAAAATACTGAGAGAATTCATGACTGGCAGAGTTTGACTATAAGAACTTCTAAAGGAAGTTCCATAGGCTTCAGGGAAATGAATACATTTGGGTATGTATATATCTGTATCTATATCTATATCTATATCTATATCTATATCTATATATCTATAAATATATATATATATATATATATATTTGGAAATGTATATCTATAAAAAGGAATGGAGAACATCAGAAAAACTAAATGCATAGATAAAAAAACCCACTACTTCCCCCCACCAAAACCATAAAATACATATTTCACTTATGTTAAACCCAAAATACTTCATTTATATTAAAGCAAAATTTTAACTTTGCAATATGGGGTTTATAGCACACACAGATATAATACATAAAACATTTATGGCATAAACAACAGGAAGTTGGTGGTAAATGGGTCTATATGGTTGCAAGTTTCTTACAATTGTGTTAAGTATCACTGTTAACTCTAAGAAGACTACAGAAAGTTGGGATATGTACTGGCAAACTGCAGTCTGGGAGTCAAATCTAGACCAGCACTTGTTTCTACAGAAAAAGTTTACTGACTCCTGACCTAGAATAACCACTTAATAGTGGTTAATAAAATAATAGTGCAGGGGCACCTGGGTGGCTCAGTAGGTTAAGAGTCCAGCTCTTGATTTCTGCTCAGGTCATGATCTCATGGTTCATGAGATCAAGATACGCATAGGGCTCTGTGCTGATAGCATGGAACCTGCTGGGGATTCTTTCTCTCTCCTGCTTGTGTGCTTTCTCTTTCTTTCTCTCTCTCAAAATAAATAAATAAATAAACTTAAAAAAATAATAGAGCAAAGAAGTATAGCTAAAAAGCCAATATCTAAATTAAAATGGAGTTCTCGTTGCCAAAAGAAGGCACTGAACAACAACAGCACCACTACAAGGAAAAACAATCATAAAATGATTGACCAAAGTACAACCAAATTGATAAGTACATTAAATGGAAATGGACCAAACACAAATTAAAAGGTTTCAGTATGAATGAAAAAGCAAGACCCAACTATAAGACCCTCACTTTAAATACCAAACCACTTTGGGGTGCCTGGGTGGCTCAGTTGGTTGAGCAACTGACTTCGGCTTAGGTCATGATCTCGCAGTTTGTGGGTTCGAGCCCTGCGTCAGGCTCTGTGTCTCTCTGTCTCTCAATAATAATTAAATGTTAAAAAATTTTTTTTTTAAAATACCAAAACACAGATCAGTTGGTTGAAAGTAAATGAACAGAAAAGATAGGCTATGCAAACTGTAAGTGAAAGAAGTCTGAACAGACTTATTAATCAAATAAAGCAGATTTCAAAAATAAATAGTATTATTAGGAATAAAAACTATTGCCAGAGATATAGAGGAATATTTCATAATGATAAAAGGGGATCAGTTGATCAGGAAGACATAATCACCATAAACGTGAATACTCTAAAAATAGCATTTCAAAATATATAAAGCAAAATTTGACAAAACTAAAGAGAGAAACAAAATTACAAAATCATAGTTGAAGATTTAACAGCCCTAACTCATCAACTAAAAGAATATCTAGACTAAAAAAATATTAAAAATAGTTATAGTTTTTTAAAATATTTATTTTTGAGAGACAGGACAGAGCACGAGTGGGGGAGGAACAGAGAGAGAGGGAGACACAGAATCCGAAGCAGGCTCCAGGCTCTGAGCCATCAGCACAGAGCCCAATGCAGGGCTTGAACCCACAAACTGTGAGATCATGACCTGAGCCGAAGTTGGACAATCAACCAACTGAGCCCCCCAGGGGCCCCAATAGTTATAATTTTTATAAGATTCAGAAATCGAAAAACAGTTACTCAGGTTTTACCACCTGAATAACACAATAGATCATGGCCCTTCCTCTTGATTTCTCCTTTGAGCCAGATCTACACATGGATGGAAGGCAAGTATAGGAAATAGTGTTGGCCCATAAACAAATGTACTTTTCCTGGCTATCTTGACAAACAGAATACTATATGTGTTACCATTTTTCATTTAATATATAGCTTTAGAATTACGACAATTTAATCAAACTATATAGCTATTAGGAGGATGTACTGGAACAAAAGTCAATCTGACCTTTCTATTATATAGCGCTGCCTGCTTGTTGACAGTTGCATAAATGACTAGAGACATTGAGATTACTCTCTGTAGGATCAAATAAATCTTTGGGGATATCTGGATTTCTTGGATTGATTGATCCTAGCTTCCCTAAGATCTCAAAAGCTTATTTCTGTTCAATCAAGAAGACAATATAGGTATAGAGCCATGTAAACCTCAATAACTACTATAAATTCATGATTTAACGTCCAATACATGTCATCCACTAAAGTAATTTTACTCTTCCAGGAGTCTAGGCATTGCTTGACTTAAGCTATGGTTACAAAATGGTTCTAATGTCTTTTATTTGATTGAGGAAGTCAAACATCACATATCATATTTATCTAGGCATATCTGATAGGCTGCAAATAAAAATAAAATTCTAAGGAATATCAACAATATATAAAATAGGTAAGTAATTTTTTTTCTCTAGACCTCATTTCTTTACAATGAAAAGAATGAACTCAATGAGCTCCAAATTTCTCTATGCATTGCTACATATTAGCTTTGTATACAGTGTAGCAAAATGGAAAATATCTACAGAAATAACATTTGCATTGATATAACAGAAACCAAGATGATGAATATAAATACTCAAAGAATATTCTTTGGGGATGACTTCAGTTAATAACATTGTCACACACAAGTTCTTTCCCTGAATACATTTTTCTCTTTTAGGTTTCTGATGTTTTAGATTTGACCACTGTCAAATATAATGCCATTATGGGAAACAACAGGCAGGGGGCAGCAGATTTCAAAGAGGAACACATAAATGCAATGACATTAGTGACAACTGCTATAGCAGGAAAAAAATTTTTTCTCTTATCCTTTTCTGGCTCTTCAGTTGCCAGCCATTTAAATTATTATCTAATTTTAGAATTTTAAATTGAGTATGCATATGTACATGACAAAGCAAAATATCATTAAAATTATAATTATCAGGGCGCCTGGGTGGCGCAGTCGGTTAAGCGTCCGACTTCAGCCAGGTCACGATCTCGCGGTCCGTGAGTTCGAGCCCCGCGTCGGGCTCTGGGCTGGTGGCTCGGAGCCTGGAGCCTGTTTCCGATTCTGTGTCTCCCTCTCTCTCTGCCCCTCCCCCGTTCATGCTCTGTCTCTCTCTGTCCCAAAAATAAATAAAAACGTTGAAAAAAAAATTTTTTTTAAATTATAATTATCATAAAAATCACGATTCTAAATAAAACCACAAATGTATGAAATGTATGAAAGCTCATAAGCTTATGTGCTCAAAATTTTTATATATGTGCTATCACATATATGTGTGTACATATGCACATATATAAAAATATATATATATATTTATATATCTATAAATACATACATATATATTTAAATATATATTTGTTGTTTTTGTTTTTAACATTTCTCCCCTTCAGTTGGTGAACGAAGACCTTGTGATCTTCTTTTGGTTGACAAACTCCTGCCTGTTTCTATGCTATGACCATAAAAGAGAACTTGTTGCCACTCAGGGAAAAAACTATATACTTCTGAAAAGATTTTTTGATAGTAGGAAAATACGTAGCATTCGCTAATATTAAAAACTCTAAGAGCAGTGCCACGGCAAAGCATGATGACAGACATACGTCCACATTCCAAGGGTCTGAAAAGCACTGGACTTAAAATGAAAGTAGGCAAGAAGCCTCAAAGAAGTTTCTTGTTATGTTAGCTTTATCAATATTCCATTAATTTATACAATATTGCGCCATTTTATTTTAAAATGGATTTTACAGAAAAAAAATTTTTTTTATTTTTTTTTAACGTTTATTTATTTTTGAGACAGGGAGAGACAGAGCATGAATGGGGGAGGGGCAGAGAAAGAGGGAGACACAGAATCGGAAGCAGGCTCCAGGCTCTGAGCCATCAGCCCAGAGCCCGACGCGGGGCTCGAACTCCCGGATCGTGAGATCGTGACCTGAGCTGAAGTCGGACGCTTAACCGACTGCGCCACCCCGGCGCCCCTAGAAAAATTAATCATACCTAGGGTAGAGTAAAAGTAACAGTTATCACCAACAGTTTATAGGTGGGTAACCTCAGCCCTACAATGAGGATGCAACTTGCTCAAGTAAAACACCACCCTAACGACTGAAGGAGGAAAAGAGCTGGTATTCTCTTATTCTAGCACGTGGAATAGTCACAAGAGTTGTGTCAGAGAATAAACTGAACAAAATTTATTCATTGTTTAATTATTCTTTATTACTTACTGGTTTCCCTTGAATTCCTCTCTCTCCAGGGTTTCCAGTCTTACCCTATATAAGGAAGAAAATGCTTGGGTCAAGTAACTCCCTCACCAATTATTAATCACACATGGAGAAAAATGGGGAAGATTTTACACATTCATCTTTAATGTTAAATGTTTTACTACTTACAGTAAGACCATAAGGCCCTCTTTTTCCTTGATCTCCTTTTTCACCCTAACAAAGTATCAATACCAGAGGAATTAATACAAATGTGAATTATGGTCTTATACATGCTAGCCTACACTCACATACAAGAAAATAAGGCATCAAGTATGTAGTTCAATATTTAAAAGAAAACATTTCTCTGTGTGTAATAAAAACTCTATGTATGTTTCATATTTATACCAAGAGAAAATTCAGAACCATACTTTTGTAAGGAAGGCTCAAAAAAACTTAACTGCTTATGAAATGAGAAAATCAGTGTTTACCTTGGAACCTTGTATACCTTGTTCCCCTAGGAGACCATCTGGTCCTCTTGGTCCCTAGGAATGGAAAAACAAAATCCTCTTCTTAATTTTAAATGTTTTTTTTTTTTTTTAACATTCTGCATCCTTACAAATCAACACACTGTGTTCTTCTTGACAAACTCCTATTTGTTTCTGTACCATGAACACAGAAAAGAATACAGCTAGGTATATGGATGAACCTCTTTGTATGGGACAATCAAGCCAGTATTTTCAAGATTTAAGGCCAAAGAATAAAATATAAGACCATGACAACAGATGATTCAGTTGCGGAGGTGGTTACAGCACAGGTTTGTTATTGCACTATTTCGTTCATCTTGTTCACTCAGGAGCTAGCCACGATAAATTCTAAGAACAACTCCACACTAACTTAAAAGTGGCTGGCTTGTTTATCCAACTGTCTACTTGAGTTTTATATCTTGGGAATGGCATTTTTCTCTTTGTTAGAAAATGAGGGCTGACTGCACTGTGCCTGTTATGCACCTGCTTGTCAGTAGTTACTGGAAGATGGTTGGGGACACAGAGAAGGGACAGAAAATACAGCTAGGAATGAATATTCATGTAAATTTAAAGCTAAGTTAAGCTGCTATCCATATTCTGTTAATAGCTGTGAAGAACCAGTGGTTGCAAAAGTCACTCTCTAAATAAATGGTAGTATATGTCTCCATGCCTAAACTATAACTCTCCTTAGAAGATCTGATCTTAAAGTCCCTTTCAAAGGGAATAACTCAGTTCTGTAACACTGACAACACTGTCACATCTACTGTGGAAAAGGAATGCATTCAGTGTTACAGGGATGCATGACTATAAGAAAATTTCTCCTTCATGAAGTTTATAGAATGGTAAGGTAAATTATACAACTGATTATAATATAGGGAGAGAAAAGGCATTTAAGGGTGAAAAGGATTCAAAGGAGGGAGAGAGTTTTCACTTTTTTGTTTAGGGAATAAAGATATCATTTTGACAGTTGGAGATCATGCTCTAGAAGGAACTCTGGACAGAGGGATAGGATGGTATGAGAAAAGGGTACAGAGGTAGGAAACCCAAGAATGAAAAAAAGGTAGTCTGTTTAGATTGTTTATTGATTACACGTAGCATTTCTTAGTATCTCTATATTAAGTATTTTCTATACTAAGAAATTTTTGGAAAGACTGGGACTTGAAAGGTGAAAGACTGGAGTTTATTTTTAAGTCAATAGGCAATGAGAAGGCACTGAATGAATAGTGATACACATTTCCCAATACATCATGATGATACGAAGGAACACCTTAGGTGAGGTTGCTTTAGCTTTCTGTTCTTCAAAAACTGCTTACTATAATAGGACTCTCTTCCTGGGTACTCCTAGGGTACTGCATTCCCTGATCTTCTTACGCATACTCATGGGATTAGAGAGAAGGCTCACACTCCATGAGGATCTCCACTGGTCAGACTAAAGTTAAAGCCAGAGCTCTATAATCTCCGTCTGTACTTACAGTACTCCACAATTTGTCCCTAACTTCCGTTTCTGCCCTATTTTTCCATAAAAGACTGTAAACTTGAATTACAGTCTTATTGTGTAGAACCTTGAATGTCAAGTTGAGGAATATGGACTCAACTGAATAGATAAGAGACTTTCAAAGTGTGTCACTCATTTAGCAAACATTTGCTGAGTGCCTATGATAAGCCAGGCGCTGTTTCAGGCACTGAAGATACGGTAGGGAGAAGAGACACATCCCTAAATACATAAACAATGAAATAAATATATAAACTTGAACTATAAAATGACAATAAGTAGTCAAGTGTAATGAAGTAAAAAAAGAACTCAAGGGACTAGAGAGAATTCAAAATGAGGACCCCTATTTTAGAAAGGGTGGTCTGAAAAGTCTCTCTAAAATGACATATGGGTAGACACCTGAAGGAGGTAAGATTTCAGGCTTTGCAAATAACTTGGGGAAGATCATTCTGGCAGAAGAAATTGAAACTGCAAAGGTCCTGAGGTGGGGACAAGCTTGGAATGTTTAATAGTTAAGTAACTAAAATTTAAAAAAAGCAATTATTAAAGGATGACTGAAGTTTTAAGTGCAAAGATTCCTCAGGACCTGGTTCTAATCATCACCTTCACCTTAAAAATTCAGCAGCCTGTATTGATTCTCTTTCTCTGTCTCCTTTTAAGCACATTTCTCCTCTTTCTCACCTGTAACGAAACACTTTACAAAAATTTTTGGAGTCATAACAGAAGGTGGTTGAGGGAGTACGAAAAGGAATGAGTGTGTCTGGTGACAGATGGTAGCTACGTTTGTGGTATGTAGGGCATAAACTCAGTTGTTAAATCACATGTAATACACCTGAAACTAATGTAACAACGTGTGTCAACTATAGTTCAATTAAAAAAAAAATGTGTCCACTGTTATTTGGGTACTCAACTCTTTTGCAACCTGAAATCTCTATCTTTCTTGGACATTTTGTTATAAATAACTAGTAGAGTGAGGACAGCATTAATAGCAAACAAACTGGAAGTGTAGGTTTGCTTGGGTGGAGAGGGGGTATTTAAAAAATACTTTCATATTATTATTTCATTTACTAAATGAGGACTATATGGGGAACAAAGAGAAGTTTCTGCTCCTACAGTGATGACAAAGATAACCACATTTAGTTTTTTCTTTTAAAGGTCTAAGTATAGCAATTGCATTAATTAAAGCCTGTAAAGCCTAAGGCTGCTAATTAAGATGTAAGGCTGGAAGAACACTAGGAAAGCTCAATACTCTCTATGCTTCGGTTAAGGCTAAATTAATTAACTCAAAGCTTAGCTTTATCAGTGTGTCTAAATTTCACTCTGATATCGGTTGTAAAAGTTAACCCTGGGTTAGTTAACGTGCCTTCTTTGACTCCTGAGGCAAAGTAAGTTTTAGGACAAGATCCAAGAGAGATGAAGAGTATTATAATAGGCATTTAATGGGCATAAAGTTAATTTTTTTTAATGTTTATTTATTTTTGAGAGAGAGAGAGAGAGAGACAGAGCATCAGCAGGGAGGGGCAGAGAGAGAAGGAGACACAGAATCCGAAGCAGGCTTCAGGATCTGAGCGGTCAGCACAGAGCCTGAAGCAGGGCTCAAACTCACGAACCGTGAGATCATGACCTGAGCTGAAGTTGGATGCTTAACTGACTGAGCCACCCAGGTGCCCCAAGTTATTTTTTTTAATACCTGCTTTAAAATATCTGATTATCTATAAACCTCTTAGAGAATGTATGCTGGCTAAATAAAATATCTGATCTTTATCCTTTTTAAGAAAAAGTTGGCTACAATAAGTGGCTGTTAGTAGGTTCTAAAAACTGGAATAGGGGCGCCTGGGTGGTGCAGTCGATTAAGCGTCTGACTTCAGCCAGGTCACGATCTCACGGTCCGTGAGTTCAAGCCCCGCGTCAGGCTCTGGGCTGATGGCTCGGAGCCTGGAGCCTGTTTCCGATTCTGTGTCTCCCTCTCTCTCTGCCCCTCCCCCGTTCATGCTCTGTCTCTCTCTGTCCCAAAAATAAATAAACGTTGAAAAAAAAATAAAAAAAAAAATAAAAACTGGATTAAAGTCTGATAACTCAGTCCATAAATTAAACATGTTTCATAAAATAGCAAGTATTTGAGTTGTAGGCAATAATCTTAAAGGGTTAACACAATTCCTGAACAATCAATACAGTCCTAGAAGTATTACAGGATAGGAGACAAAACCGCTATTTCATATATATGCTACAATAAAAAAAAAAACTGTGATGAAAACACTGACATAAACAGCACACTTGTTTATGTAGGAAGCTTTTATGAGAATTATAAGACCATCTCTATAACACTTGTAATCAATTTTAATAAGCTAAAGTATCTATGAATGAAAGAAACAACCCTTATTCACAGAACAAATGTCTTTCTAATTTGGATTCAGTATGTTTTTCCTTTTAACCACATCCATCTGTCTTTGCTTGACCCCTCTATTAATTTTTTTATTTTTTATTAATTTTTTTCATGTTTACTTAGTTTTGAGAGAGACAGAGACAGAGTGTGAGCGGGGGAGGGGCGGAGAAAAAGAGAGACAGAATCCAGAACAGGCTCCAGGCTCTGAGCTGTCAGCACAGAGCCCAACACAGGGCTCGAACCCACGAGCAGTGAGATCGTGACCTGAGCTGAAGTCAGACGCTTAACCAACTGAGCCACCCAGGAGCCCCAGATCCCTCTATTAATTTTAAATTACTCAGGTGCCTAACTAATTATGCCTAGCAGTCTTTTCTGGCTCTTGATTAACACAGCTGGAACAAAACGTTCTCTTAAACAAAAACTAATATTATCTGTGACTTTTTGTGGAAAGATCATTTCATCCTAGTCTTGTTATAAATTCTTCCAGGAGAAGAAACCACACAAGAAGCTCCTCTTCATCACTTGGTGTCCTCCAGGTAGTGCTAGCATCAAGCCTAATCACAAATGCTGATGGCTGGTTTCCCAATATGGTATACATTTCCTTGAAGAAGCCACAATTCAAAAATTTTATAATCCTATACATTCTATATCTTGCATACAAAATCTAAAACATATTTCTAATACAGCCATTTCAATCTTTTCTCCCTATTTAAATCCTAAATAGCATAGAATACAAATCATTTAATTGAATGCCTCTATACCACCCCTCTAGAGGAAGGACACAAAATCTGAAGTTGCCTAATGATCAAAGACCCAATCCATGGGCAAGAAAAGAGAGGATAACTTTGCTAGGTGTGCCATCTCTTCTGTCAGGGCAGCTGGACACAGGACACAGAAGTACACATTGGGGAGATATCACCAGATCAGTTACTTAGCCCCAGTGAGTTCCATGTGTGCATGAGGGACAGCAACTAAAGTTGTGCTGATTCTTAGTGACCCAAAAAGGCTAACCTACCATCTTTCCGGTACTACAGTAGAGAATCCGCTAGCCTATATCGTCTATATGGGGGATATGATTGTATATATTATATGTATTAGCTTTGGCATGTTAAGTTATTTTACTACACTTAAGTAACTATTCTTTTTTTTTTTTAATTTTTTTAAATGTTTATTTATTTTTGAGACAGAGAGACACAGAGCATGAATGGGGGAGGGGCAGAGAGAGAGGGAGACACAGAGTCAGAAGCAGGCTCCAGGCTCTGAGCCATCAGCCCAGAGCCCGATGCGGGGCTCGAACTCATGAACCGTGAGATCGTGACCTGAGCCGAAGTCGGACGCTCAACCGACTGAGCCACCCAGGCGCCCCATTAAGTAACTATTCTTTAGCCAAACTTCGCAGGTGGAAAAAAGCATAGAGTATGTAGGATAAATAATAGTACTTTACATTTGTGGCAAATCTCCCACCTAAGAATCTCAAATCATAAGAATGATACTTTCAGCCTATCCTGCTTTTTTTTTTCATCTATATAAGAAGCAGGATTTTACAACCTTCACAAAGCAGGTTAGACAAATTTTCATTATTCTAAATTATTTAGGTTGTTTTCTGGGATGGCAGACATTGTTGGCTGTCTGAGCTTTTCTTATCCTCTGGAAATTGTACAGTATTGTACAACATTTCAAATGCCAAGCAGGCTGTAACTAATTAAATAGAAAAATCCATGTGGTCCAGATCTAAAACGTAGTTAACACTGGGTCCTCCATGGTATGAGGAGAATGCTTGACAAATTGTAAGAAATCAGTAAATGTTAGATAGTTGAATGACAGATGGATGGGCAGGCAGACCCCTAATTAAGAGAGTGTCCTATTATTCATGATGTTCACATGGCCATGTGATAACAGTGTAAGTCACAGGCAACACAGTAAGGGCACATAAGCACTAGTTCCATAATGATAATTCTCTGTGTGATCTCAGTGTCAGTGTGCCTGGGCACAGCTTCCTCTCCAGTGTACTGTGACACAGTTGTGTGCCACAAAGGGGTTACAAATGTGCTGGGAAGATCAACCCCCTCAGCCATTGGCATGGCAGAGAAGAGCTGGAGCACAGGGACTTTGAACCAGATACCTTTTTCATTTATCTCAGTGGGTTAGACATATATCGTCATCTTTCTTTTCTCTCTTTCTTTTTCTTTCTTTCTTTCTTTCTTTCTTTCTTTCTTTCTTTCTTTCTTTCTTCCTTCCTTCCTTCCTTCCTTCCTTCCTTCCTTTCTTTCTTTCTTTCTTTCTTTTTCTTTCTTTTCCTTCCTTCCTTCCTTCCTTCCTTCCTTCCTTCCTTCCTTCCTTCCTCCCTCCCTCCCTCCCTCCCTCCCTCCCTTCCTTTTTTCCTTCTTCTTCTTCTTTTGAAAGGGCAGACCTACGCTGGCCAACTCCATCTTGTTCTGTGTCCTCCACCTTGACCACGCCTCCTCCCCTTGAGTAACCTCCCGCTCACCTGTTCAAACTTCCCATCAAAACACACCCTGGCGACCTGCTAACAGGACTCCGACCCTTCCCCAGCCAATCGGCTGAGGCCACAGCCATTACCTCACCAACTGCCCCTAGACCCCAATAAAACCTTTGTGCTTTTGAAACTCGCTCTCTCTCCCCGGTATCTCACCGCTGCGTCGGTGCAGGTAGGGGATTGAACTTGAGCTAGCTCGAATAAAGGCTCTTTTGCTTTTGCATCGGACTCGGCTCCTTGGTGGTCTTTGGGGATCACGAATTCTGGGCATAACACTTTTTTTTTTTTTTTTGCTAATGGAAAACATTGGGAAAGATGGACCTAGAATATTGAGATCACATCCATAGTGGAGAAGAGTTTGATAAGAAGAAAAGAGTGGAAACGGGAAGATACTAGGTGACATCTAGAATGGAACTTTCTAATAATACATTCTTTTTCAAATATTCTGGTCTTCAGTTCTTTTTTTTTGTATTCTCAATGTTCATGAATTGCCTGAAATATTCTCCTGCAAAGGAAGTGTGTTCATTCAACAAAGCCTTTATTTCTAAATAAGATTTCCTTGTTTAGTAAGTAATGAATGAACTTTAAATAATTGTGAGAAGCCATTTTGGGAGAGAATCAGTAAATGTATTTGGAGGATAAGAAGAAAATAGGCCATTGAGGAGGTAAGAGTTGAGGACAAAGTGGCAAACTAGAAAAGGGTAACTATCTACCCAAGGGTCATGGGGAGGTCAGAAAACCACAGAGCAAATGAACTTTCCATACGAATTAGCAGATAGCACAAGTGGTTCAGAGGAGATCTTGCTCAGGCACATGACTTCTACTTGGACAATCAATAAGACCTCAATTACTTAATTAACAAAGGGCAAAACACAGCAAAGTATTCTGCTTCATTTCAACTCTCACAAAACTGGTTGAACTTTCTCACTCTGACTAATATAAAGCCGAAGAAACACATTGGACCCGACCAAGTATTGAATGGTGGCAGGGTGCAGACCACTACATGACAGTGTGGGTACAGATCATCTACTGTCATTTTTTATTCTATTATTTTAAACACCATTTGGACTAAAGTAGGTGTGGCCATCGAGATTATTTAGAGATTGTAAATCTATAACCCAATAAGAAAAATAGTTTTTCAGAAAAGAAATAATAATAGAGATAAATTTGCTCTCTTTCGTCAATCCTCACCTAAAACACAGGGCATGAAGCTAAAGCTGTTCCAACTGGGCATTCATAATACTTTTCTCCCATTTGCCAACTGGAAAAGGCAATTTTTGTTTTGTTTTTAACAAAATTTGTTAGTTGGACAGCATGTTTTTAGAATTTATAAATATTTTCTTCACTAGCTCTAAAATTCAAGGTAAAGCCAAGGAAGAAAGAGAATTCTTAAAGCCCACATATTCAAATTTATCAAGGGAGAAAAACTCCTTAATAAGCATTCGCTTGGGAGTAAACACACTAAGATTTGAATCCTGGTTTTGTCATTTCTCTCTGTGTGCCTATAGACCATATACTTAAACGTCTCTGAGCTCTGTTTTCCTCGGCTAGAATATCTGAGACTATACGTCTTCTCTGGGTAGTTTTAAGTATTAAGTAAAATAATATATGTAAAGGTGCCTGGCATGTGACAAGCATGCAATATACTGTGGTTCTGATTTCTCAAAAAAAGGATTTAATGTTTAAAAGACTCAAAGATTGAAAGATTTCTAATTACTAAACAATGACGATTATATCACTTCTGATTTACAATGAACAAACTCTTAGTTATCCTGTGTTGTCTTCATTCCATTTTCTATCATTCTTATTTTGTCAGGATGTTACTATGTAAGTCTGTTGTGAGTAGAAAAATAATTTATTTAAACATCTTCACATTTATAATTTTCCCAAAGAGTGGAACTGGAAATTGAGAATAAGAAAGAAGAATTCTATGTAAATTAGTAAAATTTATAAAACATAAAATGGAAAAGTGTGGTTTTATCAGTACAAATGATTATGAGTCACACTTAAATTAATGTAGGTAGTTCATCTAATGTAACAAAAATAAGGAAAAAAAACAATAAGCACAATCTAGAAGACATGGAGCTATTTTTGCTGAACGCATCACATTTATGAAGCCATCTTTTTGAGGTTAATGTACTTCCTGCATTAGATAACTTACTCTTTGTCCTTTAGGACCTTGACTTCCAGGTGGTCCTCTTGCTCCCACATGACCCTACATGTTGAACATTTAAAAATCAGTTATAGAATTCACAGGAATGTTATCAAAACAGTAGTTATGACCTTGGGAATCTTAAAATAAAATTGGTTAGTCTCCTCAAAAATATGCTTCATTGGGGCGCCTGGGTGGCGCAGTCGGTTAAGCGTCCGACTTCAGCCAGGTCACGATCTTGCGGTCCGTGAGTTCGAGCCCCGCGTCAGGCTCTGGGCTGATGGCTCAGAGCCTGGAGCCTGTTTCCGATTCTGTGTCTCCCTCTCTCTCTGCCCCTCCCCCGTTCGTGCTCTGTCTCTCTCTGTCCCAAAAATAAATAAACGTTGAAAAAAAATAATAAAAATATGCTTTATTTCTGAAATAAATGCCATACTTTCCTCCCCAATATTCTCCACTCTCCCAGTATTCTAAGTTGTTTTCAGGAGGAACACATATAGAGTGACGGTGGAAAGAGACACCCATCTAGCCAGTGAAGTCAGCTGGTACATCAAAAAAGCAATGGCTATTGTTGCAGGATTTTTTTCCTCATGATTCTAGACATTTATGGTAATCCATCACATAAAAATGTATGTTTCCTGTTACCGTGAAAAGTCACAAAATGCACCAAATTAATATGCCACAAATAGACTGTAATGAAGATTAAGTTGTTACTTATTACTAAGTCAATTACAATGAATTTTTTATAGTCTTCAATAAAGACTCAATTAGAAAACAAAATTTATTTATCTATATAAAATTAGGTAGGTAAAAACAGTGATCTTTTATAGAATCTTGGGTTTATTTATTATCTTATGTGAGTAAAAAGATTGGCAACTGTACCCATCAACACCAATCTTCCTAATTTTAGAAGTCAATAACATGTCTCTCAGTGTACTGGAAAATCAGGCCTCTCTTTAAAACAGGAGCTTCACAAAACAGCATAAATCGTTTCTGATAATAGCTCCGTTGAGGTGATTATTAAGGCTTATCTTTTTCATATTTAAGTTGATGATAACAGTCAAATTTTGATAAGCCAAACTTTATTTCTTTACAGATATGATTTTATTACCTTTCTCTATATCACAAATGGAGTATTTTCAAAACTCAATATTTGTTCAATGAAGGTATATTTTCTTCGACTTTTATCTGGGCATTTGAAAATATTTGCAGATTTCTAAGGAAAATATGTTGGAACTTGTTTATGATTTGTTTATTTAAGCTCACTTCTAAGCTTGATAACTGACGCTGTCTTCTTATACATGGCTATTCAAAAGAAAGTTTAAATTTCTTTTTGTTTTAGACTACAGAATTGTCCAAATTATTAAAAGTGAGCGATAAATAATATAGCAAGTAGAGTCAAGGGAGTTTAAGATACCATGACATATTCTGGGGTGTTTTGCCTTGACTGGGGAGAGAAGTGGCCTCCATCAATTTATACATTACTTATTTTGCATAAAAGCAAAAAATATAGTATAACTAAAATCATACAATTAAATTTAAATAGATGTCCTAGAAGGGAATATAAAGTCTTTTCTGTACTTACAGGTAATCCCAGGGCACCAATGGGTCCTGGATCCCCGGGAGGACCTGGATATCCCTAAAATTTGAATAAAAATATGAAAAACATAAAGTCTCTGTTCTATCTGATCATTTTCATTGAAGACAAACCAGTAAATTATAAACAGCAATAAAAGGTGTTAATGTAATAAAATCTCTTTCCTATCAAAGATATAAAAGGCCATAGGAAATATTCCACAGTTAGATAATAGAAATAAATAATGTTGGGCGCCTGGGTGGCTCAGTCGGTTAAGTGGCCAACTTTGGCTCAGGTCACAATCCTGCAGTTTGTGGGTTCGAGACCCGCATCAGGCTCTGTGCTGACAGCTCAGAGCCTGGAGCCTGCTTTGGATTCTGTGTCTCTCTCTCTGACCCTCCCCTGCTTGTGTTCTGTCTCTCTCTGTTTCTCAAAAATAAATAAACATTAAAAAAAATAAATAAATAAGTAATGTTTACAGGGAAGCTGTGAACCTTTTATTAGTAACACTTTGGCTAGGAAAGAAATTTTCAAACCAGAATCATATATTATGACCTACTGAGAATAGAATATTCATCTTATATTCTGTAGGTTTTTTTATGCTATGAATAGATATATGTTATGTTATATAGACCATGAAACCATTTCAGTGTCAGAAGTCAGGGAATTCTATAATTAAGGAACGTGAATGTGTAGAAATAGTGTAGCCTGTCAAATTTTAGAAGTACCACACCTTTTATGATATTAATACTAATTCAGAGAATTTCTTAGTAGGCAATAATCCCTGAAATTGATTAACCTAATGGGTTTGTTAAATATTTTGCTTGACAGCAATTGGACATAGGTAAGAAAATAATCTTATAGTATTTTGCTGACAATACAGAATTTAAAACTAAAGAATAGCTTAGGGGGGTGCCTGAGTGGCTCTGTTGGTTAAGCGTTCGACTTCGGCTCAGGTCATGACCTCACGGTTTGTGAGTTCAAGCCCCTTCTCTGGCTCTGGGCTGATAGCTCAGAGCCTGGAGCCCACTTCGGATTCTGTGTCTCCCTCTATCTGCCCCTCTGCTGCTTGCCCTCTGTCTCTCACATTGCCTCAAAAATAAATAAACATTAAAAAAAAATTTTTTTTTAAAAGAGTAGCTTGGGTAAAATAAATTTGTATATAGTATTATGTGCCACCAGATCTATTATGATATATTTTGGGAAAGCAAGATTCTTTTATAAATTTTTTTTGTTCTAGTTCCTGTCATGTTTAGAAACTATTTAATACACTAAAAAAAAAAAAACAATCTATATATAACATCTGTCAGCTATTACTACCTTAAAGGTGCAAGACAGTAAGATGAATTCGGATTCTGATCTTTTATATATCAAAGAATTACTTCAGGACCACAAACTCATAGACGAGTGGCAGTGATGATATGTGTCATATAAACTATAAGTAATGAAAGAAAAGTAGAATCCTAATTGAATTTTCTTTTTCATCCATTTCAGCTAATTTATGGCAGTTTAATTCTTCTCTTGAAACGATAGACTCACTTGACCAAGCCATCTGATTTGCATGCTTGTTAGTGCCAATCAGCATTTGAAAGGTAAACTGTTTAAGGGAAAAGAAAATTCTAATGGAAATATACTATAAAATAGAAATTTTCACTTACTTAAATTCCATTCAAGGCAATCCCACCCCTGGAATTACTATGTTCTTTGGAAATATATATTTCAAATCACTAAGCTCTTACCATGACACCCTTTTCCCCCTGGGGACCTTGTGGACCTGGACTTCCACGTTCTCCCTTTTAAAACAAAGAAAAAAAAAAAAAACACTGAGGCAAGCTAACCAGTCATGATTGAGCTAAGTGAAATTGTCAGAATCATACCTTACATGTATATCTTACCTTAATTGCTAATACTTTTTAATTTACAGATTTTGCACTTTACCTTCAAGTTGCTAGACTTTTAATACAATAAAAATCCCCCTAAGGTATATTTCAAGGGATAAAATACTAAAAGTATTGTTGCTTTGTAAGGTGAAATGCTTACCATTTTGAGACATATAAAATAGTAGTAAAAGTATCAAAAATATTGTCAAAATTAACTAATCTCTATAACCACTGAATAAAATTTTATTTCTGTTCTGTCAACCTACCTGAGCAATTAAGTATGATCAGGATAATCAAACATGCCATAGCAGATTAAAGTAATTAAACTGATTCACATTAAAATTCCCAAGATTGTCATAATCTTAGTGCAGAAGATTTGGCTTTGCACAGAAGAAACTAAGTCAGAATGAAAATATTACAAATATTTATTTTTTGAAATTAGCTGACTTTGTATATGTCATATTATTATTGATTGTCAAAAATCAATAAATATATATTAAGCACTTTCAATGTACAAGAGTTGGAGAGATCTAACGGAAATTTGACTTAGAGTCTACTCTCAAGTATTTGGAGACATGACATTAACAAAGGTAATCAATTAGAGGACAATTAAATTGTAAATTGTGTGGTGCTTATTCTAAGTCCAGGAAGAGAAGAAATCAGGAAAGATTAGAGGAATCTGGGAAGATTTTATGGAGGAGATAAGAATTTCAGTCCTATAGTTTGGCTTTGAATAAATAGAGGGAAGAGGAGAGGATATTCTAAAGCAACAAAATAGTGAGAATAGGAATTGGAACAGGTATGTCATATACGAGATGGGAGAGAGAAAGGTTTATATTGGAGAATATTAGAAAATTTGTTGGATGAACTGATTGAGCCAAGATTATGTAGTACCTTGACAGTAAAGTAGAGGAGTTAACAGGGTCAGGAATAGGGGGCCAATGATGGTTTTTAAAAATGTTTCATCATGCCCATCAAAATTAGTCCTCTTGTAGTACCTGCGATGGATTAGAGGATTTAAAGGGAAGGGCAGGGTAAATATGACAGGAGGTAAATTTAAGATAAACTGGTAAGAGTATGTCTGAGGGGATAGCTTTGGAATGACTGTTAGAAAAGAAAGCTTATATATATATAAAAAGAAAGCTTATATAGAAAAAACTCTAAGTCATGCTAAAAGATTAGGCATAGAGAATGAAGGAAAAGGGAAAGTAAATATGGATTTCACTCTTTTTATTCCAGAAGACTGGAAGAATTGAGATAGGTATAAGGCACACTAATAGAAATGAGATAATTGGGAAGAGGCCAATTTGAATGTGGGGGGAAAATTGATACATTTTAGATATGTTGACTGTGACTTAATTTAAAAATTTCAGTACCAGAAGTCTTAGCCATAGTAATCAGACAACAAAAGAAATAAAAGGCATCCAAATCTGCAAGGAAGACGTCAAACTTTCACTATTTTCAGACATGATACTCTTGTAGAAAACCCAAAAGACTCCACCAAAAAATCGCTAGAACTAATACATGAATTCAGCAAAGTCACAGGATATAAAATCAACATACAGAAATCTGTTGCATTTCCTGGGGCGCCTGGGTGTTTCACTCAGTTAAGTGTCTGACTTGATTTAGGCTCAGGCTTTGATTTTATGGTTGTTGAGATCGAGCCCCATGTCAGGCTCAGTGCTGACAACACAGAGCCTGCTTGGGATTCTCTTTCTCCCCCTCTCTCTGCCCCTCCCCACCTCGCATGCATGCGTGCATTCTCTCTCTCAAAATAAATAAAAATAAAATTAAAAAATAAATCTGTTGTATTTCTGTACACCATAATAAAGCAGCAGAAAAAGAAATCAAGGAATTGATCCCATTTACAATTACACCAAAAAACAATAAGATACCTAGGAATAAACCTAACCAAAGAGGTAAAAGATAGTACTATGAAAACTATAGAACACTTATGAAAAAAATTGAAGATGACACAAAGATATGGAAAGACATTCCATGCTCATGGACTGGAAGAACAAACAATGTTAAAATGTCTACACTATCAAGGGCGCCTGGGTGGCGCAGTCGGTTAAGCGTCCGACTTCAGCCAGGTCACGATCTCACGGTCCGTGAGTTCGAGCCCCACATCGGGCTCTGGGCTGATGGCTCAGAGCCTGGAGCCTGTTTCCGATTCTATGTCTCCCTCTCTCTCTGCCCCTCCCCCGTTCATGCTCTGTCTCTCTCTGTCCCAAAAATAAATAAACGTTGAAAAAAAAATTAAAAAAAAATGTCTACACTATCCAAAGCAATCTACACATTTAATGCAATCCTAATCAAAACACTAATAGCATTTTTCACAGAGCTAGAACAAACAATCTGAAAGTTTGTATGGAACCACAAAAGACCTCAAATCGCTAAGGCAACCCTGAAAGAGAAAAGCAAAGCTGGAAGCATCACCATTCCAGACTTCAAGCTGTATTACAAAGCTGTAGTGATCAAGACAGTATGGTACTGTCACGAAAATAGACACATAGATCAATGGAACACAATAGAAAAGCCAGAAATGGAACCACAACCACATAAGTAACCAATCGTTAACAAAGCAGGAATGAATATCCAATGGAAAAAAGACAGTCTCTTCAACAAATGGTGTTGGGAAAACTGAACAGCAACATGCAGAAGAATAAAACTGGACCACTTTCTTACACCATACACAAAAATAAATTCAAAATGGATGAAAGACCTAAATGTGAGACTGGAAACAATCAAAATCCTAGAGGAGAACACAGACAGAAACCTCTTTGACCTCAGCCACAGTGACTTCTTAGTAGACGTGTTGCTGGAGGCAAGGGAAACAAAAGCAAACATGAACTATTGGGACCTCATCAATATACAAAAGCTTCTGTACAGCAAGGGAAACAATCAACAAAACTAAAAGGCAGCCTACAGAATGGGAGAAGATATTCGCAAATGACATATCTGATAAAGGATTCGTTTCCAAAATCTATAAAGAACTTATCAAACTTAATGCCCAAAAAACAAATAATCCAGTTAAGAAATGGGCAGAGGATAAGAATAGATATTTTTCCAAAGTAGATGTCCAGATGGCTAACAGACATATGAAAAGATGCTCAACATCACTTATCATCAGGGAAATGCAAATCAAAACCACAATGAGATACCATCTCACATCTCTCTAATGGATAAAATTAACAAGAAACAACAGATGTTGGTGAGGATGTAGAGAAAGGGGAACCCTCTTACACAGCTGGTGGAATGCAAACTGGTGCAGCCACTCTGGAGAACAGCATGGAGGTTCCTTAAAAAACTAAAAATAGAACTACCTGAGGACTTAGCAATTGCATTATTAGGCATTTACCCAAAGGATATAAAGATACAGATTGGAAGGGATACATGCACATCGATGTTTACAGCAGCATTATCAACAATAGTCAAACTATGGAAAAAGCCTAAATGTCCATCCACCCAATGACTGACGAATAAAGAACATCAAAAAGAATGAAATCTTTCCATTTGCAGCAATGTGGATGGAACTAGAGTGTATTATGCTAAGTGAAGTAAGTCAGAGAAAGAAAAATGCCATACGATTTCACTTACATGTGTAATTAAAGAAATAAAACTGATGAACATGTGGGAAGGGAAAATAAAAGAGAGAGGGAAACAAACTATAAGAGACTCAACAATAGAGAACAAACTGAGGGTTGATGGACAGAGGTGGGTAGAAGATGAGCTAGATGGGTAATGGTTATTAAGGAGGGCACTTGTGAGGCGCATTAGGTGTTGTAAGTAAGTGATGAATCACTGAATTCTATTCCTGAAACCAATACTGCACTGTATGTTAACTAACTAGAATTGAAATAAAAACTTGAAAGGAAAAAAAAAAAAAAAAGGAAGGAGTAGCCAAAGGTTTCAAATACTTCTAAGAAAGGAAAGCTAAGGAACTGCTATTGTTTCTGTATCTATGATACTGTCTGCCTTAAATGTTGTGCCAGATAAACTACTTACTTACTTGTAAGCTAATATATAAGAAATATTCAGTGGATAGGGTGAATATATATTCTTTGTTGAACCCAAAAAAATTCGGATGGAAATAACTGGAATATTATTTAATTTACTTCTAGTCCTGGTCCCACTTAATTATTCACAAAGTAGCCTCATGTAGTAATTGCACTAGAACATCATGTTTACGAATTATATTCAGCAAGTTAGGTTTTAGTCAAAGAGTCAAAGTTTTTGGGTTATTATCTACTAGTCCATTATAAGATTCCATAGAAGAAATTTTAAATGCCCTTGGAGGTTTCAAGTAAAGAATTACTTTTTATTAAAAATAACAAAAAAAAAAAAGCTTCCCTAAATTTGAAACTCAACATGGAAAATCACTCCCAAGTAATGATTTTAGGTAATCTTTAAGCAAATTACAATTTCCATTACAATAGCCAGGAATATCCATGAATAAATGCATACTGCATTCCAAGTGGACAGCAAGAGATTGTGACTGAGACTTGGAGTAGGTAGTGATTACTTATTCTCTTTCAAAATGGCTTCCTTTAGGGGGCTTGCTCTGATAAAGTAGATTTAAATATGGTCTAATCATAAATCTAGACCATCAGTTTCATCTTTTCAGAGCACAGTATCACAACCTAAAGAGTACTCTGCCCTTTAAAAATTAGAAACATATATGCTATTAGCTATATTCAATATACTTAAGATATTCAGGACAGGTGATATATTTTAAGTTATGAGTGATTTCTAATTAATAACATAAAATACCAAATACCAAATACCTCCTTTTACTTTAGCTTGGCATTCTTACTACTTAAAAAAAAATGAATGAAATTACCTTTTCACCAATGCTTCCAGTAATCCCAACTTCTCCAGGTAAACCGACAGGTCCCTTTTAGGAAAAAAATGTAACAGAAAATACACATTTATTGCATTGCTATTACAGCGTCTTGGTTTTAAATCACCTGTAATCAATATGTTTCTTTCTAACTTATCCTAAATTTTATATTAGAATGAAATTCTTCCTAGTATAGATGTCCAACCTATGACTTCACATCCAAAATTAATCTATTCACTCAATCAACAAATATATATGAATGTCTAAGGGGTGGCAGGCCTGTGCTGGGAGGCACTGTTTCAAATCCAAACACAGTTCCTGCCCTTGTGGAGTTTATAATCCAGTGGATGTTATAAAAAGTTGCGGTTTTTCCATAGCTTCTTGATGTGAGTATATCAGCTGAAGAAATCCTTTCTGTGACTTCTTTGAAAACTTCTAATACCACGACATGCCCATTCATTAATTCACTGTCACTCAAGAAATATTTTGTGCCTGCTCTGTGCCAGGTACTACATTGCTTTGCTGAAATTTCATTAGCAGACCTAGGCCCTGCCCTCATAAGGCAAAAGAGTCTTATACAGAGACAAAAACAATTAAATTAAAAAATGAATAATTACAAATCATCATATTGGCTCATAAAGGAAACAACTATGATGCCCAGGCAGAGAGTGAAAGAGAAGACCTATGGAAAGATGGTCAGGGTAAACCTCAAGTTTGACATCTAATCTGAAAGCTGAAGAATAAGAAGAGGTCAGTAGGCAAGAGAAGACAGAGTAAACCGCTTGAGTGAAGAATGAATTAGTGTGCTGAAAGAGATGAAAGAAAGCAATCATAATACTGTTTCAGAGTGAACAATGCTCCGTGTTCATCCACCTTGTCTTTATGGATTCTACTTCAAGCAGGATAGAAAACACAAAGAATAACAGGACAAGTTTTACAACAGCAGCATAATCCTTCTCCTGTTTTCAGTTATGAAGTTATTTTCTACTATTATTTAGAGATGTATGAAGCATTTTCTTTTTCAATAGCTACCAAGCAAAGACCCTGCTTAAATAGATTATTGTACAATAATATGCATTAGTATATAGAAGGCACCTAAATCATGAAAAAAGAATTTGATGTATTGAAGCTAACTGAAGTTAATACATGAGGCATAATTTTATCCACATATATTTGTATCATTATCCATATCAATCTCTTCTCTCTCTCTACCTACATACCTATACACTTACCTGTGTATACCTACCTACCTACCTACCTGTCAATCTATCTGGTGATCAAGGATATACTAACATATGTTAAGCACTCCTTATGTGCCTGATTTAATCCTCACAACAATCATATTTGATAGTATTATCCTGATGCCCCTACAGAAAAGACAATGAGTTAAATAGCTTGCTGAGGTCAATGAGTTTAAATAGTATAGATGAGTTTAAGTGGTTATTGAGCACTTGAAATGTAGCTGGTCAAAACTGACATGTGCTGTAAATGTAAAGATATCAGATTTTGAAGATCTACTACAAAAAGAAAGAAAAAATTCAAATCATTGTTTAACTTGGTTACATATTGAAATGATAATGCTTCAGAGATACTGGCTTAAATAAAATATTACTAAAATCAATTTCATCTGCTTCTTTTTATCTTTTTAAATATGGCTACTGAAAAATGTTAAGTGACATTTGTGACTGGCATATACCTATTGGACAGTACAGATCTACATTCTTAAACACTACACTAATATTAGCGGTTATATCCAGTTGTAAGTGATCTAATAATTTATTTCTAGGGTTATTAATTCTAAGAGCATTGACACTTTCACTCTGAGACAATCAGAGATCAATGGGCAGTTAATCACATCTGAGCACAACAATGAAATATAACTATTAGTGAGAGAGTAAACAAACTAGCAGAACCTGAACACAGACTAGTATTGATTTTGGGGAAAAAAAAAAAAAAAAAAAAAACCTTTTCCTAACACACACATATATATAACCCAGGTGAGTGAATGGAGTAGGCCCATTTGACATATCCCAATATTGACTATGTATACCAGAAAGATATCACCTACAGAACTATTCTGGTTAGCTCACAGCACTTACTTATTAATTAACAGAAACTGAATTAGGTGCTAACATTTAAAAATCCAGAGATTTTTTATAAAAAAGATTTTATATATAAAGATTTATAAGATTCCTAATTTCAAATTTTTTTTTTCAACGTTTATTTTTATTTTTGGGACAGAGAGAGACAGAGCATGAACGGGGGAGGGGCAGAGAGAGAGGGAGACACAGAATCGGAAACAGGCTCCAGGCTCTGAGCCATCAGCCCAGAGCCCGATGTGGGGCTCAAACTCACGGACCGCGAGATGGTGACTTGGCTGAAGTCGGACGCCCAACCGACTGCGCCACCCAGGCGCCCCAAGATTCCTAATTTCAGATGACCTAGCTTGCTTGTAGGCAAGCATTCTCAAAGGCAAATACTAGACAAATCTAAGTAGCAGTTGCTACTTAGATGCTCTCTTTAGTTCACCACAGTCCATACCAATTGCTCTTCTCTCTTATACTTGATCCATTTTACTTACTTATACTACCTGCCTGCTCCCAGTAGGGCATTTGAGTTTGTCACTCCTGATTTAAGTATTAGAAGCTGCAGTCCATCAAAAGGGCATACTTGGAAGAGATAGGTTCTCACTGGAAAATAGGCAGTTCACAGGCTTACATCCTTGTCCACAGGGAATCTTTAATGAAACGTACATTAGGAGAACATAAATAATTTATTAAGACTTTGAGTCTTGACGTGCCTGGGTAGCTCACTCAGTTAAGCATCCAACTCTTGATCTCAACTCAGGTCATGATCTCGCATTTCGTGGGTCTGAGCTGTGTCAGGCTCTGTGCTGACAGTGTGGAGCCTGCTTGGGATTCTCTCTCCCTTTCTCTCTGTCCCTCCCCAGTTCCCTTTCTCTCTCACTCTCTTTCAAAATAAATAAATAAACTTTTAAAAAATTAAAAAAAAAAAAAAACCTCTGATCTTCCCACTAGTTTTCTTTAGTTTTTTTTTTTTTAAATAAATGTTTATTTATTTTGAGAGTCTGAGAGAGAGACAGAGAGAATGAGTAGGGTGGTGGCAGAGGAAGAAAAGAGAGAATTTTTTAAATATAATTTATTGTCAAATTGGCTTACATACAACACCCAGTGTTCATCCCAACAGTGCCCTCCTCAATGTCCATCACCCATTTTTCCCTTTCCCCCACCCCCCATCATCCCTCAGTTTGTTCTCTGTATTTAAGAGTCTCTTATGGTTTGCCTCCCTCCCTCTCTGTTTGTAACTCTTCTTTTCCCCTTCCCTTCCCCCATGCTCTTCTGTTAAATTTCTCAAGATCCAAATATGAGTGAAAACATATGACATCTTTCTCTGACAGACTTTTTTCACTTAGTTCTATCCACCAGTTCTATCCACATTGCTGCAAATGGCATGATTTCATTCTTTCTCATTGGCAAGTAGCATTCCCTTATATATAAACCACATCTTCTCTATCCATTCGTCAGCTGATGGATGCTTAGGCTCTTTCCATAATTTGGCTATTGTCGAAAGCACTGCTATAAACATTGGGGTACATGTGTCCCTATGCAACAGCACTCCTGTATTGCTTGGGTAAACTCCTAGTAGTGCTGTTGCTGGGTCACAGGGTAGTGCTATTTTGAATTTTTTGAGGAACCTCCACACAAAGAGAGAGAATCTTAAGCAGTCTCCATGCTCCACATGGAGCCTGACTTGGGGCTCCATCTCACAACACTGAGATCATGGCCTGAGCCGAAATCAAGAATAGGATGCTTAACTGACTAAGCCACCCGGGAGCCCCTCTTTAGTTTCTTATATCTATTTTCAAGCTATACACTTCTGGAGAAAAAAATTCTAAATTAGTGTTGTCGGAATGATGTACATTTTCCCAAAGATGAAATGTATAAAATTTCATTCTTATTTCATTAGTTATTTATTATATACCAAGTATAAGACACTATACTAGTCAATTTAGAAAGAGCTAATAACTAAAATACAAAGTATATAGTAAAAATATTACAAGAAGATAAAGTCTATAGAATTTCAGATAAAGTAGTAGTCAGCAAAGTGACTCCAAAGACTGGCTACCTCTTTTTGTAAATAAGTTTTACTGAAACACAGCAATGTCCATTATTAACCTATGTTCTATGGCCACATTTGCTCTGCGAAGGCAGAGTAGTTGTGACAGATACTGTATAGCCCACAGAGCCCAAATCATTTCTCTTGGATATTTAAGGGAACTACAAGCAAGTAACTGAAGCCATAGCCTTCATGTATAAGAATTATCAGCAATTTATACCTTTTTGGCCAAGAATTTTCATTAAAAAGTTTCAAAACACTGATTCCACATCTTACACACATTAAAGAAAATGACAAAGACTAGAACCAAAACATGCTGCGTGTCAAGAGCTGGACAACTCTATACAAACTGAAAACACTTCACTTCTTATAAAATAGGATACATAATAGTCTATTTAAAGATTTTGTAAGCTAAAGCGGAAATTCAAAAGGCCAAAAAGCCTTGTGTGCAATAAATCACTTGTTCGAACTGAAAAGAAGTTATTATTTTTTTCCAAAAGTCAGTAGAAACTCTAAAATACACTAGTGCCATTTTTTAAAGTAACCACATCCTACTTGTTCACTAAAGACATATAAAATTAGAGTATTTCCTAGTTGAAACTAAAATGTTAAAAAAAATTTTTGTACGAAGTTCTTAGACTTAATAATTGCGCCTTAACAGTGGTTTAGAACTTGTCTACATTGTTTCAAATTTTCAATGTGGAAAGGATTGCATTTGCAAGATAAAAAAAAAAATCTCAGCCCCCAAAGCTCTTTAAATTCACTTGCAAATGTTATATATAAGACAAATTCTCTATGATATAGCTCTGTTTCATCTTAGAAACATATTAGCTTCAATGTTTGCATTAGTGTGTACTCTCTGTTTAAAAATAAAAATTTTAGAAGTCATCTTACCACAAAAAAGTAGTAGTACTCAGTTGTACTATATGCAATTGCTGATATTTTAATTTTACCTTAAAAATTGGTAATCTTACATGATGCACCCTAGTACAAAATTTCCAGAGTAGGAGAAACTGAAGACTGGTCAGATATGAAAATGACAACTTTAAGCACTACGTGGGAAAATGTACTTCTATATCTAATATTTGTTTCTCCATTTTAAATTCTCATACCTTCACATATTTGTCCAAAACAATGAAAATACAGACTGTCATCAGCCTGGACAGATATGGGGAATTTATAGAAAAGTGGAAATAAAGTGTGTGTAATCTATCTGGATAAGAAAGAGGAATTCCTTTTTAGATACGATGAATAGGAGATATATACTGGACATTCTGATAGGAATATTCACTGCACAATGAAGTATGCAAGTCTAGAGCTAAGGACTATTATTATTTTTATTTATTTTATTTACTATTATTATTATTATTATTATTATTTGTGAATAATCAGCAAATAGACAGTAAAGACCTGGAGAGTAGATAAGTCACCAAAGTGAGTACGTGGACTGAGAAAAGGAAAGGCCAAGAACAATAACATTTAGAAAACAGGATGAAAAAAAGAAAACTTATGGAGTTGACTATACATGGAAAATATATGATCAAAAGGAGGATATTGTCTATTTTTTTTCTCTATAATGTTTTTCAGAACGTTTCATTTAGGAGTAATTTTATGACCTGATAAACATGAATGAACCTTTTCTGTTTGTTTGGAAACACATCACTGTTCCTAAAAAACTAACCTTTGGATCACTTCACCCCTATTTTCAAATGAAATCTATAAGCTAAGGAGATAGTTATTTGACACTGTGACTTGAAGTAAGCTACTTTAGCTCATTTGCCTCATCCTTTACCATTCAGGAAGCTGTCTGTAACCTCAAGTTCATTTGTCTGTGTGCTCTATACGTTCATTAGTCTGCATTGCTCTACAAGGCAAGGATAATGCCTTATCTAATACTGTGTCCCTTATACCTAGCACACTCTTGGAATATAGAAGATAATTAATAAATATGTATTGAGTGAATGACTAAACAAATTAGATAGAGCGGTAGTGATGGAAATAGAGATGAGCTGCCCACACAGCCCTTTAAGAAGATCTTGCTGCTGTAATCAACTTCTTCAAAGTCTAGGCTTCAGCAGAGAGGCCTACATCCAAAGACTAAAGTGAGAGTATGAAGGCATGCCCATTTTTGCCTAATATGGGATTACTCTGATGGGCCATATATGCTCCAGAGCTCCCTAAAGGGTTGTTTGGACTCTTATTTCCTCCAGTGGAAGGATAGAGAAACTGAGTAAAAGCCTAGGATTTAACAGAATGATCAAACTCTAGGGAAAGTAAAATCTCTAACCAAGACAAGCCTATTAGAACAAGGTCAGGGTCTTGGCTGGGGAAAAAAAAAATGGGATCCTGACACTTGTCATGGGGACACCTGTATAGAAGTCCCTGAAGATTTTGAATCACCAGACTCCTTCGAACTCTATGAGCTTACAGAAATGGCCTACTTTTTAATGCTAGTAGTCTCTCCTATAGAAAATGTGTACCCCAATTAGGCTTTGTCTATACATCCTCTTTTGGCCATTATGCCAATAACTAGGGGTAAGTCACAGTATAATCCATCTGGAGCTTGCCATGTCTGATATAGGAGGAACAGACCATACGCCAAAGAAATGAAAGATCCAGCCAATGTATACTGGTAGGAGCTGGGAGAGTATGTGGGAACCCAATTTTAGAGGTACTTAATCAAGGGAGCCATGACATAATATAAAAAAACATAAATATAACAAAAAATAGATATGAAAGAGTTTATTAGTTTGGGAGCACTCTTCAACGATATAGGATTTAATACCCTTGCACGTACCTCAAGAGATTGTGAAAAGTCCTGTAGTGGGTCTAAGCTTTGAGGTAAGCAGCTTTGCCACTTGGGCCATATGACTGGGCAGACCCTATGGTTTTAGAAACATTAGAGGTGGGAAAGGAAGCCATGTAGAGCTCACAGCAAGCTGTGATAGGAAGGACATAACAGGCTCCTTGGGTTTTGAGGCAAGGCCATGCCATTTGCAACAGAGAATTATTTGTGTTTTGAAAATCAAATTCTAGCGTGCTACTAGGCTGGGGTAGAGACTGAGCACCTAACCATGGGACCAAATGACCATGCATCTGGATCTGTCATAAGCTGTCGTATCAGACAGAAGATAAATGGTTCCAGTGCATTGTGGGATGGAACATGAGCACAACAGAGGTACAGGCGAACTGAATGAAGAAGTGGTCTAGATCCCCAAACTCTTTTTCAGCAGACACCTTTGGGTATCTAGGAGAACCCTTATGTCCAGCTGCTTGAGAAGGAAAAAGTCCAAGCTTGGTTTATGGATGGGTAGTCTTAATGCTATGGAATGAATGCTTGTGTCCCCTCAAAATTCATATGTTAAAGCTCCATTGGGATGGTATTTGGAGGTAGGGCTCTTGGGAGGTAGTTAGGTGATGAGAGTGGAGCTCCTAGGATGGGATGAAAGTCCTTATAAGAAGAAGAGAACTAGCCCTTTTTCTCTATACCATGTGTGGATATACTGAAAAGACGGCCATCTGCAAACCAGGAAGAGGGCCCTTACCAATCACTGGATCTGGTCAGTGCCTTGATGTTGGACTTTCCAACCTCCAGAAGTGTGAGAAACACGTTTGTTGTTTAAGCCACCCAGACTGTGGTATTTCCTTATAGCAGCCTGAACTAAGATACTATGTAGTTGAGAACCAAAAATGGATAGAAAATGCACTATAGCTTCAGTGAAAGTGTCTTAAAAGGCAATGACAATGGAATATTTGTAATGAGCAGAATTTCTGGGAGTGCCCCAGACCATCCACCTTGTGGGAAGGAGAAGTGGCTTCAGGTTAGAATATATACAGACTAGTGGGTATTTGTGAGTGACCCAGCTGGTGGGTTAGGCACTTGAAAGGAAGGAGACTAACACTGGGAATAAGATTTGAGAATGAGGTGTTTAGATGGGCACATTAGACAAAACATTTGTATCAAATGTTAATGCCTACTAGAGAAGGTCAAACATGGAAGAATTACTGGAAGGATACAGAATGATTTAGAAAGTTGACATCAGCAAGTCTTGGTCATTAGTCATCATGGTGCTGGATAATGGGCATATGAATGAAATGGGCATGGTGGGAGAGATGGAAAGTGTATGCATGAGCCTGACATCATGGGTTCCCATTTAACAAGGCTAAATTAATTACTGCTGCCACTGAATAGTCACACTGCAAACAACAAAGAACAACACTGTGCCTATAAAATGATGCCATTCTTTGAGGAGAACAATCAGCTACTTGGGGGGCAAGTTCAGTCGGGAAAGGTCAACGATTTATTCTAACAGAAATGACATACTCTGGGAGTAGGTTGCTTTCCTACCCTCAGGCCTCAATTAGCAGCGGTATCTGATATCTTACAAAATATCTGTCTTACAAGACCCCCCCAAAATTGTGTCAGAGCACGACACCCACTTTATAGCAAAAAAGTTCTGACAGTGGGCCTATGTTCATGGGATTTAATAGTTATATCACATGACTACAAGAAGCTTCCAACCTGACAGAGCATTGGAATAGCCTGCTAAAGGAGCAGTTAAAGTGCCAACTAGGAGGTGACAGCTTTTAATGATAAAGCATCACTCAAAGGATGAAAAAGTATACACACTGAATCGAAGACAGTTATGTGGTACTGGGTCTCAAACAGGAAATATTCATTGGTCTTGGAACCAAGGGGTGAAAGCAGAATTAATCCTACTTACTACCACCCCCAACATCTCTGCCTGTACTTTCCATCCCACAAAATGTAAGCTCTGCTGGAATAGAGGTCCTAGTGCCCAAAGAGGACATATTTTTATCAGATGATACAGTAAAAGTTCCATTGAACTGCAAGGTTTGTCTGCCCCTTGAGCACTTCAAGTTCTCTGTATCTGAGCACCAGAAATCAAGGAAAAGTCACCATTGTGGTATAGTTAATTTACCCTGATCATCAGAAAGAGGGGGAAGATTGATATCATTT
Organism: Herpailurus yagouaroundi; assembly: GCF_014898765.1. Taxonomy (NCBI): domain Eukaryota; kingdom Metazoa; phylum Chordata; class Mammalia; order Carnivora; family Felidae; genus Herpailurus; species Herpailurus yagouaroundi. The sequence goes on from NW_024412388.1 coordinate 73,047,017, forward strand.
GTGGTCCTAAAACTAGATGCAGTAGGGGCTATAATTTGTACCTCTCACTCCTTTTCTAAAAGTTTTCCTTCAGGAAGATAACCCAGCAGAATCCTAGAGGAGCATCTACCTGAAAGGATATGAAATCAATCCAAGTAACACAAGGAGTGCACTGTGGTGAACATCAATATGGGCCACCCAGATACTCCATCAAGGAAGAAGGTACTGCTCAAGCTGTCATCGGCTTCAGAGGGCCTTCTTGACCACACACCCGTCCCATGGTGGCCCTTATACTATGAGTTAGAGTACCTGAGTTAGAGTACAAAAGCCCAACCATTCAGCCCAACATGATAGGTTATGAAAGATCCAGAGTTTTCTGTAGGGATGGCTGAGATTTAAGTAGGATCCCATCAATTTGACTTCTCCATCTATTCAATCTTACATCCTCTTCCTCTTTCCTCAAGTGTTACTTACTAATAAATACCCTGCAGCAAAATGCCATTGCAGCAGTCTGCTTGTGGAATATCCAACTTGTGCTGACATGTTTCCCTAAATATAAGTCTCAATCCACTGAGGGCCATGGAATTACTGCAAAGTATCAGTGAGTCCATACATAGGCACTGAAAGTATGCTAAATACATGACTATTGTTGGTCTATAAAACTGACCTTTATTCATGAAAAGATTAGAAATAACTAAGAGTATGTCTAAATCAGTAAAGGCAGATTTCCTTTTTAAATCTTTCCTTTGACAAGATATGTGTTAGTAGTGTAGCTATAAGGTACACACCTTAAGCCTACTTTTATTGTTTCATGATTTTTTTAACTTTAAGTTTTAGTTAGTTAACATACAGTGCAATTCTGGTTTCAAGAGTAGAATTCAATGATTCGTCACTTACATACAATACCCAGTGCTCATCACAACAAGCATCCTCCTTAATAACCATCACCCATCTAGCCCATCTTCCTTCCACTCATTTCCCTCCCACATATGAGTGAAATTTTATGGTGTCTGTCTTTTTCTGACTGACTTATTTCCCTTAGCATAATACACTCTAGCTCCATTCACATCATTGAAAATGGCAAGATTTCATTCTTTTTTGATGGTCGAGTAATATTCCATTGTACATATATGCCACATCTTCCTTACCCATTCATCAGTCAATGGACATTTGGGTTCTCGCCGTAGTTTGGCTATTGTTGATAATGCTGCTATAAACATCGAGGTGCATGTACCCCTTCAAATCTCTATTTTTGTTTTCTTTGGGTAAATACCTAATAGTGCAACTGCTGAGTCATTAGGTACTTTTATTTTAAGTTTTTTGGGGAAACTCCATACTGTTCTCCAGAGTGGCTGTACCGGTTTGCATTCCACAACTGTGCAAGAGGGGTTCCCCTTTCTCTACATTCTTGCCAACACCTGTTGTTTCTTGTGCTGTTAATTTTAGCCATTCTGACAGGTGTGAGGTGATATTTCATCATGGTTTTGATTTGTATTTCCCTGATGATGAATGATGAGTGATGTTGAGCCTACTTTTAATGCTTGGGTAATGACTGTTATCATCCTTACGATAAACTGAATGCTTAATGTTGTTTAAATAAAAGGGAGGAAATTGTTCTTTACATATATATGGTTTCTGGGGATTGGCTTGCAAGTCCAAAGAATAAGAAAACAGTATTTGGAATGTATCCCATATGCAACTGAGGGAGACACTCTGAGACAGTAACTGGAGTGAGATGTTCATCCCTTTCCCTTTGTGCTGAGTGATAAATCTTGTTTTGATAGACAGGGGATGAAAGTTTTCAAGCTCACCAAAAACTGAGGACACTTTGCCAGCAAAAAATTTATAGCTTATTATAATTTATTTTTCAGAGTATTTGACTCGCTTTACAAAACATTATTTAAGCATATTTTTTTAAGTAAGGTACACTTATACTACATGCAGACATAATCACTACATCAATATCTAGTGCCCAAGAATTCAAATAAACCAAATGAATAAACCATATAGCACAGCACTTATGCTAAATCATACCTGTTACTAAATACAGGAGTTAGATAGCTCTCAATTTTTTTTGGAATGATGTACAAGTAAATAAAAAAAAATGATTACTTATCTGTGTTATCTACTGTCTTTGAAGCTAAGACTGTGCCTAATTAGCTTTATTAATTTAAATTTTCTGAAAAGTGAAGATAAACTATCTATAAACACTGGTGACTTACTAAAGAAAAGCCAATTATACAGAAAGCCTGTATTCATTAACACTTTAAAAAGTATAGACATGCCCTAAAATAAATTCATTCATTCATATAGTCAACAAACATTATTTGAGAATATAATACATGCCAGACATTAATAAATAATGTGGAATATTTTATATAGTCAGTTAAATTTAGAATATAGACAAACATTTCATTTTAGAGGCTCCTGATTGGACAATAGTTTATTGTGACATCAGTTCCTCCATTTCAGACTCTTGGCATCTGGATATACAGGTTTTCTAAAATATATAAGTCAATGGTCTTCTCAGTATGCAAACAGGGATTTCAGTCTCTGACATTTCCCTAACAACTACCTGATTCTTACTTCCTTGGATCATACATGGAGTCATGAAATAAAAAGTTAGAATGAAGTTCTGCCTCAGGATCGTCTGGCAATAATTAAAAGAACATGCCTGGAATGTCTCAACAGATGCTTTTACTCACACTTATGTTATGAGAAGCTTGAGAATAGAAAGGCAAGTGATACTGTTCTCTCTGCACTAAACTGCCTGGCATCTGTTGTTTACATTATCCCACTCTTTTGAATGAGTCTCATGACAATAAATCAAAGGTGATAAAGTAAGTATCAACATAGGGCTAACACCTAATCTTGGCTGAACTTCTTAAATTATTAAAGATATAAGTTGGATGAGAAATGAGAGAAATTCTCCTGCTATGACACTTGTGCTGCAAAACATTTGAACTGTAAGCTCTCCCTAAAACTCTAATAAACTAGCAAGATCATTCACAGAAAAGAGTATATGCTTATAATCACAGCACATTTTTCCCCACATATAAAGCATTGAATTAGTTCTGCGTTCTTTCATGCAGATCTCATGTCTTGAGTTTTTGTTTTTGTTTTTTGCATGGATTCTATATGAAAACAAAATTAAAGTCAGAAAATCTGTTGTCTGATGCCTCCTATCAAACCCTTCTTGCACCAAAATCTCTGTACCTAAAACTGAGGAAAATAACAGGATGGTATTTATAGATTACTAAAGATTTAAGTTCTAGTTTAGATATTCATTTATGAAGCAGGTCATGGAAACAGTTTGGGTCTCATCTTCCCAATTCTAAAAAACAGAGGATAGACTAGATAATCCCTCTCATACATTCCAGTACTAAAATTCCATAATCTCTCTCAAAGCTTCCATCAATAAGATTCTATAAGGAAGATGAAAAGCACCCAGGCACATAAAGATATTTGAAATCTTTTGAGCAGGTGATAAAGAGATCTATTTTTTTAAAAATATTTACTTATTTGTGTGTGTGTGTGTGAGAGAGAGAGAGAGAGAGAGAGAGAGAGAGGGAGAGAGAGAGAGAGACAGAGAGAGAGAGAGAGAGACAGAGAGAGAGGGAGACACAGAATCCAAAGCAGGCTCCAGGCTCTGAGCTGTCAGCACAGAGCCTGATTCAAGGCTCAAACTCTTGAACTTTGTGAGACCATGACCTGAATCGAAATCGGACTCAACCAACTGAGTCACCCAGGTGACCCGGGATCTTTTTTTTTTTTTTTTTTTTTTTTAATTGGAGTACTTTTATTTCATAGGGAGAAAGGTGTATCTGGCATTCTGGATTTTTCAGCATCACTAAAGAAACTATTTACTGACAACATTCTACAGAAGGCAGATTTTATGAACTCTCATAGATCTTCATTGTTTTCTTTAAACTCATTATTACTTTTAAAAATGTATAAATTTGTATAAGCTCTTTGAGAGTAGACTATGTTCTGTTTGTCTTGAGGAGCATTTCAGCTAATCTCATTGCCTAGCACCTTACTTGGCACAGTGCAGTTGCTCAGTAAATATCTATAGAATGAATGCATGGCATAAACTGGATATTTGATTACTTTTTAAAATTCAATTATAGCTAACATATAGTGTTATATTAGTTTCATGTGTACAATATGGTGATTCAATAATTCTATACATCACTCAGCGCTCATCATGACAAGTGTACTCTTGAGTCTCTTCACCTATTTCACCCATCTGCCCACCCATCTCCCCTCTGGTACACATCAATTTGTCCTCTACAGTTAAAAGTCTGTTTTCTAGTTTCTCCCTTTTGTTCTTTGTGTGTTTCTTAAATTCCACATATGAGTGAAATCATATGGTATTTATCATTCTCTGACCTATTTCACTTAACATCGATGTTGCAAATGGCAAGATTTCATTCTTTTTTATGGCTGAATAATATTTCATTGTATGTCTACACACATATACTATGTGTGTAGATACCCACACATATATATATCACCTCTTCTTTATCCATTTGTCTATTGATAGGCATGTGGGAGGCTTCCATAATTTGGTTATTATAAATAATGCTGTAATAAACATAAAGTGCATATATCCTTCCAATTTAGTGTTTTTGTATTCTTTAGATAAATAACCAGTCATGTGATAACTGGATCATATGGTAATGCTATTTTTAACTTTTTTAGGAACCTCCAGTGGCTGCATCAGATTGTATTACTACCAACAGTGAAATAGGGTTCCTTTTTCTCCACATCCTCACCAACACTTGTTTTTCTTGCGTTTTTAACTTTAGTTATTCTGACAGGTGTGAGGTGATATATTATTGCGGTTTTAATTTGAATTTCCTTAATTATGAATAATGTTGAGCGTTTTTTCATGTGTCTGTCCACCATATGTGTATTTTCTTTGGAGAGATATCTGTTCAGGTCTTCTGCCCAATTTTAAATTGGATTATTTGTTTTTTTGGTGTTGGGTTATATAAGTTCTTTATTTTCTGTACTAACACTTTATCAGATATGTCATTTGCAAATATATTCTCCCATTCTGTAGGTTGTCTTTTAATTTTGCTGATTATTTCCTTTGCCGTGCAGAAGGTTTTTATTTTGATGTACTGTCAATAGTTTATTTTTGCTTTTGTTTCCCTTGCTTCAGGAGACATATCTAGAAAGATATTGCTATGGCCAATTTCAGAGAAATTACTGCCTATGCTTTCTTCCAGGATTTTTATGGTTTCAGGTCTCACATTTAGGTCATCAATCCATTTTAAATTTATTTTTATGTATAGTGTAAGAAAGTTGTCCAGTTTCATTTTCTGCAAGTAGCTGTCCAATTTTTAATTGACCATAAAATGGTGGGTTTATTTCTGGACTCAATTCTGTTCTATTAACCTATGTGTCTGTTTTTGTGCCAGTACCATACTGCTTTGATTACTACAGCTTTGTAGCATACTAGAAGTCTGGGATTGTGACACCTCCAGTTTTGTTCTTTTCAGGGTTGTTTTGGCTATTTGAGGTCTTTTGTGCTTCTATACAAATTTTAGTCTTATTCATTCTAGTTCTGTGAAAAATGCTGTTGGTATTTTGATAGGGATTGCATTAAATCTGTAGGCTGCTTTGGGTGATACATACATTTTAATAATATTTGTCCTTCCAATCCATAAACATGGAATATTTTTCCACTTGTTTGTGTTGCGTTCAACTACTTTTATCAATGTTTTATAATTTTGACAGTACAAGTCTTCCAACTCATTGGTTAAAAACTTCTGGGGGCGACTGGGTGGCTCAGTCGGTTAGGCGTCTGACTTCGGCTCAGGTCATGATCTCACAGCTCGTGAGTTCAAGCCCCGTGTCGGGCTCTGTGCTGACAGCTCAGAGCCTGGAGCCTGCTTCTCATCCTGTGTCTTCCTCTCTCTCTGCCCCTCCCTCGCTTGTGCTATGTCTCTTTCTGTCTCTCAAAAATGAATAAATGTAAAAAAAAAATAAAAAAAAAACTTAACTTCTGTATTCCTAGGGATTTTATTAATTTTGGTGCAATTATAAATGAGATTGTTTTCTTAATTTCTCTTTCTTCTATATCATTACTAGTGCATAGAAGTGCAACAGATTTCTATACATTAAGTTTGTGTCCTGCAACTTTACTGAATTCCTTTGTCAGTTTTAGTTTTTGGTGGAGTCTTTAGAGTTTTTCTATGTAGCATTATATCATCTGTAAATAGTGAAAGTTTGACTTCTTCCTTAGTGATTTGGATACCTTTTATTTCTTTGTTATCTGATTGCTGTGGCTAGGACTTCCAAAACTATGTCAAATAAAAGTGGTGAAAGTGGACATCCTTGTCTTGTTCCTGACCTTAGAAAAAAGTTCTCAGTTTTTCCTCACTGAGTATGAGGTTTGCTGTGGGTTTTTCATATATGGCCTTTATTATGTTGAGGTATGTTCCCTTTAAACCTACTTCATTGAGGGTTTTTTTTTTTTCATGAATCGATGTTGTACTTTGTGAAATGTTTTTTTCTGCATCTATTGAAATAATCATATGGTTTTTATCCTTTCTCTTGAGATGATATATTACAATAATTAATATGCAGATATTGAACCACCTTGCATCTCGGGAATAAATCCCACTTGATTGTGGTGATTTTTTCTTAAGTTCATTTACTTATTTTGAGAGAGAGAGAGAGGGAGAGAGAGAGAGAGAGAGGAAGGGGCAGAGAGGGAGAGACAGAATCCCAAGCAGGCTTCTCACTGTCAGCACAGAACCCAACACAGGGCTTGAATTCACGAACTGTGAGATAACACCCTGAGCCAAAATCAAAAGTAAGACACTCAACCAACTGAGCCACCCAGACATCTCAATTGTGGTAATTTTTTAAATGATTGTGGTAATTTTTAATTTAATGTGGTAATTTTTGGATTTGATTTGCTAATATTTTGTTGAGGATTTTTACATCTATGTTCATCAGAGATATTGGCTTGTGGTTCTCTCTTTCTTTTTTTTCTTTTTTTGTAGTGTCTTCATCTGGTTTTGGTATCAGGGTAATGCTGGTCTCATAGAATGAATTTGGAAGCTTTCCTTCCGTTTCTATTTTTTGGAAAAGTTTGAGAAGAACAGGCATTAACTCTTCTTTAAGTGTTTGGTAGAATCTTCCTGCCAGGCCATTTGGTCCTGGACTTTTGTTTGGAGTTTTTGATTACTGATTCAATTTCATTGCTGGTAATCCATCTGTCCAAATTTACTATTTCTTCATGCTTCAGTTTTGGTAGGTTGTCCAATTTTGTTGGCTTATAATTTTCATAATATTCTGTTATAATGCTTTTCTGTGGTGTCAGTTGTTATTTCTTCTCTTTCATTTCTGATTTTGTTTATTTGACTCCAATTTTCTTTTTTTTAATAAGTCTAGCTAAAGGTTTATAAATTTTGTTGCTCTTTTCAAAGAACAAACTCCTGGTTTCATCGATCTATTCTATTGCTTTTTTAGTTTCTATATAATTTATTTCTGCTTTAATCTTTACTATTTCCTTCTTTGCACTGTGTTTGGATTTTGTTTGTTCTTCTTCTTCTAGCTACTTTAGGTTTAAGGTTAGTTGTTCATTTCAGATTTGTCTTGCTTATTTATGTAGGCCTCTATTGCTATAAACTTCCCTTTTGGAACAGCTTTTGATGCATCTCAAAGATGTTAGACCATTCTCATTTTAATTTGTCTCCACATATTTTTTTAAAATTTCCTCTTGATTAGTTGAAGACAATCCAGCTCAGCCACAACAGTAAGGTATACATAGGAGACACCTCTGAAGTGCCAGGTAGGTTCTGGTGAACAAGGAACATTGCACTGCAGGGCACTACAGGATCTCTTCCTCATAAGGACACTACTTTCAAGAGCAGGAAACATAGCTGGCTTTCCTAACACAGAAACAGACACAGAAAGTTAGACAAAATGAGAAGACAGAGGAATATGTCCCAAATGAAAGAACAGGAGAAAATCACAGCAAGAGAGCTAAACAAAATAAAGATAAGTAATAGGCCTGATAGAGAATTTAAAGTAATGGTCATAAAGATATTCATTGGACTTAAGAGTAGAGGACCTCAGTGAGATCCTCAACAGACATAGAAAATATAAAAAAGAACCAACCAGAAATTAACTCAATAACTGAAATTAAAAATATACTAGATTGAGGGGCGCCTGGGTGGCTCAGTCGGTTAAGCCTATGACTTCGGCTCAGGTCATGATCAAGTGGTTTGTGAGTTTGAGCCCCGTGGCGGGCTCTGTGCCGACAGCTCAGATCCTGGAGTCTGCTTCAGATTCTGTGTCTCCCTCTCTCTCTGCCTCTCCCCCACTCACACTCTGTCTTTCCCTCCTTCAAAAATAAACATTAAAAAAATTAAAAAAAATATACTAGATGGAATAAATAATAGACTAGAGGAATGGGACAGTGTAAGGGACAGCAATCAAGCTGAATGTGAAGGAGAAACAAATAATAATGATTAAAAAAAGAAAATAGACTTAGGAAACTCAGAAATACCATCAAGCATAACATTTGCATCATAGGGATCCCATGAGGAGAAGAGAGAGAAAAGGTAGGAGAAAATTTATTTGAAGAAATAATAGCTGAAAACTTCCTGAATCTAGGAAACAGCAATACAGATCCAGAAGGTACAGAGAGTCCCCAGCAAAATCAACCCAAGGAGGTCCACACCAAAACACACCATAATTAAAAGAGCCAAAAGTAGAGATAAAGAGAATTTTAAGAGCAGCAAAAAAAAAAAAAAAAAAAAAAGTTATATACATGGGAAATCCTATAAGGCTATCACCTGATTTTTCAGCAGAAATTTTGCAGGCCAGAAGGAGTGGCATGATATAGACCTGTGGAGAGTCTGCTTTGCCTATCTTCAGGTCATTTTCTGGGTTATTTGTATGATGTGGGCGTTGTGTAGTTGTACCCATGGGGCAACATGAGCTTAGGATCCTCCTACTCCATTGTCTTCCCCAGAAATCTTGGACGCTGTATTCTTAATTAAAATGTTAAAACTGTGGAAGTTCCCACAGTTTACTTATATATAAAAATGTGATGATCTTTACTTCCCTGTTTAAGTTATTAAAAATAAGGAAGGAAAGTGGAGAACAGAGAGGAAGAAAATGTCATCAAGATATGGTCTTCTCTCTTTTGGCAATGACAAATATTTTTGAACTTGTATGCCAACTGTTTGGATGATGGTTCTTTGCAATCCCACTTGACTGATACATGTGATACTTCTGGGCTCAGGTGTAGGAGAACATCCTTAAGATGCACTGCAGAAAAACCTGAAAATCTCTCCTGAAAGGTGAAGGTGTCATTTGCCAGAATGATATCATACTGGGTCACATTTGTCCTTCAATTCTTGCACTTTGATCTCCTCTTGCCTAAGTTATTCCTGCTAGTTTTCAATATCTACCCCACTTCATTTTGACCATTTTAAGTGATTGGCTTATTCTTGGCTCATTTTGTATATGAACGTGTATGACGTATGCTCACTAATTCTCTAGAATTGACTTTTACCAAACTTGGTTTGGTTTTGTGACATTGTAGAATATATTGAGTAAATCAGTAATCTCACGAGTACATTACTGGTAGAAAACTCCCTCTAGGCAGAGAACAGATCCTTGAACATTTACTGTGCTGATGATAAACGTAATAGCATAGCATAATACAGTGCTGAAAATACTGAAGCTTAATGATACCTGTTTGAGAAGGTAAAGCAATTTCACAAAATCCCAATGTGAGTTCTTAGGTTCTTCATACTACTGAATTTCTCCAAAAATGTTAGCAAGGTGGCCTTGCCTACCACCATGCTGGTCATATCATCTTCCCCATTACTCAACTCAGGGCATGTAGAAATGTGGTAGGCCTGTATAAATATATATATGGATTCTTCTCATTGAGTAACATGAAGTTTTTATGCCAGAGCACTGGCACTCCTTTGGAGTCCTTAAGAATGTACAAATGCCAATCAAACTCTATGTCAACATAGCCAAGGACAACATATAAACCATTAATTCATATGGATATAAATATTCAGACTCCTTACTTAAAAAGTGAACAATGATGGGACAGTTCCACCAAAGAAAGTTAAATTCTAGAAGATTAACCAATAAGAGGACAAGACTGCAACTCAACTACCTCTTAGCTACCTGGGGTATCACATTTAGCCAAATAGGCTTACCGTTTGTTATTATTCAAGATACAAGCCCATTGGAAGTTTCTAAAGAAAAACCTTGCATATGATTTTGTATGATCCGTCTTTTGCTTTGGAGCCCAGCAATATACATAGGAGGGCAAAAAAAACAAGAAGCAATTTTCTCATTCTTTAATGACTGGAATCTCAAGACCATCAGCAACTGATCTGCTAACCATGGCACAGATGTTACACAGGTTGGCCTAATTATGTGGCAACCCGTTACATACTAAGCTAGATCTTGCATAGAGGGAGGGCAGGGTGCAGTTACAATTTTAGGTGGTTCTGAATTTTAATAGTGAGGTGAATGAACCCATCTTCAGACATCCTATAGACAGTTTGAAAGATTATCTGCAACTGTAAAATGTTCTCTAGAGGAATAGTAATGCTTTTTCATGACTTATTTGTATTGATAAATCACCAGTTACTTGGAAGATATTATGGTATATGCCTCCAATACTGCCTCATGTGAACACTGTATCTGCACATCTGTGCAGAAAAGACTTGACATAGCAGGCCTGAGATTACAATCCTTACAATGGCCTGCTTACCAGGATTGCTATCCTTACAGAGGCCCTTTACTGGCATCTGGGACCTTGGATTTGGGGATGGTTCCCACCATTTCTGGAACCAATAAGAATGCTTCTTTTCAGAGTGCCTAAACTGTGCAAATAATTTAGTTTATGTTGAGTACGTGCTTTTCTTCCGGGAGTCTGGAATTTTGGTATACACTAGGCCAAGGGTACCTGTATGAGCAGCATTCAATGAAAACCTTGGGTATTGAGGCTTTAATGAGCTTCCTTGGTAGAGAATATTTCACATACATTGTCACAACTCATGAGTTAGTCCTGTGTGAGTCTACTAAGAGAAGATTCTGGGAAGCTGCACTGGATTCTCCTAGACTTCACTCCATGCACTTTTTCCCTTTGCTGACTTTGCTCTGTATCCTTTCACTGTAATAAATCATAGTCAAGAGTATAATTATATGCTGAGTTTGATAAGTCCTTCTAAGAAACCATCATATCTGGGAGTGGACTTGGGGACCTTCCAACACAATGTCTTAGAGTACCTGTGTTAATACTATTTCCGTGAGAAACTTGAACAAAAAAGAGAAGCAGAATTTTCTTGTTATTCTTTTCTTTATGCAAGAGCAGCAGCAGCAGCAACAGATACAACCACTGACTTTTTTAAGCATCATCTGTGCACAGGCTATATCTGAAGCAGTTCTTATTTTCTAATAAATATGTAAAGATAAATACATATATAAAAAGATAAACATGTCAACAATAAACATGTAATAAAGATATATATAATAAATGTATAAATATATATAAATGTGTATATATACACATATAAATGTAAACATTTAAATCAACAGGTAAAAAGATATTTTCATTATAAGTTTTACAAATGAAGAAGACGAAATTCAGTTTAGAATTTAAATCTATATTACTTCAAACTCATGCTGTTTCTAAAACATCATATCCATTCCTTCTCCTTCAAATGTAACAATTATTTAACTAACAGAACCACATTTTTATATGGTAGTTTATCTTCGCTTTTCAATATTCAAACTGAAATTTGAAATTCTTATTTTTCTCTATGTTATATGCATAGTACCTGGCCAAAATAGTAAAATAGTGACCACAGAAAGAAAGAAAACCAGTTAGTGTGTATTTATGCTTGTCCCACAGAGAAAAAGGGATAATCTTGGGTTCTAAAACCTTAGGAATAAATGAGATATTAAATGTAAAATAGTGGAGCGCCTGAATGGCTCAGTTGGTTAAGTGTCTGACTTCAGCTCGGGTTATGATCTCACCATGTGTGGCCTCAAGCCCTGTGTCGGGTTCCATGCTTGGGATTCTCTTTCCCTCTCTCTCTTTGGCCCTCCCCTGCTCATGCTTGCTCTCTCTCTCTCAAAATAAATAAAATAATAATAAAAAATCAAATACTGTGAGGGAGATAGTATTGTTATCCCCCTTTAAAAAATGTAAAATAGTTAGTACCTGGCATCAACAAATGCTTTAATAACTATTAGTCCCTATTTCCTCATAGGTGAGGAACTGCTTTGGTGTTTGGACCAATTCCTTAACATCCTTGTACCTATTCCTATGTGACACTGAAGTGTTTTAGATTTGCCTACCATAAGTAGACGAGCACACAGACGTTGGCAAATACATGTGGAACTGAGCTGACTCTAGTTGTCATTAGGTTGGCAAGCATTTCAATCCAAAACATATTTACTGAATTTCTGCCAAACACCAGGCAAGTGCTAGATAATTAGGAAACCAAGATGAAGCCCCCTGCTTACAATCTAGAGCCCCAATACAGAGGAATAAATGCAAGTTAGTGTAGTTGGCATGGAGAGAGGAAAAATTACCAGCAAAATTGCCTTATTCAAAATATACACAGTCTTTCAGTTTTATCTAAGTTATATTAACTAGAAGCTTAATGAAAATAAAATAAATGACCATTGGACAGGTTTTCATGCTGGGCATGCCATATTTGTGTGTCTACTGACACCAATGGAAAAAAACACAACTGATTCTTTAACAATAAATAACCTCTGGCAATTCTACTACAGGAAACAAAATCATTGCTTTAGAGAGCTTACTTTGTTTTAAAATAAATGTAATTGATTGAATTTCAGTTGGCATGCCAGATTGATATCTCATTAAAAAGACATTAAGCTATAATGCTTTCTGAAATATAAAAACTCTATTAAAAATTTTTTTCAATGTTTATTTTTGAGAGAGAGAGTAGCAGAGGAGGGGCAGAGAGAGAGGGAGACACAGAATCTGAAGCAGGGTCTAGGCTCTGAGCTGTCAGCACAGAGTTGGATGCAAGTCTCAAACTCACAAAACATGAGATCATGACCTGAGTTGAAATCGAATACTTAACCAACTGAGCCACCCAGACGCCCCTGAAATATACAAATTCAAATCCAGGATAACAACCACTAAGTTTTATCTCATATTTTTAAAAAGAGAATTATTTAAGAGAACTTCATTTATATCCATAGTACATGATATAAAGTTTTTTTTGGAAACTCTTCATCATAGAAGCTTCCTGGAACTTGACAGGCATGCATGCTATGCCTGTCTAAGATATTTCCAGGAAAAATGAAATTCATAGTCATGTAATTTAAAAAATATGCTATAAGAACTTATTCCACTATGTTTCCCTCAGGCCATTGATGTAAATTGATGTTTTCGAAATAGTCTATTCCTTTCTCATCACTTTTTGTAGGGTTAAATATCAATTGCTCGACATCTGTCTTGGTGATTATTTTTTTGGATTAGACTCCAAAAGCAAAGACAACAAAAGCAAAAATAAACAAATGGGACTATATTAAACTAAAAGCTTCGGCACAACAAAGGAAATCATCAACAAAATTAAAAGACAACCTACTGAATGGGAAAAATATTTGAAAATTATCTATCTGATAAGGAGTTAATATCCAAAATACATAAAGAACTAATATAACTCAACAGCAAAAAAACCTGATTCAAATAGCCTGATTAAAAAAGACAAAGGATCTGAATAGACGTTTTTGCAAAGAAGATATACAGATGGCCAACAGGTACATGAAAAGATACTCAACATCACTCATCATCAGGGAATGCAAATCAAAACCACATGGTATATCACCTTACACCTGTTAGAATGACTATTACCAAAAAGACAAGAAATAACAAGTATTGGTGAGGATGTAGAGAAAAGGTAATCCTAGTGCACTACTGATGGGAACATAATTTGGTGCAGCCACTATGGAAAATAGGAGGTTCCTCAAAAATTAAATGACATATAACACATTTTTTTGGTGGCTAATAATAAGCCATTCACTACTATCCTGTTTCTTCTATTGTAAATTTATTACTTTATGGGATTCTATGATCCTTAAGGGGGGTGGTAATCATATCTTTCTGTATTTCCACAATATGCTGCAATACTAAGTAGTCAAAATATTTAATGAGAGATACAACATTAAAAATACAAAGATTGACAATTATTTAGTTTTTATGGGGTTTTCTGAAATTTTTGCTTGGCATTCTATGCTGACACACTTCTGACAACTTTTTATCTTTTCAGAATCTTCATTTCTATTTGGGTTTTTATTTAATATCAGTATCTTCTACTAGACTGGAAAAGCAGTCTGGTTCCAGAGTCTTTACTTTTGCCACTTTATTATACTGACCTAAGGTATTTTGTTTTCATAGTCATAGTTGTATATGGTCCTCACTATTTCATTCAACCAGTATTTACAAAACACATAGCAAGTGAAAGATTCTTGTGCTAGATAATATAAAGGATTTAAATAGGAATATAAACATCCCCCAAGATGCTAATAATCAACCATTGATTGGCTCTGTCTCTCAAAAAGAGAGCCAAGGGATATATATTGGTATCTAAGACACAAAAATTAAAGTGTTAAATGTGATAAAAGTCTATATTTTATAATACTTAACAGGATGGAAGTTTATTTTCAACTGAGGGATTTAGGAAAAATTTCCCACATGTACCATTTGAGCTGGGCTTTTAAAGAACAGATTAAAAAAAGAAAAAAAAAAACAGATAAGATTTGGATATAAAGAGATAGAAGGGTAGGACATTTCAAAATAGAACTAAGAATCATTTCAATCATTAATCTTTTTTAAAGTTTATTTGTTAACTTTGAGAGGGAGAGAGAGAGAGAAAGTGAGCGCACAAGCAGGTGAGGGGCAGAGAGAAGGGGAGACAGAATCCCAAGCAGGTGAGGGGCAGAGAGAAGGAAAGACAGAATCCCAAGCAGGCTCTGCACTAACAGCAATTCAGGACTTGAACTCATGAACCATGAGATCATGACCTGAGCAGATATAGAGTTGGATGCTTAACCAACTGAACCACCCAGGCACCCTGCAATCATTAATCTTTGAACAAGTATTTATTTAACACACATTATCTAGCAGGCACTGTATATGAGATATAGTCCATGAGTTCAGGGGGCTTTTACTTTATCTCCTAAATATCTTTCATAACTTGCCCTTTTGCCTCTGTCCTAGTTAAAGTAATTGACTATCACCTCTCCCTAACACTACTGCAATTACTTCTTTACTGGTGTCCCTTTATTTCCTTTTGTTTAAAATTTTTAAATCTTTTTTTATGTTTGAGAGAGAGTGAGAGTGAGAGAGAGTGAGAGAGAGAGAGTTAGAGTGCAAGCAGGGGAAGAACAGAGAGAGAGGGAGGCATAGAATCCGAAGCAGGCTCCAGGCTCCGAGCAGTCAGCACAGAGCCTGACATGGAGCTTGAACTCAGGAACCGCAAGTTCATGACCTGAGCTGAAGTTGGATGCTTAACTGACTGAGCCACTCTGGCTGCCCTACTTTTATTTATCTTATGGCTAGCATGACATTTCCAACTGGCTAATTTGATTCGTTTATAATGTTACTATAAATTCAGCACATCCTTACTGCCTACAGGATAAAATGTGAACGATGCACAGGATAAAATATGGATGGCATATTTATAGGGCTCTTCATTATTTAATTAATCATTGTTTACCTGTTGAGACTCTTTCTTCACTCTTTTCCCTTCTCACAGTATGAAACTTATAGCAATTCAGTATATGCTAGATTCTCTCATGATTATCAACCTTTGTACAGGTCTGACCTGTTACCTGGAGTGCTGCCTGAGAGCCTGCTCTATTTCTAGGAAAACTGACATTATTCAATATCCTGCTCAAGCACTGATTCCATTCCAGAGCCTTTTCCTGGTTCCCCCATATAGAATGTAGTGCTCTTTTCTTGCAGATATATGATTATTGTATTATA
Source organism: Herpailurus yagouaroundi (assembly GCF_014898765.1). NCBI lineage: Eukaryota > Metazoa > Chordata > Mammalia > Carnivora > Felidae > Herpailurus > Herpailurus yagouaroundi. The sequence goes on from NW_024412388.1 coordinate 73,063,029, forward strand.
ACTGTTTTCTACATGATTCCCCACTAATGAATCAAAAGTAAGAACCATTTTTTTTTACCTTTTATCTATAGCTTCTGGTGGAATATTTAATAAATAATTGGTATACAATTAATATTTGTGAAATAGTGAGAGCCTCAAAAGCCAGTGGAGCAAGGTTGTAGAATAAATGATGAATGCAAGATATAATGTAAATGTAGAACTTACAGGGTTAGTCATTTACCAAAGGTAAGTGTGAAGGAAAAGAGGGCATACAAACAAAATGCTGAGCTTTGAACGCTGGGTAACTGAAGGGTAGTGGTGCTGATTATGGAAAATGCTGAAAGAAGTAAGAGTCAACCAAGATAGGAAGCTCCTGAATGCACATCCCCCCACAGACACACCAAATGTATAGCTATACATATGGAGAAATTCCCTGCTCAAGAGATCCAGAAATTAGCTGAATGACTTCTACATATGTGGCAAATGAAAAAAATGCCCACATCAAAACAGGTTGGAAAGGCTAAGACATACTCTTACCACAAACTCCATTCCTGGCATAGCACTATACAAACAGGGGGGTACTCCCAATCTCCCAGCTTCTTCCTAAAGAGAAAAGGGTTTAAACCCCATATCTGGCACCCCAGTTTTTAAGACTCCCACCAGAGGGATGGGCTCCTCAAAACCTAGTTCTGGGAGTCAACAGGGCTTACTCCACAAGACCCATTAGATTATAGTAAATGAGAAAGCAATTCTTAATGAATAAATGAACACTTGCCATGGCTACTCCCCCAGATCTCAGTGTAGAAAGAGCAGACAATATCATCTATCTCTGTCTTTCCCTGAATGAGACTTACTGCATACTTTAAAGCTGCTACCTGAGGGCCAAGTTCATAATCTAGCAGGAACCTAAGGGCTGGCTGTGATCTTCCTCAGAGATCAGGAAAGCTACTGGACATCTCCCCTGCCTTCTCCTGCCAGTATGCTCCAGGTCACTAGTTTGTATATGTACTATACTCCAGTTTCTACAGCTGCCACCTAAGGGATGGGTCTCTTGGCTGGATTGTATGGCTTGGATAGCCAATACCACTCACACTCACAAGTACCATGGGACTGCAGCAAGCAAAGATGCAGTTCTTAACCAGCTATCCATCCAAGGCTCAGTCTGTTAGGAGCAGCCAAAAGCAATGTCCATATTTCATTCTTTCCCTGGAAGGGGTTTATTTGCACATTTCAAAAGCTGCCACCTGAGTGTCAGGCTTCTAATTTAACAGGCATTTAAGGGCTGGCTGCAATCCTTCCCCAGAGACTGGGAAAGCCAACATATACCTCTCCCACATTCTCCCTCCTGCCCACTACAATAATAAAACCAAATTGCCAGTATCTCCCTGGAAGGCATCTGGCACCCCAGCTTTTGAAGCTGTTGCCCAAGGGACAGGTCTGCAGATTGCCTTAACAGTCAACAGAGATTGCATTTACAAGTTCCACAGGACTGGAGTAAACAAAGATATAGTTCTTAGCAAGTATAGGAGCACTCTCTTATGGCAGTATACCCAGGCCATCACAAGGGAACAGGCAAGAATGACATCTCCCAGTTTCTCCCTGGAAGGGGCTTAACTATGTACTTAGTTCTACCCAAGGTCCAACTTTGAATCAGCCTGCATATAGGTGCTGACTATGATCTTTCCCGTGGAACACTGACAGGTATCAGCATACCCTCAACTATTGGGAGCCACTAAGGAAAAAGAAAGAGGCTTGGACACTCACAAATTTGAGAGACATCTAGGTGCTCAGATCAGGTGTGGCTCATCTCTTAGAGGAGATCATTCTCTCAAGACTGGGAAAGGTGGTGGTTTTATCTAATGTACAAAAACCAATGCAGAGAGTCAAGTAAAATGAAAAACAAACAAACAAACAAAAAAAAACAACCCAGAGGATTGTGTTCCAAATAAAAGAACAAGATAAATCTCCAGAAAGGTCTTAATGAAATAGAAGTAAATGATTTACCTTACAGAGAGTTCAAAATAATGGCCATAAAGATGTTCAATGAGGTCAGAACAATGTATGAACAAAGTCAATTTCAACAAAGATAGAAAATATTAAAAAGTACCAAGTAGAAAAATCATAGAACTGGAGAATACAATGACTGAATTGAAAAATTCATTAAATTCATTAGAGGGACTCAACAACAGACTAGATCATGTGGAAGAAAAAAATAAGTGAACTCAAAGAGGTCCATTCAGAGGAACAAAAAGAAAAAGAATAAAAAAGGGTGAAGATGTGCTAAGAGACTTATGGGACATTACCAAAGGAACCAAGAGAGCCTCAGAAAGATAAGAAAGAGGTAGAAAGCTTATTAAAAAAAATAATATCTGGAAATTTTCCTAACCTGGAGTAAAAAACAGACATCTAGATCCAGGAAGCCTAGAGAGTTACAAATATGATTAATCTAAAGAGAACACAACAAGATATTTATAGTTAGATTATCAAAAGTTAAAGACAAGGAGAGGATCTTAAAAGTCGCAAGAAAAAATTCAACTTGTACTACAAGGGAACCTCAATAACAGTATGAGAAGATTTTTTCAGCAAAAACTTTGTAGGCCAGAAGGGAGTGGGGTGATATATGCAAAGTGGTAAAAGAAGAAATTGCCAACAAAGAATACTCTACCTGGTAAAGTTTTCCTTCAGAATTGAAGAACAGATAAAGTTTTCCAGACAAGAAAAAGTTAAAGAAGTTCTTCACAACTAGACTAAATTTACACAAAATATTAAAGGAAGTTCTTCAAGCTGATATGAAAGGATGATAGTTAGTAACTGGAAAACATCTTAAAAAGTATAAAACTCACTGGTTAAGGTAAATATATAGTTAAATTCAAAATAGTTTAAGGTTTCAGTGGTGAATAAATTACTTATAACTCTAGCATGAAAATTTAAAAATTATTAAATATAATTATGGCTACAATAATTTGCTAATGGCTACACAACATAAAAGGAAACAAATTATGACATCAAAAACAGAAAATGGGGGGCCATTGTATGTGTTCAAAAATAAGTTACCATCAGCTAAAGTTAGATTGAAATAATACGTTTTATGTAAGTTTCATGGCAACCACAAGTCAAAAGGCTATCAGAGATATCCAAAAGATACAGAAAAAGAAATAAAATCATACCACTACAGAGAATCACCAAATCACAAAGGAAGAGAGCAAAAGAGGAAGAAAGGAACAAAGGAATTAAAAACAATCAAGAAAGAATTAACAAAATGGCAACAGTAAGTTCATGCCATCAATAATTACTTTAAGTGTAAATGGACTAAAATCTCCTAAACAAAAGACACAGAATAGCTGAATGGATAACAAAAGAAGATGCAACTAGGCACTGCCTATAAGAGACTCATCTCAGTTTTAAGGACACAGTGAAATGATGGAAAAAGATATTCCATGCAAATGGAAACTAACAGAAAAGAGAGGTAGCCACATTTATATCACATAAAATAGACTTTAAACCAAAGACTAAAATAAGAGACAAAGAAAGTTATTGTGTAATGATAAAGGAATTTGATCAAGAGAATATAATATTTGTAATTATTTATGCATTCAACTGTACCTAAATATATAGCTGTACCTAAATATATATTAACAGATCTGAAGGCACAACTATAATAATGGCAGAGGACTTCAATACCTCACCCTCAACAATGGATAAACCATCCAGACTGAATATCAATAAAGAAATAGTGAATTTAAATTATATGTTAGACCAGATGGACCTAACAGATGTATACAGAACATTCCATCCAAAAACAATAGAACACACATCTTCTCAAGTACACATAGACCATTCTCGAGGACACATCACACATGTGGATCATTCTCTAGGATACATCATACACAAGGGTCATTCTCCAGAATAGATCATACACATGGACCATTTTTCAGGATAGATCATGTGTTAAGACAAAAAATAAGTCTTAATAAGTTTAATAAGATTGAAATCATATCAAATATCTTTTCTACAACAGAAATCAGTAACAAGAAGAAAACTGGAAAATTCACAAATATGTGAAACAATGTCATATACCATAGCATCAAAAATAATAAGATACTTAGGAATAAACTGAAGATAAAAGATCTGTATACTGAAAACTAAAGACATTGATGAAAGAAATTGAAGAAGACATAAATAAAATATCCTATGTTGATGGATTGGAAGAATTACTAATGTTAAAATGTCCATACTACCTAAAACAATCTACAGATTCAATGCACTCCCTATTTAATTATAATAGCATTCTTTACAGAAATAGAAAAAATAATCCTAAAATTTGTATAGACCCACAGAAGACCCTAAATAGCCAAAGAAATCTTGAGAAAGAATGAAGCTGGAGGTAGCACACTTGCTAGATTTCAAACTATATTAAAAGTTGTAATAATAATAATTATAGCAATACCATAATAGTAGGAGACTTCAACACCCCACTCACAGCAATGGACAGATCATCTAATCAAAAAATCAATAAGGAAACAATGGCTTTGAATGACACATTGGACCAGATGGACTTAACAAATCCATTCAGAACATTTCATCCCAAAGCAGCAGAATATACATTCTTCTCCAGTGCACATGGAACGTTCTCCAGAATAGACCATATACTGGGACACAAATCAGCCCTAAGTAAGTACAAAAAGATTGAGATCACACCATGCATATTTTCAGACCACAATGCTATGAAACTCGAAAACAACCACAAGAAAAAATTTGGAAAGGTAACAAATACTTGGAGACTAAAGAACCTCCTACTAAAGAATGAATGGGCTAACCAAGAAGTTAAAGAAGAAATTAAAAAGTGTATGGAAGTCAATGAAAATGATAGCACCACAACCCAAAACCTCTGGAACGCAGCAAAGGCAGTATAAGAGGAAATTATATAGCAATCCAGGCCGTCCTAAAGAAGGAAGAAAGATCTCAGATACACAACCTAACCTTATGCCTTAAGGAGCTGGAAAAAGAACAGCAAATAAAACCCAAAACCAGCAGAAGACAGGAAATAATAAAGATTAGAGCAGAAATTAATGCTATCAAAACCAAAAAACAAAACAAAAGTAGAACAGATCAATGAAACCAGAAGCTGGTTCTTTGAAAGAATTAGCTCTTTCAAGCTAATCTTATTTTTGAAATCAAGCCAAAGTTTGATCAAGAAGCCAGTTTGATCAAGAAGAAAAAGGAAAGGACCCAAATAAGTAAAATCAAGAATGAAAGAGGAGAAATCACAACCAACACAACAGAAATAAAAACAATAATAAGAAAATATTATGAGCAATTATATGCCAATAAAATGGGCAATCTGGAAGAAATGGACAAATTCCTAGAAACATATACACTACCAAAACTGAAACAGGAAGAAATAGAAAATTTGAACAGACCCATAACCAGTAAGGAAATTGAATTAGTAATAAAAAATCTGCCAAAAAACAAGAGTCCAGGGCCAGATGGCTTTCCAGGGGAATTCTACCAAACATTTAAGGAAGAGTTAACACCTATTCTCTTGAAACTGTTCCAAAAAATAGAAAAGGAAGGAAAACTTCCAAACTCTTTCTGTGAAGCCAGCATTACCCTGATTCCAAAACCATACAGAGACCCCACTAAAAAGGAGAACTATAGACCAATTTCCCTGATGAACATGGATGCAAAAATCCTCAACAAGATATTAGCCAACTGGATCCAACAATACATTAAAAAAATTATTCACCAGGACCAAGTGGGATTTATACCTGGGATGCAGGGCTGGTTCAATATCTGCAAAATAATTAATGTGATTCATCACATCAATAAAAGAAAGGACAAGAACCATGTGATCCTCTCAATAGATGCAGAGAAAGCATTTGACAAAATACAGCATCCTTCTTGATAAAAACCCTCAAGAAAGTAGGGATAGAAGGATCATACCTTGAGATGATAAAAGCCATATACGAGCGACTCAATGCTAATATCATCCTCAATGGGGAAAAACTGAGAGCTTTCCCCCTAAGGTCAGGAACAAGACAGGGATGTCCACTCTCACCACTGTTATTCAACATAGTATTGGAAGTCTTAGCCTCTGCAATCAGACAACACAAAGAAATAAAAGACATCCAAATCGGCCAGGAGGAGGTCAAACTTTCACTCTTTCCAGATGACATGATACTCTATATGGAAAACCCAAAAGATTCCACCAAAAAACTGCTAGGACTGATTCATGAATTCAGCAAAGTTGTAGGATATAAAATCAATGCACAGAAATCGGTTGCATTCCTATACACCAACAATGAAGCGACAGAAAGAGAAATCAAGAAATCAATCCCATTTACAGTTGCACCAAAAACCATAAAATACTTAGGAATAAATCTAACCAAAGAGGTGAAAAATCTCTACACTGAAAACTATAGAAAGCTTATGAAAGAAATTGAAGAAGACACAAAGAAATGGAAAAAGATTTCATGCTCCTGGATAGGAAGAACACGTATTGTTAAAATGTCGATACTACCCAAGGCAATCTATATATTCAGTGCAATACCTATCAAAGTAACACCAGCATTCTTCACAGAGCGAGAACAAATAATGCTAAAATTTGTATGGAACCAGAAAAGACCCCGAATAGCCAAAGCAATCTTGAAAAAGAAAACCAAAGCAGGAGGCATCATAATCCCAGACTTCAAGCTATACTACAAAGCTGTAATCATCAAGACAGTATGGTACTGGCACAAGAACAGACACTCAGATCAATGGAATAGAATAGAAACCCAGAAATGGACCCACAAACATATGGCCAACTAATCTTTGACAAAGCAGGAAAGAATATCCAATGGAATAAAGACAGTCTCTTCAGCAAGTGGTGCTGGGAAAACTGGACAGCGACATGCAGAAGAATGAACCTGGACCACTTTCTTATACCATACACAAAAATAAACTCTAAGTGGATGAAAGACCTCAATGTAAGACAGGAAGCCATTACAATCCTCGAGGAGAAAGCAGGCAAAAATCTCTGATATTGCCCGCAGCAATTTCTTAATCAGCACATCTCCGGAGGCAAGGGAAACAAAAGCAAAAACGAATTACTGGGACCTCATCAAAATAAGCTTCTGCACAGCGAAGGAAACAATCAGCAAAACTAAAAGGCAACCGACAGAATGGGAGAAGATATTTGCAAACGACATATCAGATAAAGGGTTAGTATCCAAAATCTACAAAGAACTTATCAAACTCAACACCCAAAAAACAAATTATCCAGTGAAGAAATGGGCAAAAGACATGAATAGACACTTCTCCAAAGAAGACATCCACATGGCCAACAGACACAGGAAAAAATGCTCAACATCACTCATCATCAGGGAAATAAAAATCAAAACCACAATGAGATACCACCTTACACCTGTCAGAATGGCTAACATGAACAACTCAGGCAACAACAGATGTTGGTGAGGATGCGGAGAAAGAGGATCTCTTTTGCATTGTTGGTGGCAATGCAAGCTGGTGCAGCCACTCTGGAAAACAGTATGGAGGTTTCTCAAAAAACTAAAAATAGAACTACCCTACCACCCAGCAATTGTACTACTAGGCATTTATCCAAGGGATACAGGTGTGCTGTTTTGAAGGGATACATGCATCCCCATGTTTGTAGCAGCACTATCAACAATAGCCAAGGTATGGAAAGATCCCAAATGTCCCTCGATGGATGAATGGATAAAGAAGATGTGGTATATATGTACAATGGAGTATCACTCGGCAACCAAAAAGAATGAAATCTTGCCATTTGCAACTACGTGGATGGAACTGGAGGGTATTATGCTAAATGAAATTATTCAGAGAAAGACAAAAATCATAAAACTTCACTCATATGAGGACTTTAAGAGACAAAACAGATGAACATAAGGGAAGGGAAACAAAAAGAATATAAAAACATGGAGGGGGACAAAACAAAAGAGACTCATAAATATGGAGAACAAACTGAGGGTTGCTGGAGGGGTTGTGGGAGGGTGGATGGGCTAAATGGGTAAGGGGCATTAAGGAATCTACTCCTGAAATTATTGCTTCACTATATACTAACTAATTTGGATGTAAATTTTAAAAAATAAAAAATAAAGTTAAATTATAAAAAAACCTGATGAGATACAAAAAAAAATAATAATGATAACAACAACAACAATGTATTGGAATAAAAAGAGTCACACAGATCAATGGATCAGAATAGAGAGTCTAGAAATAAACTCATGCATATATAGTCTATTAATGACATAGGAGCAACTCCTGGAAGAAAATATAGAGAGGGGATAACTCCTTGACATTGGTCTTCGCAATATTTTTTTATACTTCACATCAAAAGCAAAGGCAGGAAAACAAAAATAAACAAACAGGACCACATGAAACTAAAAATCTTCTGCATAGCAAAGGAAAGCATCAACAAAATGAAAAGCAGAATGGGAGAAAATATTTGCTAACACATATCTGATAAGGGATTAATATCCAAAACATACAAGGAACTCATACAAGTCAATAGTAAAAAGGAATAATCCAATTTTAAAATGGGCAAAGAATCTGAATAGATAATTTTGCCAAAGAAGATCTACAAGTAGCCTCTGGTACATAAAGATGTTCAGCAGCACTAGTCATCAGGGAAATGCAAATCTCAACCACAATGAGATACCACCTCCCCCGTTAGAATGGCTACTATTAAAGAGACAAGAGGTAATAAATGTTAGCAAGGATATAGAGAAAAGGGAACTCTTTTACACTGTTAGTGGGAATATAAACTTGCACAGCCACTCTGGGAAACAGCATGGAGGTTCTTCAAGAAATTGAAGATAGAACTACCATATGACCTAGTAATTCTACTTCTGGGTATATATCCAGAGGAAATGAATTATTACCTTGAAGAGATATCTGTGCTCTCATGTTCATAACAGCATTATTTACAAAAGCCAGTGTATAGAAACAACATAAATGTCTGTTGATGTATGAATGAAGAAAATGTGATATATATATAGATATCTATATATATGTCTATCTATCTATCTATCTATCTATCTATCTATCTCTCACAGTTATAAGACTGAATAAGGTCTGAGGACCTAATGTATATCACTGTGATTACAGTTGATAACAATGTATCATATAATTGAAATTTTCTAAGAAAGTAGAATTTATATGTTTTCACATAGACATAAAGGTAAATAGTAGGGTGATGGATATGTTAGTTAACTCTTTGGGGGAATTCTTTTGCAATGTGTACGTATATTAAACATTTTATATTTTAAATATCTTACAATGTTATTTGTCAATTACACCTCAGTTATGCTGACAAAATGGACTGATATGATAGAAAATTTTATTAGTGGACATTTTAAATGATCTTTGATAATATACAGAAGTAGAAAACCTCAAGAAAAAGAAAAAGAAAATGCTGAGAGGAGGAGTTGTATGTAATGGGTTTGGGAGAAGGGGTGATGAGTACAGATTTGAATCCAATGAGGCTGTGATCATAGAGTGGTTACTACTCTGCATTGTGAATCCAATGAGTCTGAGGAACAATTTTTAACTTTAAAGAAAACTACGGATCAGAGTAGTCTTTTGGATTTACCTTCATTTATTATTTACTTCATTTATTTCTCAAATATGTTACACTTCGCGTTTAGGTTTTGCTTCACAAACCCTGATCCTTACAGGACTTGATCTAGTACTGGAAAGACATGTAGAGGTGCCTGGGTGGTTCAGTCGGTTAAGTATCCGACTCTCGATTTTGGCTCAGGTCATGATCTCACAGTTCGTGAGTTCGAGCCCCACATCAGGCTCTATGCTGACAGTGTGGAGCCTGCTTGGGATTCTCTCTCTCTCTCTCTCTCTCTCTCTCTCTCTCTCTCTCCCTCTCCCTCTCTCCCTCCCTCCCTTCCTCCCTCCCTCCCTCTTTCTTTTCCTCTCTCTGGGACCCTCCCATGCATGCACACTCTGTCTCTCTCCCTCAAAATAAATAAATAAACTTAAAAAAAAAGACATGTAAATAAGTAAGGACAATCAATGAATGATGATAGAAGCGCGTATAAGGTATAGAGGATAAAGCAATCAAGGCTTAGAGGAAGTGATGCTTGAGCTGACCTGTGGAAGACCAACAGGTATTTGTGAACCAGAAAAGATGAGAAGGACATTACCAAATAAAAAATAATAAAAGCCAGATGAGGTGCGACCACTTGTGCCTTACTTAACTCCCTCCAGCTACTCTGAACTGCTTACAATACAGTTTTGCAAACACTCCAGATATTTTGTGTTTCCATATGTTTTATTCTCATGCTGCTGTTCCCTTTGAAATGTCTTTCCTTATTCAGATTGTCTCATGATAGAATGTCATATTTTCAGACTCTGTTCAAGTACACTGAAGTCCTCTTAAGAAACAGCCAGTAGCAAAAAAATTAGAAAAACTACCTTTCATTTCTTAATTTATTTCAGTTCCATCATATAGAACATATATTTATTGTCAATGTTAAATATATTAGGCATATGTTCATTGCTATGGGAGGCAGTTTTCTGTATAGATAATTCAAATAAAAAAGCAACTGTGACATAAGTCAAAAAAAGCTAAGGACCATGATAATGGATATAAAGTAATGAAAAGCTTAACAAGAAAAGAGACTGAATCTAATTTTGGGCAGAGACACCAGAAAGGACTTCATGGTAGAGCAGATGATTTGAGAGGGGTCTTGAGAGTTGATGTTAGGCAGATAATAGGAGTGAGGAAATGAAGACCTTTGGAGGTGGTAGCAACAATCCAAAACAAAGGCATAAAAAGTGGGTTGCATTTAAGGAACATTGAATGGATTGGGAAGTGTGAGAAAAACAAGTAAGTATAAAGATAGGTGAGGGATGTATTGTAGGCAGCCTTAAAAGTCAGGTTGAAAATTCTTATAATCTATATTCTTAAGGCCTCTACAGATTTATTCCACTTACTATACCCTATCCTCCTAGCATTTTTGGAGGAACTTGTATCATCTAGGTCTTTCCAGATTTTAGTGACTAAATTGATTTTACCTTTAATGGCATACTCAACACATAGAGAAACATAGATTTTGACAGATAATTTTTCCAAAACTCATTAATCAGAAAGAAAATCCACAAAAAAGCAAGCATATAATCCTTGTACCTCAGCAGCTACAATATTTCCATCTGGCACTGAAGAAATAAAAAGGTTTTATAGTTATAAAAAGTTTCTATAAGACACATAGCTGGCTGTATTTATGGTTAAAGTAAAATCCTGATTTCACGTAATTATTTTTCCTGTGGTCAAGAGAAACATGCATCTTTTTAAACAAAAATGTTGTGATGTTCCCCCTCAGGCTGTTTTGTCAAGTTGATGAAAAAAAGAGACTTCATAAACATAAGATAGAATGCAAATGCAAAATATCTCAACTTAATGTGAAATAAAGTCTAATGACATCCTTAGAACCTTCCCCAAAGTAATGAAAGAAAAACTCACTAAAACTTAATATATGGAAATCCTTTGACTCTTAGAACAGAACTTCAAAAAAAGTGTATAATGTTCAGAAGAATGTTTCTAGTGAACTTGTGTACATATAGAGCAGATTTCTTTGTTCTTGGAAAATATTTCCTGGTAATATTCTTAAGTGTTTGTTAAGGAAAAACAAAAAGACACATTGCAGTAGAGTACTTTGGATGTCCATGTGGCCTACATATAAATGCAAATTAACTCATTATGTTAATGCTTAGTACACAAAATCAATGTGTGGTGGCAACACAATATGTCTACAAGTTTAATCTGTTTTTTTATTTGAAGGAATCACATTCGCACTTAGTGCTTTCTTTGTTAATAATAAAAGAGTAATGATGCAGAAGCGCATATGGCAGATTAATTTAGTAAGGGCTGGTGTAGCCCAAATCAAGTGTAACTTTTTATGAGAGGAAAAGGCAAACTATAGCCTGTAGGCCAAATCCTGCCTGCTGTCTATTTCTTTTTTTTCCCCACTATTTTTATAAATAAAGTTTTACTGGGAACACAGCCAGAGTCATTCATTTACATATTGTCTAGGACTGTTTTTGTACTACAGTAGCAGAGTTGAGTAGTTATGACAGAGATGATATGGCATGAAAGTCTAGAATATATAACACCTGGCCTTTTACAGAAAAATTTGCTGACCCATGTTCTAGAATGAATATAGCTCCTTAGGTTCCAAATCCAGTACATTGGTTACATAGACCTTATAAGTATTTTTTTAAACAATCAGGACCATAAGAATTTTTTCACTAGCCTTACTCTCAGTCAAAACTGCATTTGCCTTCTGCAAAAGTAGTCATGCCAACAGGTAGCCCAAGGCAACCCCTTTACCCTGATCCCTACATGGACTTCCATAAGTTCATCCCATTCTTTGATATGAACAAGAAATGTACTCTCCATCTTATAAATTCTGAGCATAAAAACGTCATTAGAAATCTTTGCCATTTTCAGTGATGTGCAAATATTTAAATAAAATAGTGCATTACTAATAAATGAAAATAGTGTAGCTTTTATGCAAACAGCTTCAAGGGAAGTCCCCTAGCACTCCCTTCCAATCAAAGTGCCACCCCCAGACCCCTGTATATAGAATTTAGAACCGCCATTCCCTCAAGAGCTATGATTACCACATTGTAGTATTTCTAGTTAAGAAACCAGTAACATGTTTTTCGTCAAAGCTGGGGGTTCTCTATCAACATATAAAATCTTATGGTAGGCATCAAAATAATTTTTGCTTCTTTTTTTTTAAAGACTATCTTCTATAATAGGATTCATGTTTTGACAAAACTATGTGTATAATTCTTTACTCACTTTCTAGATGACAAATCACTTAAGGATCAAGCTTTATTTGGTTGTATATCTAGCACATGGTAAATGTTCAATAAGTATCTTTTGAATGATAGAATAAATAAGTGAAAGAAATAAGTTTTCTAGTGTCGAATCATAGGATAATATTTAAACTCATTTAGATTCTGAATCTTAATGTCCCAGGCTGAAATATAGAATTATATTAAATGTAATTTAAAAAATCCTTAAGAGTGAATCCTGAAAAACCAAAGGGAACAAAAAATAATAATTATTTCTATCAATTCTAAAATAAGTGACCAAGTTTATGTTTCCTTAGAATGCTAATAGGCTTAGCACCCTAGGCAGTAAGCACACTAAACGCTTACATTTGAAAAAGACTAATGTTATTGTTTATATTTGGAAGCACCAAGTTCCATTTTAATTTCTCTTTTATTTGATTACTTTGAAGCAGTTTATTGCTATTTTAATTTGGGCAATCTGGAATTTATTAGACTAAGAAGTGTACTCTTGTTTATTACTCTGCAATATCATATGTATGATAAATACCTTGTTCCCTGTATTATGCCACAAATGTTGGCACTTATTCCTTTCCCCAGAATATTTTACTTTTTTATAGTCACTCAATGTGTACTTAGTAAGGGTAAAATAAAAAATATATACTTAATGTAAAACAAAGTTTATAAGCCTTTACATTGCTAAGATATGCTTGGCTTTCAATCACTTCTGTGTTTTTAGCTTGTAGCACAGTATCATGTGTATCATTCATTTTCCCCATAGAGAGAAATTTTGTCTTTTATAATCATGTGAATTTTGTTTTCATTTTTGTTGGTTTCCCCTTAATAACCACTCATATGTGATTTAATCTTGGTCTACCTCTTCTGACATTTGCTTTTGTGATATAAACAATTTTCTGTAATCTTCATTTTCCCATATACTTTAACTTTCATAGGTGTAAAAAAAATTAGGGCCACTTTGATATAGTATTTGTTATTTTCTTAGTAATTTACTTCACTGTTTACAGAGAGATGTCATAAATGTCTAAAAAAAATAGTATATTTTAGAGCCCAAAGGACTCAGAAATCCTTCCACTATTCCCAGAAATTTGTTGACTCCCTGTCCCTTGAGAAATCTCTTGCGTTTGTCATTGAAAAACTATTGGCATCTAATTTATGAATAGTTCACCTTGGAGTTACCTGCACCTGGTTTTCAGAGAATGGTAGGTTTGGTAGAACCATCTTTAATTCACTTCTCTTCAATTTACCTGAATTGTAATGCCATATGTTTTCTCTGTTCATATCCACTGATATGTCCACATACTGTGTGCATTCCCTTCTGATTTCACTGATATATACTTCTTTCTAATTTTCTACCCCTCCATGAGCTTAATACTATAGTGAAATCAATTTACCCTGGTTTCTTAAATTGAATAAGTATGCTACTTACACATTTCAAAGATGATAAATGTCAAATACATGATCCTAAAACATAATAATTTTGGCACATCTATGTTTTTGAGACGCTTCCTCAAACCATAATGTGGTATTTGGGGCGCCATAATCTCTAACTTTATACAATAACAAGACAATATGTATTCATTAGAAAGACAATTGGAAATCTTCATCTCATGGTTAAAAGGAAACAGGGTGCTAAATTACTTGATTCTCTGAAACATGTTTTCTTCTGTATAAAATAGAAGTAACTTCTATTTCCCAGAGTCTTTGTGAGGATTAAATATACACAAAAATCCTTTGTGAGGATTAAATATACTTTGTGAGAATATAACATACACAAAGTATCTGACATATCACAGATTTTCAATACATAGTAGCTATTTTATTATATTCACGTAAACATTCTTCTCATGATTGTATGTATGATGGATATAAATTCTGTATAACTTTCTATTCTGAAAAAAATTACCTCTCCCTGCCATATAGGAGACATACAAGAGCTTTGTAGCTGTCTTACAGGTATGTGAGCTTGGAAACAGGAGGGGAGGGATGACCTTTTTAAGATAAAGGCCCTGTGACTCCAGAGGCCTTATAAGGGCAATTTGATAGAGTCTTACTTTGTTCTTATTGTTTGGCTAAATGGTGCTGTCTGCTCCTGGGACTTTTCCTCAAGAAACTATGAGTTACTTTTTTATGATTTAGGTAAGTCCATCTAAAGCTAGCATCCTCCTTTTAATGAAAGGAGAAAAGCAACTTCCTAAATAAAATCAATTTGTATCAAGTTTGATAATAATTTCATGGTAATGCTACCAGAGAGCAACAAAACTAACCACTGTAATAAATTAGGTTTTGTGATAAGCAATTCTAAAATATTTTCTTCCAGACCTTTAAAAATCTTTCCTGATTCCATTGTATATATACATTGAATTATATTTCAATACTTCTCAGAAATTAATAACATTTGACAATATTTTAAAATTTAATTGCCAGCATGACCTAAGAGATTACAAAGTAAAATTATGTTTTGCTCATTTCCAAATCTAAGGTTCCATTTAAAGGCAGTTTCCATTTAAATACAGGACAACTAAAGTAGATTGGGAAGATGGCAGAGGCTAAGCTCACCTCCTCCCATGGATACAATTAGAGAACACTCACATCAGTGTAAATAACACAGAAACTGACCCAAAAACTGGCAGATCAGACTTCACAACTAAAGGTAGAGAAGAGGCCACAGTGAAGAGAGTAGGAGGGACAGAGATTCAGTGGGGAACAAACAAACTAGCAGTTAACAGAGTGGGGGAGGGAGCTGAAGGCACAGAGAAGTGGGAGAAACAGACTATCACACCAGGAAGCCCTCATGGGGAAGATGAATTCCCATAACATTTGGCTTTGAAAGTGAAAGGGGCCTGGTGCCTGGGTAGCTCAGTTGATTAAGCATCCAGCTTTCGATTGGCTCAGGTCAAGACTGATTGATTGATTGATTGATTGAGTAGCCTCGGGCTCTGTGCTGACAGCATGGAGGCTGCTTAGGATTCTCTCTCCATCATTCACTCTGCCCCTGCCCCACTTGCTTTTGCACTGTCTCTCTCTCTCTCCAAAAATAAATACATAAACTTTAAAATATAAGGAACATGAAAAGGGCCAAATTTCCATGAGTTCTTACAACCAGCAGGATTTAAAACCTGGAATCTTAAATTTCAGTGGGCTCAGCTCTGAGAGAGCCCAGAGGTCAGGAGGAAGTGGAGTCCCCATACTTAAAGAGACAACATGACAAACACCCCCACAGATATACCTAGAAGCAGCAGTTGGAAAAACACCTGGCACAGATGGGTGGGTGAGTGTCCAGGAGGGACAGGGATCACAGGAAGACCCCTCCAGGAACAAATGAGCTGGCAGGCACCATTTCCCTCCCTTGCCCCTCAGCATAAATACACAACCACCTGTGAGAACCCAGCGCAAAGCCGAATACACCACCTAACTTGCTTACACTAAGCCCTGCTCCACTGGGCTTCAGCAGATCTGCCCCTTTCACACCTGCCCAAGTACGCCCACAGCAGTTCCCCTCCCCTAAAGACCAGTGCAAACCTTGCTGACACCGAGTCTCCTAAGCAGTGCACTTAGTGGATCCACCCAGGCCAGCCCCAGTCCCAGCAGCCATACCAGGTCTCATTTTGCAAGCAGACTGGCTTGTACTATACTAAAACTGTGTGCATCACACGAGCACAGTCCCAGCAGAGGCAGCATGTCCCCGAAGTAGTGCCGTAAGCCTGGCAGTGTGCAAAGAGCTCCCTCAGGGGCCAGCACCATTTCAAAGTGACTACTGCCCCAGAGGGTGGGGTAGATAACTATACACTAGACCAGATGGATTTAACAGATGTATTCAGAACATTCTATCCTAAAACAACAGAATACACATTCATTTCAAGATCACACAGAGGACATTTTCCAGAATAGATCACATATTCTCCAGAATAGATCACATAAAACAAGTCAACAAATTCAAAAAGACTTAAGTCATACTATGCATCTTTTCTGACCCCAACACTATGAAACTAGGAAGCAACCATAAGAAAAAATCTGGAAAGAGCATGAAGGTTAAACAAGATGCTCAAATGAACGAGCCAACCAAAACCCAAAGGCAAAATAAAAATTTACATGGAGAGAAATGAAAATGAAAACACAGTGGTTCAAAATCTTTGGAATACCCCAAAAAAGCAGTTCTAAGAAGGAAGTTTATAGCAATTAAGCCTACTTCAAGGAGCAAGAAACACCTCAAATAAACAACCTACCCTCACACCTAAAGGAACTAGACAAAGGAGAACAAACAAAATTCAAAACCATAGAAGGAATGAAATAATAAAGTTTAGAGGAAAAATAAAAGATATAAAATCTAAAAAAAAACCCACAAAAAATAGGACATATCAATGAAACCGGGAATGGGTTCTTTTAAAAGATGAACGAAATTGATAAACTTCTAGCCAGATTCAAAAAAAAAAAAGGAGAAAAAGAAAGAAAGAGGAGTCAAACAAAATTAGAAATGAAACAGGAGAAATAGCAATCAACACCAGAGAAATATAGAAAATTGTAAAAGAATATTATAAAGAATTACATGTCAACAAATTGGACAACCTAGAAGAAATGGGTAAATTCATAGAAACATATAACCTACCAAAACTGAAACAGGAAGAAATAGTAAATTTGAAGAGAACAATTAATTACGAGCAGGGAAATTGAACTGGTAATCAAAACAACTCCCAACAAACAAAAGTCCAGGACCAGATGGCTTCACAGGCAAATTCTATCAAACATTTAAAAAAGCGTTCATACCTATTCTCAAACTTTTCCAAAAAATATAAGAGGAAGAAAAACTTCAAATTCATTCTATGAGGCCAGCATTACCCTGATATCAAAAAGACATTAGAAAAAAAGAGAATACAGGTCAGTATCTCTGATAAACATAGATGCAAAGGTCTTCAAAAAAATATTAGCAAACCAAACCCAACAACACATTTAAAAAATCATTTACCACAATCAGGTGGGATTTATTCCTAGGCTGCAAGGGTGGTTCAATAATTACATATCAATCAATGTGATACATCACATCAACAAAACAAAAAAGAAGCATATTATCATTTTAATAGCTGCAGAAAAAGTAGTTGACAAAGTACATCCATTCATGATATAAAGCCTCAAAAGAGTAGGTTTAGAGGGAACATACCTCAACATAATAAAAGCCTTATATGAAAAACACACAGCGAACATCATAGTCAGTGAAGAAAAACAGAGTGTTTTTCCTAAAATCAGGAACAAGATGTCCAATCTCATCATTTTTATTCAACATAGAATTGGAAGTCCTGGCCACAGCAATCAAACAACAAAAAGAAATAAAATTCATCCAAACTGGTAAGGAATGAGTAAAACTTTCACTATTTGTAGATGACATTATACTACATATATAGAAAACCTGAAAGACTTCACAGAAAAACTGCTAGAACTAATAAATGAATTCAGTGAGGCTGCAGGATACAAAATCAATGTACAGAAATCCATTGCATTTCTACACACTAATAAGGAAGCAGCAGAAGGAAAAATTAAGAAAACAATTCCATTTACAATTACTCCCAAAATAATAAAATAACTAGAAATAAACTTAACCAAAGAGGTGAAAGATCTGTACTCTAAAAAGTATAAAACAGTGATGAAAGAAACTAAGGACAACACAAATGGAAAGACATTCCATGCTCATGGATTGGAAGAATAAACATTATTAAAATGTCTATACTACCAACAGCAATCTACAGATTTAATGCAGCCACTCTCAAAATACCAACAGCATTTTCACAAAACAAAAACAAACAATTGAAAATTTGTATGGATCCACAAAAGACCCCAAAGAACCCAAGCAATCTTGAGAAAGAAAAACAAAACTGGAGGTATCACACTTTTGGATTTCAAGTTATATTACAAAGCAGTAGTAATCAAAATAGTATGATACTAGCACAAAACAGACACACAGATCAATAGAACAGACTAGAAAACCCAGAAATGAACCCACAATTATATGGTCAATTAATCTTTGACAAAGGAGGCAAGAATATGCAATATGAAAAAGAGAGTCTCTTCAACAAATGGTGTTTGGAAAACAGGACAGCTACTTGCAAAAGAATAAAACTGGACCACTTTCTTATACCATATACAAAAATAAACTCAAAATGGATTAAAGACCTAAATGTGAGACCTGAAGTCATAAAAATCCTAGAGGAGAATATAGGCAATAATTTCTGATATTGGCTGTAGCAACTTTTTTCTAGATATGTCTCCGAGGCAAGGGCAACAAAAGCAAAAATAAACTATTAGGACTACATCAAAATAAAAAACCTCTACACAGCAAAGAAACAACCAACAAATCTAAATGACAAGCTACTGAATGAGAGAAGATTTGCAAATGACATATCTGATAAAGGGTCCAAAAACATCATAAAAAGAACTTATACAACTCAACACCAAAGAAACAAATAATCAAATTAAAAAATGGGCAGAAGACATGAACAGACATTTCTCCAAAGAATACATACTGATGGTCAAGAGACATGAAAAGATGCTCAACATCACTCATCATCAGGGAAATGCAAATGAAAACTACAATGAGACATCACCTCACACATGGGAGAATGGCTAAAATCAAAAACACAAGAAACAAGTGTTGGCGAGAATGTAGAGAAAAAGAACCCTTGTGTACTGTTGGTGAGATTGCAACTGGTACAGCCACTGTGTAAGATAGTGTAGAAGTTCCTCAAAAAAAAAAAAAAAATTAAAAACAGAACTACCCTATGACCCAGTAATCACACTACTATTTATCCAAAAACTATAAAAACAAACACTAATTTGAGAGGATATATGCATCATATGTTTATTGCAGCATTCTCTATGATAACC
This sequence comes from Herpailurus yagouaroundi, assembly GCF_014898765.1. Taxonomy (NCBI): domain Eukaryota; kingdom Metazoa; phylum Chordata; class Mammalia; order Carnivora; family Felidae; genus Herpailurus; species Herpailurus yagouaroundi. Next base: position 73,082,730 of record NW_024412388.1, read on the forward strand.
AAATTATGGAAGCCACCCATATGTCCACCAATAGATGAATGGATAAAGAAGAGGTGATATATATATATATATATATATATATATATATATATATATATATAATGGAATATTATAAAGCCATAAAAAGAATGACATCTTGTCATTTGCGACAACATGGATGGAGTTAGAGAGTGTAATGCCAAGTGAAATAAGCCAGTCAGAGAAAGACAAATACTATATGATTTCACTCATATGTGGAACTGAAGAAACAAAACAAATGACTAAAGGGGGAAAAAAACAGACAAACCAAGAAACAGACTCTTAACTATACAGAAAATCAGATGGTTACCGAAGGGGAGGTCAGTGGGGGAATGGGTGAAATGAGCAGAAGGGATTAGGAGTACACTTATATTGATAAGTATTGAGTAATATATGGAGATGCTGAATCACTATATTGTACACCTGAAACTAATATACCACTGTATGTTAACTACACTGGAATTAAAATAAAAAATAAATAAAAGAGTAAGATGGGGCACCCTGGGTGGCTCAGTCGGTTAAGGGCCCAACTATTGATTTTGACTCAGGTCGTGATCTCAGGGTCATGAGATTAAGCCCCACATTGGGCTCTGCACTGGGCATGGAGCTGTTTAAGATTCTCTCTCTCCCTCTCCCTTTGCCCCTCCCCTGTTTGCACGCTCTCTCTCTTAGAAAAATAAAATAAAATAAAATAAAATAAAATAAAATAAAATAAAATAAAATAAAA